>NC_090273.1:25987500-26355000 GCF_040414725.1 Anabrus simplex | reverse complement strand
ATGTGTAGCGGTGAATAGCCTTATGCTTGAAGAATGTATTTGTAACAGCTAAACCCATACTAGCACAGAAGTCCAGCAAACGCTTCCCATTCCCATTAGCTTCCATATCTTCCCCACATTTACCAATCACCCTTTCGTATCCTTCAGTTCTATTCCCAACTCTCGCATTGAAATCGCCCATTAGCACTATTCTATCCTTGCTGTTGACCCTGACCACGATGTCACTCAATGCTTCATAAAACTTGTCAACCTCATCCTCATCTGCACCCTCACATGGTGAATACACGGACACAATTCTTGTCCTAATTTCTCCTACCGACAAATCTACCCACATCATTCGCTCACTTACATGCCTAACAGAAACTATGTTGCGTGCAATGGTATTCCTGATAAAGAGCCCTACCCCAGACTCTGCCCTTCTCTTTCTAACACCCGTCAAGTACACTTTATAATCTCTTATCTCTTCCTCCTTATCTCCCCTTACCCGAATATCACTTACTCCTAGCACATCCAGATGCATCCTCTTTGCTGACTCAGCTAGTTCTACCTTCTTTCTTCCATAAGCCCCATTAATATTGATAGCTCCCCATCGAATTCCATTTCGTTCGCCAAGTTGTTTCCAAGGAGTCCCTCGCCTGTCAAATGGGAGTGGGACTCCATTACTCCCATAGGTCCGAGGCTTGCTTAAAGTGTTCTGAGCTCGGTAAATTCATGAAGCAGGATGCTGCCCTACTTGCACATAGTCCAAGTGAGGATCTCTCCTCTAACGGGTTATGGACCACCGGTGAATTGTGTAGTCCTAGCCGCCTGAGCACAAGGAGGGCCACGACTCAGAATATGTCCGAGATGCCCACTCCCATTCCATAGCAACTGGTATCCCGACTCTCAGGACCACTTACTAGGCCACTCAGCCGGTGCCCATGGTTCACGAACTAGGACGTGACTACAGTAACCCACAAACATGAACCACTAATTAATAATTAAATAAATAAATAAATAAATAAGCAAATAAATACCAAATGCATTACATATTTTTTCAACAAACAGCTCTGCCTATATGAGCCAGTTACAAAAATATTAGCACAGAATTGGAAGAAAATTCAAAGGAAGTTAATGTGAACATTTAAACTCATCTGTATTTATCCAGTACTAGCCGTCACCTGTGGCTATGCTCGCGTGGACTTCGTAATTTCATAGAAGTGATCGTTCCTCGGTACTGCCCTAAGGCATTATCCAAAAATTCCTAAAGTACAAAAACTCATAGAAATATTGAGTTTCATTTACCCCAGTACCTCTTTGTAAACCACGTTTGTGATATTGCCCTTTGGGGATAGGATGACCAGGATACTGACAGAGCTAACTCTGGAACATGGGACATAGGACTTCCCATGTGAGAACCAGCCCTCTCTCAAGTCGAAAAAAATTACGTTTCTTTATTTTTGAAAGAGATTCCAAATACCAATTTCCACGTCTGTAACATCTTCAACTTTTTAGATAAAAGTATCCCCATAAAAATAATTCAACCCCTTCTTCAGTCCATCCCTCCCCTCACCCCCGTTAAGTGCATTGACCGAAAACAAAAAAAAACGTGTTTCTTTATTTTTAAAGGATATTTCAAATACCAATATTCATTTCTGTAAACTGTTAAGATTTTTAGATATACTCATTTAAGCAATTCGCGCCGATAGCTAAGAGCCAAACAAGGCCAAATCTACATGTGCGACGCAGTTTGCACCCGCGACCCCACACATGTGGGGAAAGCGGTAGAAGAAAAATAAGAAGAAAGCTCCCTTAGCGAAGAGATATCCAGAAATCCTCCGTTAGTGATCACCCACACTATAATCTAAGACTATCCTCGAAATTGCGTTTCTTTATCTGTAGTAGTTTTAGCTCGGCGATGATAAATCAGTCGATCGATCGATCAGGCAGTCAGGACATGTTAATTTATATGTATATATTTAGAGATTAAATTCAGAAATTCAGAAATGCCCTCAGGAATAACAGTGCCCTCCTTTTGTAACATCTTTAATGCCACAATAATGTTGTGATAATAAATGCTCATAGCTGGAGTAACATTCTGCCCCTCGATAGCTGTGGGAGACAAGGCTTTCCTAGTTAAATTTAGAACAAACTTCTATACCATTCTTACGAACCTGTTCTGTCAAAGATATTAATTATGAGATAGTCATGATGTGTTTATTCTAGTGGTTTAACGACGAACTAACACATCGAAGGTTTTCGGCGATGCAAGTATAGGAAAGTGTTAAGAGTGTGAAAGAAGCGACCGTGTTCTTGATTAAGGTACAGCCCCAACAGTCTTTGTATTGAATTATATGCTCCTGGATACAAATAAAAAACTGCAGCAGCCCATATCAGAATTTCTTTCAAATACTGTAAATAAGCTCTAACTAATAATTCCAGTATTATTCCAAAGAAAATTATATTTCCCCATGTCTCACTAGAGTTATGCCACTACCAGTGAATCAAGATATTCTCTGAAATATTTACTCTGATATTAACCCTGTTGGAAGAAAAATGATGTTGACCTGTGTAAATCGAATAAGGACTCAATTAATTGTACAGCTTTTCCCAGCTATTTTACTGATGGTCCCCATTTCCTAGAAAACTTATGGTTATCATCACATCTACCACCATTGTGTACCTTAACAAAAAGAGCGCTATCATCCCCCATTTCTACGTTAAATGGAACCAATTGTTTGTTCTAAAGATTCAAAAGTAGATAAAGTATTTTTCGCAGCACTTAGCAACAACTCGCAGTCTTGGAATGATCACCACTTTCTGTTGGAATGAGATATTCCCTAACCAAAATATCTTGGTTCGATATGTCTAACGGTTTTGTCTTTGACTTCCAAATTTTCCCGGTATATATTACTTACCTACTCTTAAAGCATTATATTCATGAATTTAAAACTTGAAGTATTTGCAAGAGTATAATTTAATCTTTACCCAAGTACTCAGCACGAACGACCAATTTGGGATGTGTTACAGACATTACAGCACCACAGTACCCACTATGTCTGACTCGTTTGCTGAATGGTCAACGTACTGACCTTCGGTTCAGAGTGTCACGGCTTCGATTCCTGGCCGGATCGGGGATTTTAACCTTCATTGCTTAATTCTATTGGCTCTGGGTCTGGGTGTTTGTACTGTCCCCCAAATCGCGCCACACATCACACTATCCTGTTACAAGGGCTGCACCCGGCTAGAGAAAGCCACACGAAATTATTATTAATACTCACTGTTATGCACTATGTATATATTGCGTATTCACCTTTAACACAGAACGGTATTAACAAACCGTGAGAGACTGTGTATATACTTCAGTAACGTGATTAAAATAGCACTTATTATCATCTATTGACTATGTAAACATAACCAAGTATGAAGCATATATCCGTTACGACCACCCTCGAATTTCACCCTTTTCCCACCAATCGATAGCAGTACTGAGGTCTGAGATATTGTAATCTGTCTTTGCTCAGCCATTAACGCTAATATCGATTGGGAGGAAAATGGCGGAATTCATTGGAGAATTTACATTCAGAATTCGATATGAAGTGATATCAGAATATCGAGAGCCTCCGTGGATCAGGTGGCAACGCGCCGGCCTCTCAGAGCTGGGTTCCGTGGTTGAAATCCCGGTCACTCCATGTGAGTTGTGCTGAGCAAAGCGGAGGCGGGACAGGGTTTTCCCCGGGTACTCCTGTTCCAGCAACACTCACCAATATCGTTTCATTTCAATGTCACTCATTAATCATTGCCCCAGAGGACTGCGACAGGCTTCAGCAGGCGGCACGATTCATATCCTCGCCGCTAGATGAGGGCTTCATTCATTCCATTCATGATTCGGTCGAATTACTGGAAACAGGCTGTAGATTTCCTTTTCCATTTCAGAAGAGTCCGGCTCCATGGCTAAATGGTTAGTGTGCTGGCCTTTGGTCACAGGGGTACCGGGTTCGATTCTCGGCAGGATCGGGAATTTTAACCTTAATTGGTTAATTTCGCTGGCACGGGGGCTGGGTGTATGTGCCGTCTTCATCATCATTTCATCCTGATCACGACGCGCAGGTCGCCTACGGGAGTCAAATCAAAAGACCTGCATCTGGCGAGCCGAACATGTCCTCGGACACTCCCGGCACTAAAAGCCATACGCCATTTCATTTCATTTCAGAAGAATATCGAATGTATCACGAGATAGAGCCCGATCTTCTTAACATCAATGTTAATGCATGCTGCAGAATGAGACGTTGTTACATTAAAGTGAAATGAGTTCCATTGTCCAAACTACCTCTCCAGCCCTCTCCAGCGTTTCCGGGAAGTACTGAATGGCTGGCTGCCTAGAAAGTAGACTGATATGGCCTGACACCACCGTATAGGATTATCTCCATAATAAGAAGATTATGATTGCATACAGCTCCTTCCTCTACGGATACATTTGAAGTCAGAACACTCACGTGAATGTGAACCTGGAACTACGGAGAACTCGGTCATGCGGGGTAAGAGAAGTAGGGGGAGACCAAGATGACGATATTTAGACTCACTTTCTAATGATATAAATATAAAGAGGTATGGAACTAAACGAATACAGAGAGCTAGTAACAAATAAAGGATTTTGTAAATATGTAAATTCACAGAGGCTTGCAGACTGACCGCTGAAAGGCATAAACAGTCCACAATGAGGATGCTACGGTTAACTTTTACGTTAACATTAGCTCCTTATATTAAAATGCATTAACTTCAGGAGTAGGTATTATTTATACACTGTTCTTAACGACCCTGCGGAAGTAAATCATGTGTACTGCTCAGGATGGTTATGTAGAAAGCCAGCGTACGGACACAACACGCTTAATAATAAATCCTAGTCTCTTACGACATTTTCGGCACCAGGAAGAAAATAAAGTGAAGAAATTCTGGTCGGTAATTTCCCTGACAGTGCACTGGGTCCAGAGTTCAACCACTAAATGACCTTTCTAGCCCCGGTGGAATTCTTGGAGTTTACTTATTCAGACTACAAGTTCAGTTGACCTGCAAACTGTCTGAGAGATTTCACGAGAGACGGATTCCTTTCTTCCTCGGGGATATGGACTTCTCCTCGGAGTCTACAGCGCTCCTGTTACAGTGCATTGACCCGAAGGATAATGAAGACAGATTTCATACCCATTGCATTGAACATGTGAAGAGATAAAGAGATTACATACAAGGGGCTCAGACTTAAATACCGACATTTTTATTTTGTGTGAATTGAATTGTACACACTAATACGATTTGTGCATTGTAATCTTCCTTCATATAGGTCATTAAGAAGAATACGCTAATAATCCCTTACAATTTGCGTGAATAGATTTTTCGTGGCAGTGAAGTGCAAACGATGATATTTCAATCTGTCAATAAGCTGTTCTCAATAGACTGGTAAATTGGTCGTGTCACAAGGAAAATAGGCATCCCTCAAACGAGCAACCAACAACCATAGAAGATAGTTATTTGAACCTCTTGAAAAGAGATGTATGTTTCAAGCCTCGTCATTTAAAATGTATTTAATCCATTCGTACGGCGATCACCCGAAAGCAAACTTCTGTACGTCTCGCAAGTCACCATTGCCTTCTTCCGAATACATAAATGCTATAAAAATGTCGTACAACCTGACCGCAGTAAAATCGGTTCCCGCCAAAACTTTCAGCTCAACCCGTTGCCGGCGAAACGTTTGGACACGTGATGGAGTTCTGCAGGATGCGTAACAATGGTCACCATTGAGTAAGGATGTCAACTGCTAAGGCCTGAGCAGCGTGGTTGGGAGGGGCACAAAGAAGTTCACTACGTCTCTACCGACGACTCAACAAGAAAGGCGGCCATCATCACAGCCATCAATAAGGAAGAAAACAAATTGATGGTGTTAGATCGTCCAACAGTCTCAGGATGTTAATCTGGAAGAGTAAGCAATTTGTACACCGTATCTGCTCTATCTGTAAGCCAAGTATAATATTCCTCGTGGTCAATGGATTGTCAGAGGTCTGCTGTTTGGATCCAGAGGTACTTTGCCGAGGAACACAGACACTATCCTTCAAAATTCCGTTATGTGACGTGGAAAAATTCTTATTACACATCGCAAGAGATTTTGTGTAAATTGTAGTTTCTTTTTTACCTGAGATTTAGGGGTCAAAGCTGTTAGACCCCTTTAAACAACAAACATCATCACCATGTCCGGCTCTATGACTAAATGGTTAGCGTGCTGGCCTTTGGTCAGAGGGGTCCCAGGTTCGATTCCCGGCAGGGTCGGGAATTTTAACCATCATTGGTTAATTTCGCTGGCGCTAGGGCTGGGTGTATGTGCCGTCTTCATCATCATTTTATTCCCATCACGACGCGCAGGTCACCTACGGGCGTCATATAAAAAGACCTACCCCTGGCGAGCCGAACGTGTCCTCGGACACTCCCGGCACTAAAAGCCGTACGCCGTTTATCATCATCATTATCATCTATACCTGAGATTGTAATCTCCGACTAACGATGAATTTTCCAACTAAAATTATGAAGTATAATTTCATTATTATAATTATATAAGCTTTTTTTTTCTACTGTACCTTGTGCATTCCGGACTTTTAAGGTCACCCTCGCTCGAGGACAGATGATTTATTTCTAATAAATCTTACCTAGTTTTATTTATTTATTTATTTATTTATTTATTTATTTATTTATTTATTTATTTATTTATTTATTTATTATTCCTGCGTTAGGGCCTACTAGCGACCACGCTCCAATTTCAATTCTTCATCCTTTGCTGTTGCTCCTTCCTTTCCTTCCAATATTCCTTCATTGTTTCACTATGCTTCTTTCTTCTTTTTCCAGACCACTTTGCACCGGTTTTCCTGGCCTCCCACCCTTGGAATCCTTCAATCTTTACAATCTTCTTCCTGAAAATTTCTCTTTCCATTACTTTCAACTCTCTGATGTTGTTTCTTTCCAAGTCTTTTTTGATCTCCTGAATCCAGATGGTTGTTGACTTTTTCTTCCAAAGATACGTGAAGATATTTTTGGTTAGTCTACTGTCGTCCATTCTGTAAATATGTCCATATTTATTTATTTATTTATTTATTTATTTATTTATTTATTTATTTATTTATTTATTTATTTATTTCTCAGCAATGTGAGAGAGGCGTATCGGATGTGTTCTATCCCCATTTAATTGCAACTTCGTGGGATCCAATGTGAAGCTCCCTCATATGAGCGGCAGTGGATCCAGTCAGTATGACGACTGAGGAAGTCGTCTTGTTGACTACGTGTTTTATTTCAAAGTATGTCTATAAAAATTTGTATGTTGAATAGAATAGAATATTTTCTTCCCCTAGTTTCAGATTACCAGAAATTGTTTATTGTAACGTAATTTATTACGCGCATGAAAATGAAAATTCACAGCCGGTTTCCAGTCATTTGATCGGCTCAGGAATGGAATGAATGAAACCCCAATCTAGCGGCGAGGGTAGGAATTGTGCCGGCTGCCGAAACCTGTCGCACTCCTCTGGGGCGATGATTAATGACTGATAGATAAAATGAAATGATATTGTAGAGTGTTCCTGGAATGAAACATGACAGGGAAAACGGGAGTACCCGGAGAAAAACCTGTCCCACCTCCGTTTTGTCAAGCACAAATCTCACATGAAGTGACCGGGATTTGAACCATGGAACTCAGCGGTGAGAGGCCGGCGTACTGCCGTCTAAACCGTGGAGGCTCCTTTGTTACACACATATTAGATCATATTTATTACAGTTACTTCGCCTATAACTAAATATAGCATTATAAGTAGATTTAACAATAGTTTTATACTCATGTCACATATTATTCGATTTGTTATGCCCTAGTTTTTTAAACGATATTATATTTTATAGGACAAAAATGTATTCGTCCGTTTATTATTTATACTTGTACTTATTTTAAATTCTTCTATTTTTCATTTCCCGCATATTTTTATAATATAAAATCATTTTGCTGCCCATCCAGGTGAGATCAACTCTTTGTTTAATACTTTCACAATTGTGTGGAATTTCTCTATCACTATTCTTTAACGTTAGTTTCACTATCAATATGTTTAATTCTACATACTCTTAACATCATTATGTGCCTTTTCCATTGTTCCACCACAGAACAAGGAACGATTCACGTCATATGTCTATCTTTGATCTTAATAATAATAATAATAATGTTATTTGTTTTACGTCCCACTAACTACTTTTTTTAAGGTCTTCGGAGACGCCGAGGTGCCGGAATTGACTCCCGCAGGAGTTCTTTTACGTGCCAGTAAATCTACCGACACGGGGCTGTCGTATTTGAGCATCGGACTGAGCCAGGATCGAACCTGCCAAGTTGGGGTTAGAAGGCCAGCGCCTTAACCGTCTGAGCCACTCAGCCCGGCATCTTTGATCTTCATTCCTGCACGCACCCATTAACCACTACACTATACCTAATACTTCTTAATTTGTAACACATTCTTTATTGTCATCCTTTCCCGAATTTCACAAAATTCCAAGTTTTTATTTTAATTTTTTTTAACAATTTGATTTTCGGTTCACTGATCCGGATAGGTCGTCCGGTGACGATGGTATAGTGCGTGTGAAAGTGGGAAGCGACGGAAAACCATCTTCAGGGCTGCCGACAGTGGGGTTCCAACCCACTATCTTCCAAATGCAAGCTGACAGCTACGTGACCCAGACCACGCAGCCACTTGCTCGGTAATCTTTTCCTACATTCTCACATGATCGTATGTTAAGTATTGAGCCCAAAGGTTGTTTGGATTCTCAACATCTCCGTGATCAGCTATCACAGGTGGTCTAGGCGTCACTGAAAATGCGTGCCAGGAAAATCAGGAGTAAAATAGTTTCCCGTTGCTTTCGTCACCGAGCAAGAAGTGTGCCAAAATGTAGGAACACCGGGCGAGTTGGCCGTGCGGTTAAGGCGCGCGGCTGTGAGCTTGCATCCGAGAGATAGTGGGTTCGAATCCCACTATCGGCAGCCCTGAAGATGGATTTCCATGGTTTCCCATTTTCACACCGGGCAATTAAGGGCACGGCCGCTTCCTTACCACTCTTATCCCATCGTCGCCATAAGACCTATCTGTGTCGGTGCGACGTAAAGCAAGTAGCAAAATGTAAAAGAATAAATATGATTTATTTTCTCACTTATTCATTTTCATAATGATTTTTACATTCCATTATTATTTTTTTCTTTTCGTGAGGGCCTTCTTAGGACGACGGGACTAGTTTTGATTCTTTAAATGGATCTTCTCGCCGAGAAAGCTTTCATTTTCTCCCGGTGTGCCAGCCCCCTCTGCTCTGTCCACTTCTGTCTCTTGGTCCCTTCGTTCTGTTGCTGGTTGGATACTGGGAAGACACCCTGCACTGTGATCCGTAGAGATTGGGATCGGTCCTATATGCTGTTTAGTGGTATTTCTAATTGTTCAAGATCCGATTTCGCTACCGTAATTCATTTATTCTTGGAGGCTTTCCCTCGATCTGCCGTGCTGAATATCTTGTTCGTGAGCCTGCAGAGGCCCATGCAGGTAAAGTGGCCGTGGAAGGCTAGTCACCATTTCCTCATGAATGTAATTGTGTCTTTCCGATGATCATGGAGTTAATTGTTGTGCCTAATCCTATAAGTGTCATCCTCTTCTCTGATGGTCCTAATATCCTCCCTGAAATGTTCCGTTCATTGAGCTCTATTTTCTTCAGTGTTTCCCTTCTGGTCATCAAGAGACATTCAGAGGCGTAGAGCAAAGACGGTCTTATTACTGAGTTGTAATTTTTAAGTTCATTCCATTATGCATTTACTTATTTTTTCATGTATTTATTGTAAACATTGGATTTTAATTTTTTTTCATTACACCAATACGATTTCGGTGCTACAGAACACATCGGTAAATGTAATCAAGAGAAATGAATCCGATTCTTTTCGGTATTATCTTCTAAATACAGAGTAATTTGGCCGAGCGTTTAGATGTGCGCAGCTTCGAGCTTGCATTCGGGAGATACTAGGTTCTAACCCAACTGTCGGTAGTCCTGAATATGGTTTTCCGTGATTTCCCATTTTCACAGCGGGCAAGTGCTGGGGATGTGCCTCAATTATGACCACGGCCGCTTCTTTTCCACTCCTAGTTCTTTCGTCTCCCATCGTCTCCGGAAGACCTATCTGTGTCAACGCAACGTGGAGAAGATTGTAAATAAATATATATTAAAAAATTGTATCTTCTAAATAACGACCCAGATTCTGTTCAATCTCAAGTCACTTGAACGTCGACAAACCATGTGGGCTCCTTTTCAGAGGACTCTTTCAACTGATGAAAAACATACGAAAAGCCGTACTATACATACAGACGTTTGGAAGTACAAGCGTTTAGGTTCATATCTGTACATCTTCTAGGAGAAATAAACTTCTCCAGGGGAGGAACTTGAACAAGGACCTCCCTGCTGATAGGCTCAGCACACAGCAAGCACGCTACAGTGGCATAGCTTGAATCCCACGGTGTGTTAGTGTTTGATGCTCATTTCTCGGTATGACTATCAAACCCGACCAAGACACGTGCAGATTTAGAAACACTGCCTCGTAAAACCCATTTGAATTAGCGCACTATACGATCTGATTGGTTAATTTCAACAACTGATAAATTGACAACGGTGCGAGATATCGACGTATTTTGTTCAAATTACATTTCACTATGACCAACCTTCTAACACTCGGCTCACGTTGTTTCAGACCACCCTGTATATCTCATCATATACTCCACATCTTGGTAAAATTTTCCCAGCAATGGCTGAATTCTTTAGCGAGGGTGGAGTGGTGAAGCCACTTAACAATTACGCACAGCCTTTCACTAAAATCTTACACCTGAAATGCTAATGACTGCTCTGCTCTGCACAGGGAGACTTTGCGGCTCGGCTTAGCTCCCGCACTTACACTCCCTTAAAGGTGTACTAGCATTAGGAGCTACGTGGACGGAAAAGATTCCAGACGCTTTTTAAAGTTGTCGTTATGAGGCGCAAGCAGCTGTGTTTAATAAGCGTCGGTTACAAGCAATATTATTTTCTCTTGATACGAAGGTTTACTCAAAATCATTTCAGAACCTGTCTTACTCAGGCCCCGGGAGTGAGTAAAATTTACTCATTTAATATCTGGAAATTGGATTTGAATTTAATGAAAAGTACGCGTATAGTTGGCAGACGGAATATTGATATTTCTCTTGAAACACAAGGGGCGCAAAGTGCTTCGTTTACTCGGATAGAGAATAGTTCGGTTCTCTAACAGAAAATGTATTTATTTATTTATTTATTTATTTATTTATTTATTTATTTATTTATTTATTTATTTGTTTATTTACTTATTTATTTATTTATTTATTTATTTATTTATTTATTTATTTATTTATTTATTTATTTATTTATTTATTTATTTATTTATTTATTAGATAAGCCTATGGAGGGTCATATTACGCTAATGAAATAACAAATTTAAATAAGTATTATAAACTAACGATCGGTATAAACAACAATATTAAGTAACAACAGTAAATAACAATAACAATGTAACAACAATGGCAACAATAACTGCGAAGGAGGATCGATCACAGAGTTAGAAAGAAGAAAGGTCATCGGTTGAAAGGGCTGAAGAAAATGGACACCTGGACAGGAATCTTCTAATTTTTTGTTTGAAGGATGCAGAGGGTAGTAATATGTCAGTATCGGGTAGTGGGTTACCAAGAGTTGAGAGACGGTAGAAGATAGAACTTTGTTGAAAAGGTAGGCCCGGACGGGACACGTAATGAATATGCCGGTTGCTTGTTGGAGGGAGGGGGGGCGTGTATACGGAATTATGTTGGAAGAGTATTTGGTATAACAATTGATTATTTTATGAAGATAACATAGATCGAAGAACTGTAAACGGCTTCTCCAGTCAAGTATACCCAGGTATTTCAAGATGTTAGATTTAGTTTTGTTCTTAAAAACGTAATATTTATTTGAGATATGTTTGTGACGGCAGATGAGTACCAAATAGGGTAACAAAAGTCAATAATGTGGAGAACATAGGAGACAAAGTATAATTTTAAGGCGTTAATATCATTAATTTCAGTGAACCTGTAACGAATGTCAAGGCTACGCATAGATCGGGATTTTACTGACTCGATATGAGCAGAGAATGTCAGTTTACAGTCGATTACAGCTAGGTCTCTTACTTGAGAAGCCGATTCCAGTGTATTTTCCTAGATGGTATAAGCAGTGTTCATTCGTTGCTTTAGTAATGAAAAGTTATTTTGTTACACTTCTTTACATTTGGAGAATGATTCCATTCCTTAAACCAGTCACCACACGAATTGAGAACTGTCCGTAATTCATCAGTTCATCACAATCATCAGGCGTAGACACTTGCCTTAAGATTTTCAGGTCGTCGGCGTACGAAAGGAGGGACCAATGCCTATTTTGGGTGCAAAGGTTTACGTCGTCGTTATAGAGGACAAGGAGTAAGGGACCAAGGATTCTACCTTGAGGTACACCTAATAACCATGAGAGGTAGATATGGAAATAAGACGCCCACTTACGCAGTCATGTTGTCGTGGATTTCCCTACTCTGCCATAGTAGCGTTGGTGTTTTTTGTTTTTTAATGGGAAATATCAGATAACGATCGACTCCAGAACAGAAAAGAGAAGAACTGACAAGTGAAAGAGATGGCCATAGAAGGTGTGAAAATGAGACTCCTTAAGGTTCGCTCTATGGATCAGTAGTAGAGTATCGGCATCCAGATCCCGATATCATGGGTTCACACATACTTCAAATGTTCAGAATTCCCTCCGTTAGTAATGAAAGATATATCATTGAATCCCGGACACGTTAATGTCAATGCAAAGGCACGGTATATAGTGACTAGAAATTGTAGACACTGTCGGCCAACATTCTGATGGTGATGTAGCAATGGTTCAAATCCCGTTAAAAACATTCATCTGTATTATTATTATTATTATTATTATTATTATTATTATTATTATTATTATTATTATTATTATTATTATTATTATTATTATTATTATTATTATTATTATTATTTGATTCGATTCCATAATCCGATTTAGCTATGTATTAATTAATTATCGGTTGCTTCATTTTAGTTCATTTATTGTGTATATACAGTATGTGTGTGTATATTAGCATCAAAATAATGTTAGAGTGAGACTTAATGCCTAATATCAGATATGGATATGTTTTTGAAACCTTTCACATTGCAACATATGGTGTAATACTGTTACAGTAACTTTCGAGTCATCACTCTGTCATTGTATGCTTTTAGCGATGAGATCATATTTAGGGAGTTCCAAAGTTCTCCTCAGGCTATTTCAACACAATATGTAACATTTGTAGCTGGGTGGGAGTTACATCATATCTACTTTGAGCTCTGAGGTGGGTGTTATATCATGTGAAAACTTATGCCTATATATATGGGCTGTATCCTATAGCGGCAGTCAGTTGGATAGATGAATCAGTTGGAAGGAGAGTGAAGCCATAAATGTTCAGTGAGTCAGGGAGATGAAGAAGAAGCAGTCGCATGGATACTTAATCGTCAGTGACCAAATGGATTATATGTTCGGGGTGTGTTTCGTGTATATGTTCGGGCAAGTTCTTGTGTCAGTTCGGTGACAACCGAATATTGAGTCTTCGTAATGCAGTTATCAGCGAATTACTTGTAAAGTTGATTGTGAAGTGTGAATATAATTTCAAGCCATGCTATATCCTTTTTTGTGAAACTAAAAGGATACATCACCAAATTGGGATTGAGATACCTACAGCTGATACCAGCTCAAAGGAATACGTCGTAATAACACTCAAAGTGTTGAAGGTACTCTAAAGTGAACCAGTGAGGGATAAATTTCTTGTACAACTTTTTAATGTCCGGTCAAGAGGATTTCAAATTTAATGCTTACAGATTCCTTCAGTTATAATGTCAGAGTTTTATATTATATTTTGAATTATCGCAGTAAATCTCACTCGTTAAAATCAGCATTTAAGAATATATTTTGTTTAGAATCAAATACAATTGACTCGCATTTATTGTTTTATTTCAATAGTAGATCAGATAACGTCACATTTTAATGAGGAAACCGAACGCCAATCTCCTTTTCCCGGAACCTATATGTCAAAGTAAGCTTATTAGAGATATTCAAGACTCTCATTCTATGATCGTTACGTTCATTTGATGTCACAATGTATTCCACTAACGGGACTCGAACACGCCATTCACTGTGTCAGACCTTACAGACTTCACGCCTTAAGGATCACGGTCATCATGCGGGCTACCAGAATATTTTCTTATTACCACAATCATAGAGAAACCGTTGTATGGGCCGATGACCTGGATGTTAGGCTCCTTTAAACAACAAGCATCATCATCATCATCAACCTATTACAACTTGATGAACTTAACGAATAATAATGTTATTTGCTTTACGTCCCACTGACCCACTGACGGCGTTTTAAGGTTTCTGGAGGCGCCATGGTGTCGGAATTTAGTCCCAGAATTTACGTGCCAGTAAATCTACCGACACGAGACTGATGGATTTCATCACCTTAAAATACCACCGGACTGAGCCACGATCGAACCTGTCAAGTTGGAGTCAGAAGCCCAGCGTTTCAAACGTCTGAGCCACTCAGCCCAGCTAACTGAACCAGAAAGTTGAACAGTATGCTTTAAAAATCGGCGCAAAAAATGCATGACCAGGGATAGGTATTGTGAAAATCGGTGGTCAAAGCCCTGAAATTGTGTACAGATTCAAATATCTAGGGAGTGAATTAATACAGAATATAAGGTTGGACATGGAGATTAGCCAGAGGATGCAACAGGGTTGTGCATTCTACCAGAGTGTAAGAATCCTTATCTCGAACAAGGAAGTACCTAAGAAAAGTAAAGAGTTAACGTACAAAATGTATTTTGCACCCATATTGAATTATTCGGCTGAGACCTCAACGATAACAAGTAGTGATTAGAGTCAGTGGCGGCTGGTAGTATCTGAAGCTGGGTGTTGCAGGCCAATTTTCAATATCACATTTTTGTATGAGAAGCTTACAGAAACAACAGGAAACTCTATTGTCGTTGAGTAATGAACTACATTCGTATTAAAACTGAAATATACTCGGCAATCAAAACACAGGAAAGAAGACGCTAATTATACTGTATAATTACAGTTATTCTTACCTTACTTGAATTGAAAGTTTGTCCTCCTCTTTTTCATTGATGCAAAATACTGGTAATATTGCGGGTGGACCGTATGGAGTACTAGTAGCGTGAAAAAGAAATTGTCGTTGCGAGAGGAGAGAGAGCAGGCATAAAGTCATCTCCGCAGAGTCATGCAATCTGACAGGAGCATTTCGAATTGTTTCACGGTAGGGGGTTTGCTGGTCTCATGCAACACCCAAGGACCGATACTGGCGAGCGTGCTACCTGATGCTACGTACAGGCTTAGGTTTACCACCTGGGAATTGCCGTGAGAAAGCAAAACCTCTGAGTTTGATTCGAAGCCGGTTGCGTTTATTGGTTCATTGCGATACATTAGTACATGGAACAACCAAGGATGGTTGTTTTTAACATGTTTAGAATATATACTAGATTTACTAAACTGAACAAATAGAAGAAAATACGACAAATCAAGTGTTATTTGGGAGTTGTGCGACACTACAACAATACCACGCATTACCCCTGATTAGAGTATAATTCACCCAGCGAAATGAAATGAAATATCTAAGAAGTATGGCAGGAAAGACGGAGTGAAAAGGGAAGATGTTAGAAAGGAAGGTGTTATAGTAAACCTAATTGATAGAATTGATAGGAATAAACTAAGACGGTGTGTCATGTAAAATAGGATGAATAAGGAAAGAAAACCCAAACAGATGATGGGAACGAAGTTCGAGGCAAAGAGCGCAAGACAGAGACCTAGAAAATGTTGGGTCGATTCAATAAAGAGGAGTGAAGAAGAAACCTCGACTGGAAGAAAATGATGGAAGAGGAATAGTGGAAGGAGAGGGGAACGTAGAGAAGTGTCATAAATGCCCCGACCAGGCAGGAGCTAGATAAGAGGGAAAGATGATGGTGATGACAAGTGAGGCTTCAGGTAGGGGGATACGTATAGTAAATGAATTTTATCTTTAAAATTGTTTCCTTCTGTGGAGAAATGTTTTTGTTATGTTTTGTCGTAACTGAGTTTCATCTTTTTTATTTTATTAATCTCTTTAGGATATCGGCGTTCCCCTGAGATCTGCATGAGGGAACAGGCCATTTCTAACTGACATCACAAAGAGCATTCCTACAAACGAACATGGGAAAAACAAAAATTATACTACCGAGCAAGTGGCCGTGCGGTTAGGGTCGCGCAGCTGTGAGCTTGCATTCGGGAGATAGTAGGTTCGAACCCCACTGTCGGCAGCCCTGAAGATGGTTTTCCGTGGTTTCCCATTTTCACAAAAATGCTGGGGCTGTACCTTAATGAAGGCCACGGCCGCTACCTTCCCAATCTCCCACCCTTCCGTCGCCGAAAACCTTCGATGTGTTAGTGCGACGTTCAACAAATAGCAAAAATATATATATACTGTATATCCCGTCGCGTTCACAGAGGAGTAACTAATAAAAATGAAAAGTTTGTGAATATGTTTGCCGTGTCGTGGACTACACTTCATCAACTGGTCGTCCTCCTTATCTTCTCCTCAGGGGCCCAAGTTTACGGCGCGACTGAGCCCAGCCTCGAGGCAGCTTGGTGGTGTGGCTTGGAGAGCGCTCTCAACAGGAGACGAGTGGGCTGCAGCGCGATCGACCGGGCCGTGCCCGGGCCTGTTCAGGGCCACTGGGAGTGGTTAGCGCGCCCCAACTATGTGGTTAGTGTTACAGGGGACACATCTATTAGCGACCAGGTATTTAATGTTATTAGGCTGCTACTATGAGAAGCCGCCAGGTATTACACTTCTAATGTCACAAGTGTCCGCATTATCAAGGCTTTTTACACTTGGCAAAGTTCTTATAACCGCTCAGAACCGACGACACAACAGAGCAGCTCACGTTTACATGAGCGGCAACAGTTCAGGACAGCTGTGGAGCTTACTAATTAGCTGTGCACCTACTGATCATTAGATCGTATTATTATTATTATTATTATTATTATTATTATTATCATTATTATTATTATTATTATTATTATTATTATTATTATTATTATTATTATTATTATTATTATTTCTGGATGCCGTTTATTAGCAAACGGGGACTATGTATGTTTAGTCCTCAGCCCGAAGGCTGGTTGGATCCTCAACAGCTCCGCCATCAACTGTCATACATGGCCTAGGCATCACTGAAGAGGCGTACTAGGGAAATGAGGAGTGAGGTAGTTTCCTGTTGCTTTCCTCACTGAGCCAGAAGTTGCTATTACATATCAGTCTGCCAAGCCCACTGAAATGCATGCACCGACCCTATGAGCAATAGTTTCACGCTATTCATAGCAGGGACTGGCTTCATAAGGAATGGCATTACTAGCATCGCTCCTACCTCAGTCATTTTCAAACTGTCAAAGCCAACTATAAGACAGAGACAGATCAATGAAAGTAACAAAATTTCTCTAGTCCATACCAGAAGACATAGTGCACTGTAAACACTAGGTCCCGCCAGCAAAGGCACAAACGGGGACTACATATACAATAAAGACCTAGTATCAAAGATAATACACCAGAAATTGCCTCATCCGTAATCAGAGCATCCAAAGAAACTGGATAACAACTTCAAATTTCTCGATTTGCTACATATAATTACAAAGAGACAACATATTAGCCACCTCCGACATTGTACGGAAGTTCCCGGACATGGAACTTCCACTGTACGGCTCCACCATATGAATGATCAGTACCGGTAGTTTTTTTTTTCCTATACATACATACATACATACATACATACATACATACATACATACATACATACATACATACATACATACATACATACATACATACATACATACATACATACATACATACATACATACATACATAACGCGTGGAGTGAGGCTATAAAAATGACTGCTAATGTTTCTGCGGTGCACTCGGTGCCAGGCAGATCCCTGGACAACAACCTCTGTCGGCATTGCCACGGAGAGAAAAAACTCTTGGTCATGTCCTGGGATTCTGCACACGCGGGGAGCTCCTAAGAAACACGCGGCACCACCAGATCAGATCCTTCATTGCCGAAGAACTGAGAAAGAAGGGATTCAATGTACATGAGGAGGTACACGGACTGGCATTAAATGGCAGTTCGTAGTGAATTGACATCATAGCCTTTAAAGACAACAGCTCTCAAGGATTCATATTAGATCCGACTGTAAGGTTCGAGCACCATAGCGGTCAGCCAGAGGAGGTTAATCTAGAAAAGATTAACGAATACAAACCCACTATCACTTACTACAAATCTAAATACCACCTTCAGGAAATTGAAATAATAGAGATAATGGTCGGAGCTCGTGGTACCATACCTCGTCACTTCGTCGCCACATGGAAGCGCTTCCAACTCCCAATGAAGCTCATTCCCGAAATCGCGACCCTCGTCCATCGAGCCACCATCAAGATCCTGAGACACCACATATACAGCTAATTTTGAATTGTCTTTAATTAATAGATATGTTCAAAATTGATATGTTTTACATTGTTTTTAGCAGCAGCCTGTAAATACAGGAGGTCTTTCCAAAATAAATGGAAAATATATACATAGTATATATATATAAGTCTTCATGATTGATTGTTATGCCTTTCAGCGTAGTCTACAAGCCTTTGCGAAGGGTGCTAACCGCCACCACAAATCTCTATTTGTAGCTGTTTCCGTGACCTCGTTTAGTTCCCTACCTCATATCTTTAAGTCGTTAGAAACTGACTCTAACCATCATCGTCCTGCTCTCCCTCTACTTCTCTTACCCTCCACAATATAGTCAATTATTCTCCTGGGTAACCTACCCTCTTCCATTCGTCTCACATGACCCCACCACCTAAGCCGTTGTATGCGTACAGCCTCACCCATCGAGTTCATTCCTAATTTAGTCCGTATCTCCTCATTCTGAGTACCCTCCTGCCATTGTTTCCACCTGTTTGTACCAGAAATCATTCTCGCTACTTTCATGTCTGTTACTTCTAACTTATGAATAAGACATCATGAGTTCACCCAGCTTTCACTCCCATAAAACAAAGTTGGTCTGAAAACAGATCGGTGTAAAGATACTTTTCTCCAGGAGCTGACTTCCTGCTTACAGAATACTGTTCATCGCAAAATGTGAGCTCACTGCATTAGCTTCACTTCACCTTGATTCAATCTCACTTACTATACTATCATCCTGGGAGAACGCACATCTTAAATACATGAAATTACCTACCAGTTCTAGTTTTGTATTTCTTACCTACTGACATCAATTTAATCTTCGTTGCACATATTTTCAAGTTCCTAGATATTAGACTGCAGGCTTTCGACACAATCTGCCGTTAAGTCGTTGACGTAGGCCACACTGCTTACTACATTTATACCTAACCGAATACCTTCCTGCCACTTAAAACCTTTCAGCAGATGATTCATGTAAACTATGAACAACAAAGATAAAAGCTTACAACCTTTTCTAACTCCTGCAAGTACCTTGAACCAAGAACTCATTCTACCACCAATTCTCAAAGCAGCCCAATCGTCAACATAAATGATATTGATTGATTTTAATAATCTACCTTTAATCCCATAGTTTTCTAGTGCAGCGAAACCTCTTTTCCCTCGGTATTCTGTCATGTGCTTTCTCTTCCTTTTTTTCTTTTCTTCCTAGTGGATTTACGTCGCACCGACACAGATAGGTCTTACGGCGACGATGAGAGAGTAAAGGCCTAGGAGTTGGAAGGAAGCAGCCGTAGTCTTAATTAAGGTACAGCCCCAGAATTTGCCTGGTGTGAAAAATGGGAAACCACGGAAAACCATATTCAGGGCTGCCGACGGTGGGATTCGAACCCAGTACCTCCCGGATGCAAGCTCACAGTCGCGCGCCCCTAACCGCACGGCCAACTCGCCCAGTATATGCTTTTTCTAGACCTGAAAATGAAAACCTACAAACTGTTTTCCAGTCAGTGACCGGGTCAGGGATGGAATGAATGAAGCCCCCATCTTGCGGCGGGGATGGGAATTGTGCCGACTACCGAAGCCTGTCGCACTCCTCTGGGGCAATGAATAATGACTGATGGGAGAAATGAAATGATAGTGGAGAGTGTTGCTGGAATGACAGTGAAAACCGGAGTACCCGAAGAAATTCCTATCCCGCCTCCGCTTTATCCAGCACAAATTTCACATGGAGTGACCGCGATTTGAACCACGGAACCCAGCGGTGAGAGACCGACGCGCTGCCGTCTGAGCCACGGAGGCAACTTTTATCTAGATCTATGATGCATAAACATAACTGTCTACTCCTCTCGTACCATTTTTCAATTACCTGGCACATAGATATTGTAAATATTGTAAATGTTATATTACAAATAAATAAATAAGACTTTGGTCAATAATAATTGTACCGGGAGGTACACCTCACGCCGCGCATTCAAAATAAGCGCCTTAATGAACTCCTCTATCGGTCAAAAAGTGAAATTGATACCACATGAAGTTGGAAAGTTAATCAGAAGATGTCACTACTAAAATATTGAGTAATTTTGTTATTGTGAAGTTTCCTAAACTGACTGAATTTATCCTGGTTTTGTTTGCTATATATCAAGAAGTTTGGACATTTCTCCATAGATGTCACTACCAAAAAACTATGATCATGCACTCTGGTGCAAGGTGGAAGAACTTATAACTTAGATAAGTTTTGTATTCCTAGATTTTCCATAACTGAATCTATGTTCATTTATTTTTGGGTTGGCAATACTTCCTTTTCTTTCCGCCAGTTTTGAATCTAGCCAATCGCGAATTTTTGTAATTAATTTTCAACCAATCCCGCATTTCGCGTTCACTTTGAATCTGCCAATAAAAATTAAGAGGGTGTGTCCTGATTAGTCTTAAATGCACTCCAACCTTCCCTGAGGGCATATAAACTGCGGCAGTTCACGTTTCCTTGGCAATTGATCATCGCCTTTCTGTGTGTGTGTTAAGCCAGGAGGCGGGGCCGCCTCTTTCTTCGATCAGCAGAACATCTATAAGGTAATGGCCACGTAAAATCTCTCTTTCTTGCTGCCTCCGCAGCTTTATTCGAGGGGAAGATCCGAATCTTATTTTTGGTAGTTGCTTTACGTCGCACCGACACAGATAGGTCTTATGGCGACGATGGGACAGGAAATGGCTCGGAGTGGGAAGGAAGCGGCCGTGGCCTTAATTAAGGTAAAGCCCCAGCATTTGTCTGGTGTTAAAATGGGAAACCACGGAAAAACATTTTCAGGGCTGCCGATAGTGGGGTTCGAACCTACCACCTTCCGAATACTGGATACTGGCCGCACTTAAGTGACTGCAGCTATCGAGCTCGGTCCGAATCTTTAATTATGTAACAATACTTTTCTAAAATGTAACTTTTCTTTCGGCTAATGTAAAAACTTCTTATAATCTCTAACTGTAAATCGGGGATAGGGAGCGAGTTACCCTTTCGAGCTCCTCTTCATCTTGCTTTGAGGTGACTACGTTTTGCAACCTTTCTGTAATATGTTAAAGATATTTCCATGCGAGCCACCTCAGTAGTTTGGGAATAGCCCCTGTTTCATCGGCCGAGAGCCCAATAGGTTTTAATATTTCATTATCTGGAGCGCATTTGTGTTCGGGCCGTTTTCTTTAACCTGTTCTTTTTCGCAAAGGCCCTGTAGGTTGGGTACTAGATACCCCTGTATTAAGCAATTTCCATTTGTAATTCGTGCCTTGTGAGGCCAGGGATTGTAATAGTTTGATGTAATATTGCCTTGAGCGGGCTGTAAGAAACTGAGAGCCTGTTAGCTCTTTTCAAGTTTTGGTAACAGTAAAGAGTGCCTCTGGAATGCTAGACATTGTATTTTGGGAGCGAGTGCTCTTGACTTAGGGGATTTCTGCCCTTGACTTATTTTTAATTAAAGTTTTGTAAACTGGATCCGGTAGCTCTGGAATCGTAAAACTACGGACTTGAAGCCCAGAATCTGTAAAATTAACTGATCTTGGATCTTCTTAGACTTGTTTCAAGATTGCTTTTGTACCTGATGTTCATTGTTATGAAAAATTGTTAAGTTTGAAG
Organism: Anabrus simplex; assembly: GCF_040414725.1. NCBI lineage: Eukaryota > Metazoa > Arthropoda > Insecta > Orthoptera > Tettigoniidae > Anabrus > Anabrus simplex. Next base: position 26,332,731 of record NC_090273.1, on the reverse strand, counting down.
TGCTAAAAGAAATATAACCCTCAGTTCAATTTTTAAATTAATTGTTACTAGCAGAAGTACCCGTCCTTCGTACGGGTTATCAGAAACTGGCTTTAGTTACTGATATTATCGATGTGTCTGACTTCATTAGATATTTATATCACTGGTGTATTTATTTAAGTACGTAGAAATTATTTGTCATGTTTGGAATTATAGTGAACCTTCTTCTTCTTTTCTTCATGGGGGCCTCTAAATATTAGTTTCTAATTAGCGTCGACTTCTAGGATCCTTTGCTACCATGTTTTTCCTTCATTCCACCTAGATATACCTGCTCCCTTCACAAAGCTGCAGGTTTACTCTAAGCATACCTCCGCTATATAGTACCACAAATATAAATATTATTGAATGTATTTGTTTGATCCGACATTTGGAAACTATTACAAATGATCAATGAAATACGCGATGCATAAAAGAAACTACTATAATTATCGAGAATTATAATTTTCAGGGCTTGTCAATCATGTCGCACATCATATAATGAATCTGAGTATAATGTTGAGAAATTTTTTCAAGTCATGGGCGCAACATCTTGACAATTGTGTACAGTATATAGGTTGTTTTCATGGTTACAATGATCGTAAAAGTGGACCAAAATATTGGCACTAATAACATCAGTGATCCTACTACTCCATGATTTGATAGAAAATAGTTTAAACTATAGGTAGAAGACTCCGCAAAATGCTCAAACCTAAGCCAGTACGTAAAAACGGAGACCCGTCGACTAACGCTGGTCGCTCTACTACGGAGATTTCCGGGGCTATTATTTTTATATTTCACTCCCTTTCCATCCCCGCCCAAAGGAGTGCTATGACCGTCTTACACAACAGTTTATTTTTTCCAGATAGTAAGTCATATATGTATCAATTTTCGTTGGCAGCTATGCCCAAACGTACATGCATAACCTAGCTGCTGTAGAATCCTGGAGCTGATGTTACTATGGTTCGGCCGTTCGTTTCTTTATCCGATTCCTAGAGCAGGGGTAGTCTGGTTCCAATATCTCGGTAACGGTTGGTTTTAGGGACTTAAAATATGGTTTTCGGGCCCGAGTTTTGTTCTTTGCGTCCAGAGGATTAAATTGAGCTTCGTCTCGGCCTTATACGACAAATTCGATATTTTGCCTATATTAGCCTATTATTTTATATCTCCCAGCGTCCCCCCCCCCCTCGAATTGATTTGAAAAATAAAATACAGCCCATGTTACTCACTGGCAATGTAGCTTTCTATAGGTGAAGTAATTTTTAAAATCGGTACAGTAGTTTTTTTGAGTCTATTCGTTAAAAACAAACATAAAAATTCTTCCTCTTTATAATATTAGTATAGATATTGTAGATAGACCCATTCACCCCAGCACCTTCTTTAATAATAGGCTACCGAGCTCGATAGCTGCAGTCGCTTAAGTGCGGCCAGTATCCAGTAATCGGGAGATAGTGGGTTCGAGTCCCACTGTCGGCAGCCTTGAAGATGGTTTTCCGTTGTTTCCCATTTTCACACCAGGCAAATGCCGGGGCTGAACCATAATTAAGGCCACGGCCGCTTCCTTCCAACTCCTAGGCCTTTCCTATCCCATCGTCGCCATAAGACCTATCTGTGAAAGTGCGACGTAAAGCAAATAGCAAAAAATTAATAATAATAATAGGCATGATCTGCTGAAATAGAGCTAATATCATTGATGTTATTTCTCTTAAAACCACGAAAACATCATTAAAGACATCATTTCAGAATGCAGGCTCTCCTAACGTAATCCAGTTAATTGCTAGTAGAATTATTTAATTTTCTTTCCATATGTAACTTCTATGTTATAATGGAAACGAAAATGTTGAAGTACTGAACATAGGTAACGAATACACCCAAACGTATTTACATAATGAAATGCAAAAGTGTGATGAAAACAGCGCACACAAAATCAGTACAACTGTGTGTACTTTGATAAATATTACATTTGTACAAAATTGAAATAACAAAGACGTTGAGACGTGAAGAGTATCTATATTGTTAGAGAAAGAAAATAAACAAGTTATGTTTACAAAATAATGTAACGTCAGTATATTCATAACAAAAACAGCGAAGCCTACACGCGAAGTATGTAACACAGCTTGCCAGACTGTGTCCACGAACTGAAGGTATAAATAATAAATATAGATTCATAATAAGTATGAATTAATTTGTCAGTGATTAATCAATATACCTTGATTGTTGCTCCTGTCCGCCTCTGTGGAGTAGTGGTTAGTGTGATTAGCTGCCACCCCCGGAGGCCCGGGTTCGGTTCCCGGCTCTGCCACGAAATTTGAAAAGTGGTACGAGGGCTGGAACCTAGTCCACTCAGCCTCGGGAGGCCAACTCAATTCCCACCTCAGCCATCCTGGAAGTGGTTTTCCGTGGTTTCCCAATTCTCCTCCAGGCAAATGCCGGGATGGTACTCAACTTAAGACCACGGCCGCTTCCTTCCCTCTTACTTGTCTATCCCTTCCAAGGCCCCTGCTCAGCATACCAGGTGAGGCCTGAGGTACTGGTCTTACTCCCCAGTTGTATCCCACGAGCCAGAGTCTGAAGCTCCAGGATACTGCCCTTGATGCGGTAGAGGTGGTATTCTTCGATGAGTCCGAGGGAAAAACCGACCCTGGAGGGTAAAATGAAGAATAAGAAGAAAACCAGAAAGATCAGAGAGAAGTAAATGGAAGGGGAGGAGATAAGTAAAATTGAAAATGAATCTCAACTTTACACTTTTGCTGTGTATTAAGCAGAAAATGTAAAACAGCTGCGAGAACAGGAAAACTATATAATATTATATAAGGAATGTGGGAAATGGAATTTAAAGGGGATGAAAATGGATAACATTCATGTAGCTTATACTAAGGTGGTGGTATCCTAGACTAGATAACGTAGTTGGAAGTCTAGGAAGTATTCTTCTTTTCTTTCTACAATTGGCTTCAAGTCGCACCGACAGAGATAGGTCTTATTTAAGGTACAGCCTGGTGTCAAAATAGGAAAAAACGGAAAACCATTTTCAGGGCTGCCAACAGTGGGGTACGAACCTACTTCCTGGTATGAAAATTTTAAAAAATGGAAAACCATCTTCAGGGTTGCCGACAATAGCCGTCGAACCCACTATCTCCCGAATGCAGGAAGCATCTCAAGTGCATAACTCATATTATAATTAAATATACGTCCAAGTATTAATTATGGGAAATTCTGTATATTAGTAAGGATACTTAAAGAATGTGGTAATGTTTTTCTTTGTTATATAGTTATATACTTATTATATTTAATATTGTTCATTGTAAAAAGTCCGACTCGTTGGCTGAATGGTCAGCGTACTGGCCTTCGGTTCTGAGGGTCCCGGGTTCGATTCCCGGCCGGGTCGGGGATTTTAATCGCTTGTGATTAATTCTTCTGTTTCGGGGACTGGGTGTATGTGTCCGTCCCAACACTCTCCTCATCATATTCAGACAACATACTACACTACCAACCACCACAGAAACACGCAATAGCGATTACATCCCTCCATGCAGAGTTGGCGTTCGGAAGGGCATCCGGCCGTAAAACAGGGCCAAATTCATATGTGCGACGCAGTTCGCACCCGCGACCCCACAGGTGTGGGAAAAGCGGTAGAAAAAGAAGAAAAAGAAGAAGAATTGTTCATTGTAAAAAACTAACTACATGTATTAATTATAATTTCAATAAATGAATACTTATTCGCAGTTGGTGGTCCGTGATTGGGGGAGAATATTTTATTCATTCATTCATTTATTCATACTGAAAGATGTTCTGTGATGTTAACACATTTTAGTTAATTCATTAGACGATGGTATTAAATATTGCTGCTGCCGCAATATTGATCTTCGCACACCGGGCGAGTTCGCCGTGCAGTTAGGGGCGCGCAGCTGTGAGCTTGCATCCAGGAGATAGTGGGTTCGATCCCCACTGTTGGCAGTCCTGGAGATGGTTTCCTGTGGTTTCCCATTTTTACACTAGGCAAATGCTGGGGTTGTAGCTTAATTAAGGTCATGGCTAATTCCTTCGCAAACCTAGCCATTTCCTACCCCATGGTCACTATATGTCGGTGCGACGTAAAACAAATTGTAAAAATAGAAAGATATTGGCACTCCATCGAGTAAGCTCATTTCTCTTGTCAACAGTTAACATTTGTACTGATTTGTATTATCAGTCTGCAACACAAATAAAAAGCAGATATATATAATTGCTCAATTGTACTTGACTTGTTGGACATTCTGTTTATACACAATTTTGTCAAGTAAATGTCGGTTTCCTACATTGTAGAAGCAGAATAAAACACAGTACTAGTTACAAATCGAGAATTACAGATGTATTTAGTTTATTTTGCAGCAAGTTTTCTGAACACTTTTAAACACTGATCACAGAATTTAGTGGAAGAGATTGGATCTTCCATTTAACGAAGATGGTGGTCAAGGAAAGGAAAGGTCATGAAAGCTAGTAATAATTATTCCTCTTTAAAAACGCACTGTAGCATTTGATCCGGAAATGCAAAGAATAAACTCTACAATTTTAAGAATTACGCACCCTGGAAGATAAAGGCTTTTCCATTCAATGCATTGCATTTTCAATACACTACACATTTTCAAATATATTTCCAAAGTGCGGCCAGTATCCAGTATTCGGAAGATAGTGGCTTCGAGCCCCACTGTCGGCAGCCCCGAAGATGGTTTTCCGTGGTTTCCCATTTTCACACCAGGCAAATGCTGGGGCTGTGCCTTAAATAAGGCCACGACCGCTCCCTTCCCACTTCCAGCACTTTCTTGTCGCATCGTTGCCATAAGATTTATGTGTGCCGGTGCGACGTAAAGCAACTTGCAAATATATATACCGGTATATATATATATATTTCCAAAGCAAAACAATAATTTCGGCATCGATTTGTAAAATAAACTTCAATTTCCTCAGTAATAAATGCTGTTTTAAAGGTGATGGGACTTCTCCGCGTCCCAGTAAATGATATGGGGACAACGGATACCTGAGTCAGAGAAAAGGGATGGCCCTGTATTTTACGGGACATGTGGTAAAATTACCTACAGAATTCTTCTCTTTCCAGGTGATACTTTCGCCGATGTCTCCATGGGAAAACACAAAATCCCAATGGATCCCTGGACTCAATGTCCTAAAATCACCTATTGCTCCTTGAGCACTGTCAAAATTACCACAAATGATGCTGTTCTTGTCTACAATGATGAAAGAATTAATACTATTCTAAATATGATCTTCAAGACTGGAGTCTGCACATACCGCATTCTTAGAACTATTGAACAAATACGCATTGCTGCAGACGAAACTGAAGCTCTGGCTGGAATGACACAAAGAAGTTAACAGTAGAAAAGAGACGAGCAGAAGATGAGGAAGACAAAGATTACAGTCATGGAACATTTTATCTCAATAAATAGTTTTGTGAGTGACAAACTTTCGTTGATGATTTCCGGTAAATAATTTTTTGTAACAAATGTTCCTTTATTTCCGACACAATGAAAGGTAGCTGAATGAATTTTTCTTACGCTTAATAAACTAATTCGAACACATATTTTACTGCAACAGAAATGGTATATTTGACAAAATAATATTTTAAAAGGCGTTTGTTGAATATTTTTCACTAATTTACAATGCAAGTTTTTAATTTTTTTAAACAAAATTTGATGTTATATCAAGAAAAATCCTTGCGCCTATTTGTTTAAACACTATTGGTGAGATTAAATTTCAATTTTCAGAAAATTTTATTTGAAGGTTTCTTGAAAATGGTACATAAATAAGTATTCAAAATTAAAAATTTTTATTTCTATATAAACTCGACATTTTGATGTAGAAATCTGAAAATTGTAGGTCTTGTAGCTAATTGTACTAGTTATGGTCCTATCAATTTTCATGTGTATGTGAATGATATTATGGGGGCTATATGGTATTTTCTGTGCACATGCATATTGGTTGACGTCCCCACTCCCTTAATTAAGAGACCGGTCACTTCCTTCCCAGTCCACCCCCTGTGGGCGGGGGACGCAGACGAAGAATACATCCACGGTATCCTCTGCCTGTCGTAAAAGGCCATTAAAAGGGGCCCCTGGGCTCTCAACTTGGGAGCGTGGAGCGACCACGAGGCCCTTAGCTGAGTCCTGGCATTGCTTCCACTTACTTGTGCCAGGCTCCTCACTTTCATCTATCCTGTCCGAACTCCCTTGGTCAACTTTAGTTCATTTCCAACCCCGACGGTATTACAGCATTCGAGGCCTAGGGAGTCCTTCATTTTCACGCCCTCCGTGGCCCATGCCTTTCTTCGCCCGTTACTTCATTTTTCGAAGTGACAGATCTCTTCTTTTTTTCTTCTTTTTGCTCTCTGTCTAGCCCCTGTGGGTGGGGGACGCAGACGAAGAATACACCCTGCCTGTCGTAAGAGTCGACTAAAAGGGGCAACCAAGGGATAATCGAATTAGAACCATGAGACTACTTGTGATTAGTACCACCACGCCGGGAACACCATGGGTCGCTTTTACTTGCGCGTAGTACCACTATGTTAGGTACACAATAGGTTTGTGATTAGTAGCAATAGAGTGTGCTATCGGCTTTTACAGTACCTGTGATTCGTACCACTATATGAGCGACACCATAGATGAGCGACACCATGGTTCTAGCTTGCCTATAATTAGTACCCACTATATCAGGAATTCCATGGGATAGTACGAGCCCTGTGGTTAGCACACTTATGTGATGAACACCATAGGTTTGCGTTGCCTGTAAATGGCATCGCAGTGTGTGAAACACAATAGGTCAGTGTTACATGTGCGTATTACATTACCTGTGAGTAGTACCATAATGTATGGAATACCGCGAGTCTACGCTACTTTTGATTAGTACCACAACATGACAAATACCATGGTTCTACTTTCCTAGCGATAAGTACCATTATGAGAGGCCGTTGACTTGGATTTTGGACCCCTTTAGACTACAAGCACCATCGATTCAGTATTGTGCTTTAGAAACAGTCCCTTGGTCAGTAATACTATTGTTCTACGTCAGTCTCTATGAATGTGAGGCATTGCCTGTCGGATCCACTGATTGTTTTAAATTCATATCCATCCATTCATTCTTCGTCCTCACGTTTTGAATTCAGGTCAGTGGAGGATTTTGGACTTTTAATTTGTCATTACATTTCGTCTCATTTCGTACCATTAGGGGCCGATGCCCTCGATGTTAGGTCCATTTAAACAACAAATATCATAATCACCAACAACAACAACAACAACAACAACTTTCCCAGTCCTATCCCTTTCCTATCTCATCGTAGGTGCGACTTAAAACAAATTTCGTAAAGAAAATTGTGTAAAATATTCGTGCAAGTAACAAATATGTACATCATAAATTAACCATACATGAAAGATACTGTAAGACAGAAGTAAGAAAATAGCGTTTTGAAATCTACACCCAAACACTGTGTAAAGTTAATAGTGTTGTTTCTTTGTCAACTCTCCTGTTTCAGTTTTAATTAATATTTTCATTAACTACCTTTGTTCTTCAAATTTGCTTAGAAACATTTGTTAACATACCGTATCTTGAGCAAAATTTATGGCATGTTTATTCCTATAGTCGAAAAGTGAAAAGAGACTCTATGACAGCTAGTGCCAGCGGGACGGGCTACTGTAGAACCATTGCTGAAAAGCGAATGGTCTGTCAAATCTAGGTGGACAACAGGCTTGTCTCCATGGCAACCGCAGTGGGCCCGCTCATGTTACCATAGCAACCACACACCGACACCCTTCCTTCAAGGCGGGTAGTAAACGACGCTATCTGCGTTAGCTGCCAGAACACTTCTTTTAATGTTAGGACTACAGGACTTATTCTAATCAGAGTCTTAAGAGAGCAAGAGTTGACGGAGGGAGATCGCATATGAAAATGAAAGACATGAAATTTTAAAACAGTCAACGGATGCAATGCCAAACTCAGGTTGGACACTGTTGTCACCACATGACAGTACCAATGTGTGGTAATAACGCTGATAAAGCATAACCATCTGAAATGAAATTACATTTCTGAATATAAAATTCTGAATCATTCGGCTAGTGATGTTGCGGAGAGCGGACGCCTACAATGTTCCTAGCTCAATATAAACAGAAACACACAGTCGTGTGTGAGGTTAGGGTGGGTTTTGTGTACCATACTCCCTGAGCGTTGTATATGAAGTAGACCGGAGCTAGGTTCAGAGAGATTGATTAATCCCACAAATACAAGAGCGGCGTTTGTTTGGTAAACTAGGAGTTGTAGAGTAGTCACGAAGGTTTGCCTAGTTACCTCCAACGTAAACTGTGGCGAATACTTTTCATGTGGAAACTATCGCGGCTACAGACATTTAACGAATGGTTATAAAACTGGCCGGGAAAATATTTACAATATTTACAATAGGGATTGACCATTGTTGACGCCGACGCAGCGCTGTGCTCGATTTATCAAACTGTGAGTCACGCATAACAACTCCACCTGAGGGATAGCTGTAACTATTCCAGTATGTGAGAATTATTGGAGTACACCTGACCCTTCAATTTTCCCCACACGTAAAAATCACTGGGAGAGAAGTCAAGCGATTGAGGTGGCCATTCGATTGAACTGCCTCTGCTGATTGTCCTCTCCTCAACGAACACTTCATACACTCATGGCAAGGTTGTCAAGGCGCTGTGTGTTGTTGCTCCGTCTTGGTGAAAATATCCATATGTCGTTCAGGACATTCAACGTTAAAAAATTACCATTGTGGTTCTCGCAGTAATGTCGCTACCTTATTGCTAGCCGGCCAGTGTCTTGGAAAGGTGCGGTATCCAACTGATGAGCCCATGCCGCACTGGGGCGAAACACTTGTAATTTTTTGACGATTGAGTTTCCTGAATTTTATTTAGCTATCTAATTTGGAAGCCATATTATTGGTCACGATGAACGGCTGCTCGTTAGTTTCTGGAATATCTATCATTAGATACAATAAGTAAATTCGACCTTTAAATGTGCTACGATGTGATTTAATAGTGATTCCGGTGACAACCACGAGATGTTAGGTAAAAAGTGAAATTAACGAAGAAGAGTGAAGAAGAGTACGTTCTTTAACTGAGGAAGTCCATAACGAGGAAGAAACATACGATAATCACTATCTGACCATCCCAGGAGAGGTGGCATTTGCTTGAGTAATGTTGGAGGTGGCGTGGGGTCATTTCTGACCCCTTTGACTTAGTCCACTTTAATAATATTCCTATATGCAATTGAAAAATGGACAATAAATAGCTCAGAAAGAAAGAGAAGAGAAGCTTTTGAAATGTGGTGTTACAGACGAATTGTGAGGGTGAGGTGGGTAGATCGAATCACAAATGAAGGGATACTGTACGGACTTGGTGAGACGATAACGACTTGGTGAAGTTTAGCCAGAGGAAGAGACAGAATAATAGGGCATATCTTAAGACACTCAGGTCTTTTTCAGTTATTTTTTGAGAGAATTGTAGGCGGTAGAAACGGCTCGGGTATACCAAGATATGAATACGAAAAACATATTAGAGTAGCTGTGCTGTCTAGCAGTACGTAGAAACGAAAAGGTTAGCACAGGATAGGGTGGCATGGAGAACTGCATCAAACCAGCCTATGGACTGATGGCTCAAACATCAACATTCAATTCGTGTGTTTGAAACTATTGTCTTAACAAGTGAGTAAATGTTTTTCGTCAAAAAATATGTATTATGAACTGCGTTTACTGTCGGTAAGAGACGCAGAATCAACGAGCGTTATACAATTATCACTCAATCTAAATTGCTCAATTCTGATTTCTTATTCAAGTTCTTTTCTGTGATTATTTGGGCTTACAAAGGAGGTTTAATTCTCTACTAAAATCATAACGTAGAGAATTGTCTTGTTTTTAAGAAAAGCTGTTCCAAGCCTGATGATTCTTTTTTGCTGCAGATGTTACACCCTTCAAAGGAGATTTAATGCTGTAGGGTCGCTTTCATGAGTTTGAGGAGGCTTTATTGTTTTCCGTTTTGTAATACCATCCTTTCCTTCAAGAATAAAAAATCATCGTCACTAAGATATTCATATTTCTCTTCTTCCACACTCTGTTCCGTATCGGTATTAAATACTGCCACCTCTAGTTCACCTTCACTCTCACTATTTTCCCACCTCAGGTTATCTTCTTTCACAGTTTGTAGCAGATATAATACAGTGGTTTTTTACTTACTTTTTAAAACGTAAATTATTATTATTGTCATCATCATGATCATCATCATCTATTTATAAAAAGGTTTTAGTGAAAGCGGGTTTTGCAAATCCGTCCGTCCGTTCTACTGGACCGATTTGCTCCATTTTTATTTTATTCTCTTCGGAATTACCTGCAGGTGAATCATGAGACATTGATAGATGTCTAAAGTTAGCCTACTTTGAGTGATGATAAAATCAAATCATTAAATGACCACTCTAATAATCGCAGGAGAAGGCTTACCCTCGCTCGCAATACATTCTGCATTTCGAGCGTTGATAAGCGACTAACACTTTTATTAATATTCTCATATATGTGATTCTCATCCTTAGCATTGCCTCTGCATTCAGCCATGTTTGATTACTACCTGTTCAGCCAGAGAGTATTTATTTCCTCTGATTATGGAAGAATACTATTCTCTGCTAGATACTCGGATTCTCTGACCTTCCCCAAGTTCTAAATATACTCAACAGATGGCAGAACGTTCCTAATAACTTTCATGCTACCAAGAGAAAATAATCGATGTACGCACAGATAGGAATCAAGTCGACAAGCCTTCTGTATGACGATTAATAAAGTTCGGGAACAAACTCTTGGAAAAGTGGCTGTCTACTTACCCCAACCAGTATTAATCCATGGGCAATGGTATGTTGCACTATCTCGGGCAGGATCGTTTGGAAATAAACTACATTACAAATGAATCAATTAAGCTTCACGGGTATTATTGAAAAGGCATATCAAGACGAGTTATCTGACATGTTTATAATGAATGCTGTGGAGCCGCACGGGTCCAATTATTATTATTATTATTATTATTATTATTATTATTATTATTATTATTATTATTATTATTATTATTATTATTATTATTATTATTCCTTTACTTACATGGCGTGACTCAGGCTATGAAGTCTGTTGTTCTGCCAAGCCTTGCCATATAATGTACATAGAGTTTAACAATATATTACACATATTACAAGCACGTGCTCTCTCTCACACACACACACACACTATAATACTAAACTGTACACATAGTTGTAAATATAATTTAAAGGAAAGAAAAAGGAAACCTATATAAAACAATCCAGAATAAAGAAAAATTTTCGTAATGCAACAATAAAAGCAAAACAAATTCAGCAAAACTTAGGGACGCACGAAGGAAATAACAGAACAAGAAAACAGATTGAGTGTATTTACACTCAACTTGATCCGTCCAAGTACCGCTGCCAACATTTTTTTTTTAAATGCCGGTTCAGATAATGTGTCCCTTAGGTGACTCGGTAAAGAATCTCATCTTCAAATTATACCGACAACAAAGGAATTATTGTGGAGGTTGGATCTGGGATTTGGTATTTTGGGGGTTACGTTAGCTGCGACTATGGTGGGGATGTTATGAATGGTTGAGAGCAACTGGAAAGAATCTCTTATTATTATTATTATTATTTATTTTCCACTAATTGTAGTTACAATTTAGGGATGGTGAATGGAGAAAGGGCATAGCCCCATATACACAAAAGTGCCTCCATCACCACTTAAAATTATAATATACAAATATACAATTACATTCTACATGATGTTCTTATATACAGTTAAAATATTTACATAGGCATATTTACATACAATAATACTCACAAGACCTGTACAACATTCAAGTCATGACGACACACACACACAGAGGGTGTCTGCTTGTGTATTATTTTCTGGAGAAGAAGCAACGATTGATGGCTACAATGGTGGTTTACTTTAAGCCAATTTAGCTCATGGAGTGCAGGAGTTACATGACAAAATGTTTGACAATATTCAATACATATCCGAGTAGAGCAAAAATTCTCCCAAAAATGGTGTAGCCCTTCATCCTTCCTTCTCTTCATTAATATTAGGTCTTTATTATTTTTATTGTTATAATGTAGTTGTGTACAATAATTAGCTTTTACTCATGCAAATAGATCGCTGTTTATGGCCATACTTGTATGTCAATTACTTTATTATGCATTGTGTGCTTATATTCTTCAGTTTGTATGTTTCTTATTTTCATTATGACATTTTCTCTTTCTTTGTACGTTTATGCTCCGGATTTCTTTTTATATCTGCCCCCCGTTGACTCATCACTCCCCGCTCCGTGGCATAGCAACAAAGACAACACTTCGCTCACGTTACCCGTGAAGGTTATAAGATAAAACTTAAAATTAAAAAAATAAGAATTAAGAAAATTAGTAATTAATAATTAAGAAAATAAACTCGTAGCTTACAACAGGAGATATTGGAAATGTTCTCCTCCTGCATCCACACATTTTCGGCATCGTCTTAGGAAACTCCGATTCGCATACATAAGTTACGTAATTGAGTCTATCTCGATTTGAACATTTTCGTACCCTGCCATACTGAGCTCTTCGAAACCGTGGATTCTTGTCCAATTCGTCTTAGGGATTTTGTAGCCGTATCTTCTAATCTTTCTGTGATTTCATTTACATTTTCCTCGTTAAGCACAGGTTTTTTAATTCTTTGTTTCATATCGAGTAAAGAACCAGTTCCTCTCAATTTCTTTACGAGATTCCGCACGATCTCTCTATGTGGAGGGAGTACACATGGAAATTGTTTTAGAAATCGTCTGATGGTTTCCCTGTAAGACTCTGTTTTCACATAATTATCGTACATAAGTACCCTTTCCTCTACCGTGTACACATGTGGAGGCATTATGAGAATTATACTCCAAAGTAACAATTCACATCTTAAGAAAAGTTGGAGCGACAGATCAACACGTTCTAAGCACGGACTTGAACAGTGAAGTGCGGGCATTCCCGTGTTGTCGCTGAACTGTGTAACTGGAAGTGATGAGTCAACGTGAGGCGGATAAGCTGGGCGCGCCTGCCGGCCAACCAATGAGAAAAACTCACTGTATGTTCTTCAAATCTGGTATTTATCTTATTTATTCTTGAATTTATAATAGAACAGTGTATTCCTTTTTTATACGTATTATCTTGTACTTTGCGAGGTTAAGTGCAAGAGAGGGCCACGATCCCTAACTTCGCCACTATTGAAGACAAATAAATAACATAAATAAAATATATAAAACATATAAATCCTATCCACGGGAGTAATGGCGCGAATTTTAGCTGAACAAATTGCAACGCGGCTTGATATTAAGACCCCTTTGTCAGACTCTATCCCACCTTAACATAATCCAGAAGAAATACGATGTACGAAGTCCGTTTGTCGTAAAATGTGCAAACAACAACTAAATACAACTGTGATAGTTTCCAGACCCCCCCTCCTAAATCTTATGAGTTAACTGACTATGATTCAGTAGATTCTCGCAAATGTTATTGACTGTGCTGCCTTAAATTCTTTTTATTTTATTTATACAATAGGCGCAAATGAAGCACCCCTTTAAGTTTGTAATTGAAAGAGTTTTAGACAAATAATATTAGCATTTTTTCTGCTGATTAACAGACTGAGGGGGCGATAATTCAACGTTCAAAGGAAAGATTTATTTTTCTGCTCTTTCTTTACATGAATACCTCCCTAGTAGCTATGGTTGGATCGTTCGTGGCAGAAATGTAGCAAGTGAAAGTCAAGAAGAATATTCAAGACACAGAGGAGAAACTGTGTGTAAGTGTGTACTGACGAGAAACCAAGGATAGAAGATGAATTACTCTCTTACCAAACATGGGACTACAAGGAAGCTGATGTTAAGGAAGGGCAATTACAAAGGAGTGGTAGAGGGATGGTGACAGAAGAAAAATATTAGTGCATTTCGCCTCTCTTCTGAGCCTGGCACAAGAAAAGAAATGACTATAATAGGACTTGCTTTGGTTTACGACTTCCGTGTACGATGTGGGAAAAGCTAGCTCCACAGAATATATGTTATAAAGTTGGCTAAAATGTACCAGAAGAAAGAATGGATGTCAAGAAATATATGAGGATGGAAGGGACGGAAGTGCGTGAGATATTTGTTTCACTGTCGAACCTACAAAGAATACCGAAAAAGGACACTATCAAAAGGGGATTCATCTGTTGTTTAGAGTCTCTGTGTAATTACATCTCTGAAACTATTCTTATATTTCTAGAATATATTGTCGTTGCGACCGTAGAAACCGCTACGTAAAATATTTCAGCTTAGAAGTTCGGTCGATAAGGATCTGTCATCTAAGGTTAATTATTGTGCGAGCTACTGTATATCAGAGAATACTCGTCCTTAGTGACATACGTGCTGCGGGTTAGTATTTCTCATGACATACTGGTTTTCGCAGGCGCAATGCCGGTATCATTTTAAGCTATTAGTGGGCTATCTTTGAGTTGAAGCTATTGAACTAAAATATATATCCATAGAATAACGACACTGTCCAATACAAACAAAGAATGTAATTTTATATAATTACTGGTTGCGTCATCCGTTATTTGTGGGAAGAGACACATTTTCGTACACATTAGACACAAATGGAGCATAGATTTTGAAGCGGAGGAAACATCAAGCTCATTGACGAATTTCCTAATAAATTGAATTTCGTGTTCTGATTTCTGTCTCGAGGACAAACACGGTATTCCACATAATATCGAGTTAATGCTTCTCTTTCCCGCTATCCAACGAATAACCATGAGTTTGCAATCAATGATGATGATATTGGCCTCAAGTTACTTCCTCGGTGGTATGCAAACACATGTGAGCAAAAGATGGTGGAACAAACAAACGAACGACGTGAAAGCCAAATTCTACTAACATAGTTTTAAGTTAAAAATCACGGTTGAGTTGGAATGTGACTTCATTAAAGCCAGGGTTGCTTTTTTCCAGTCCTAGCCCTTTCCTATCCCTTAAGACCTATCTGTGTCGATGCGGTATATAGAAAATTGTAAAAACACAAACAACTGGTAAATATGCCAAAAGAAATGAAAATACTAATATATACAGACAGTAAACTTACACCTACTTTATCTATATAGTTGAGGTTTGAATTAATAAAATGAACTGAGGATACACTGTCGAGTCCTAAAGCTATTGTTACGAATCAAACACTGTATTTTTGACCGATTTATTTTAATTTAGGATGAATCAGTAAGTATACAGAGAGAATTATATTTAAGAATAGTAGGCAACAGTTCCCTACTTAGTGACTATTTACAAAGTCTCTGTTTTCCTCATAGTAGGTAGTCAGGCTCCCTGGTATTATCTGTAAAGGACGATAATCCTTTTTAACAGGCCTCAATTCGCTTCGCATGCTCAGTCGCTTCACGCAACACCTGCACGCAGACAGGTTCGAACACACAGTCATTTCTCGTGGCTGCTCAACGCAGTGAACTACTCAACACTGACAACTAAACAGCGGTCACATAACAGCAACAATTCAACAGAGCCAACCGGAAATGTGATAATACAGTTACACAAGCTCTCCATGCATAGTGTGTAATCTTACAGTAGATAGTTTACCTTTAGACAAAATATACTTTGGATACACTCTAACCACCACCTCGGTCTGTCCACTTCCCTGCCTAGAATTCTGGTTACGACAAAAGAAAATTACTTGTGTTAGCTTTTTAATGTCGCATCAGAAAAGTGACTTTCTGGTGACGGAGTTATAGGACTGGACCGAGGATATTTTAAATACAGCTAAAGGTAAATTATAGAAGAGAAAAACAGCAGAACATCGTTTTCAAGCCGCTGATGGATTGTAGCTCATAGTCTCCTAAACGCAAGCTTGTAAATACACTGTGAAGGCATCTGACTCAATTACCTGTCCGGCTCCATGACTGAATGGTTAGCGTGCTGGCCTTTGGTCACAGGGGTTCCGGGCTCGTTTCCCGGTAGGGTCGGGAATTTTAACCATAATTTGTTAATTTCACTGGCATAGGGGCTGGGTGTATGTGTCGTCTTCATCATCATTGTATCCTCATCATGACGCGCAGGTCGCCTATGGAAGTCAAATCAAAATACCTGTATCTGGCGAGCCGAACTTGTCCTCGGACACTCCCGGCACTAAAAGCCATCCGCCACTTCATTTTTACTCACTTACCCAACATCGTTTTCAAGCCGCTGAAGGAATGAAACTCACAGTCTCCTAAACGCAAGCTTGTAAATACACTGTGAAGTCATATCACTCAGTTACACAAATTAAAATGGTCATCGGTTATCTCACTAATGAATTTTAAAAATTAAAAGTCTACATTCGTTGTTCAGTTCACGTAAACTGAGATTATACACAGCAGCTCAATCCTGTAGCGTTACGAGCAAAGATTGCTAACGTTTCACTTAGGGTGCTATACTTACATTCTTGGTGCTTCCTTTGGAAGGGCTAGATAGAGGAATCCATCACCTTCCACTCCTCCAGCGTCCTCCAAGATCTCAAGTCGTTTCTGAGAGATTTCAATTTTCAACATTATGCTTGGAAGTGCAATAACTAACTTACTCACCAAACTCAAAAACAGTCGATAATATCAAAAATGATTAATATAATTACTGGTACATATACGACGCCGGGGGTGCAAATGTCGTTTTTAATAACTTCTGAATTACTCCACAAACGTTTTAATGCCTGAAGGTCCACCAAATTCATTTACACACGGAGTTAGCTAATACATAAATTCATAGATCTGTAATCGATGAGCCAAAAAGTGCTATTTTCAACGCTTTGTGATGGAAAATAATGTGCAACCCGCTGGCAATAAAACAATTTTAGCATGGAACAAAGCAGAGGCTTCTCTCTCATTACATAGAAATGTAAAGTCTTTATTTAAAACAAAGCGTAGACGAAGAGGTGATAGTATTTACCAGCCACACCTGCTACAAAACAAAATTATTTCCTCTGTAGGAGAAAGAATTCAACGATGAATGAAAATTTCCAATGGAATGAACTCTATTATATATATAAACCACGCCCAAACCGTTTTTCATGTTTAAGTGCCAAAATGGTTAACTGGACACTGCCGCGTCTAAACTCGCCTTTTTCAGCTTCTACTTGGTACTCAACATCTCTTTGGCTCGTTACTAAAAAGCTCTCAAAGCTTAAAAATAAATTTAAAACAACATTAATTTCATTCATCAGATTTCTCATCATTGATCCCAATTCAGGACTGCTCCCAGGTAACATATTTCCTATCGATTTTTACATAGACTTTCAGAAATGATTTCTAAGAACTTGGAAGCTTATCGAAAATTATTCCTTGATTAATTATTCCAGTCCTTAATTACTCTTCCTATATAAATTTGTCTTCTTGAATTTCAATATTCATTACTATTATTATTATTATTATTATTATTATTATTATTATTATTATTATTATTATTATTATTATTATTATTATTATTATTATTATTATTATTATTATTATTATTATTATTATTATTATTATTATTATATTCAGTATTACCTTCATATTATAATCTTTCCTACCTTTAAAAGCTTCAGTCAAGCTTATTTAATCTTATTCATTTCACGCCACTGAAATCGTATTTCCAGCCAGAACACACTCGCATCGCTTCAGGTTTATTTATATACGTATTATGCATGCTATTTAGCAAATGACTACAGAACTATAAAATTTAAAAAGTTAACAATGCAATGTACCCAAATCCAATGTGATTGTTGATGAAGACGTATAATATCAGATAAATACTGCCTCGTTGAAGTGCAGGTCCTTTTTCGGATGTATTCTGTGATAACAAAATATCAAAAAGAACCAAAGGCAAGGTTTACAAAATCTTCCGTGGATCTGGTGTGATGTATATAGCAGAATGCTAGACCACCAAATAGGTACACGATCAAAACTGCGCTTAAATGAAATGAAAATACTTAGATGGGCAGGGAAGGCGGCGATGGTGACGGCTCAGACATTTCGAAGAATGAAAAAATGAAATGGCATATGGCTTTTAGTGCCGGGAGTGTCCGAGGACATGTTCGGCTCGCCAGGTGCAGGTCTTTTGATTTGATACCCGTAGGCGGCCTGCGCGTCGTGATGAGGATGAAATGATGATGAAGACGACACATACACCCAGCTCCCTGCCAGAGAAGTTAACCAATGATGGTTAAAATTCCCTACCCTGCCGGGAATCGAACTCGGGACCCATGTGACCAAAGGCCAGCACGCTAACCATTTAGCCATGGAACCGGACCGAAGAATTATGACATCAAGGGTAGGGCCTCAAAAGGCGTTAAAATTAAAAACAGACTAGGCACAGTTTTGAACTTCAAATCATCATCATAAAGGCCAAATAGATTATTAGATGTCGCCGTAACAACTATCAGCCTGATAACGCGAGGGTTGCTAACTGTGAAGTGGTTAGCCGCTTCGACTACCTTGGATCTGTTATATCTAACACTGGGGACTACGTACCCGATGACGAGGTTTTCGACGGGAACGCTTACTCGCATATGGAAAGACACCTCCATTACTGCGACGACAAAGCTTACGCTTTTTCGGACACTCATTTTTACCCATTCACCTACACGGCAGAAAGCTGAACTTCAGCTCTTTGGAAATCAATCACTACTGATCTGCATTTAGGGCAGTCGCCCAGGTGGCAGATTTCCTATCTGTTGTTTTTCTAGCCCATTCTTAAATGATTGCAAAGAAATTGGAAATTTGTTGAACATCTCCCTTGGTAAGTTATTCAAACCCCTAACTCCCCTTCCTATAAACGAATATTTGCCCCAATTTGTCCTCTTGAATTCCAACTTTATCTTCATATTGTGATCTTTCCTACTTTTAAAGACACCACTCAAACCTATTCGTCTACTGATGTCCTGCCACGCCATCTCTCCACTCACATCTCGGAACATGCCACTTAGTCGAGCAGCTCGTCCCCTTTCTCCCAAGTCTTCCCAGCCCAAACTTAGCAATATTTTTGTAATGCTACTCCTTTTTCGGAAATCGCCCAGAACAAATCGAGCTGTTTTTCTTTGCGTTTTTTCCAGTTCTTGAATCAAGTAATCCTGGTGAGGGTCCCATACACTGGAACCATACTCTAGTTGGGATATTACCAGGGACGTATATGCCCTCTCCTTTATATCCTTACTACAACCTCTAAATACCCTCAACACCATATGCAGTGATCTGTACGCTTTATTTACAATCATATTTATGAGATTACCCCAATGAAGGTCTTTCCTTACATTAAGACCTAGGCACTTACAATGATCCCCGAAGGGAATTTTCATCCCATCAACGCAAAAATTGAAACTGAGAGGAAAACATAAGGGTCCAATAATACGGCATTGAGTTATAGTTATTGCAGGGTCAGATAAAGCTTCGCCTACTCTAATTCTCTGAGTTCTATTTTCTAGAAACAGAGCCACCCATTCAGTCACTCTTTTTTCAAGTCCAGTTGCATTCTTTTTTGCCAGTAGTCTCCCATGATCCACTCTATCAAATGCCTTAGATAGGTCAATGTTGTGCTACAGAAGAATATTGCGAATGAGTCATTCCTGAAATAGATCGGGTACTTCGGTCACATTGTTAGTTGACCCTGTGGACTGGAGAAGACGACCACGGTAGAATTCCAGCCAAATTCACGTAAGCCTTAAAACGTGATGAGGAAATAGAAAGTACGTAAACCTTGCGTGGAATTCTTCTAGGGGAGATATGTGTTTATCTCGATGTTGAGGGACCCACCAGCACGCTACTCCCCCACCCCCGAAGTACCTAATAAAGAGTAGCATCAGCTATTCTCCATGTCTGGACTAGGCAGTAGCAAGTGGTGGTGATCATTGTTTTAAGAGGAAGTACTACTAGGCAACCATCCTCTATATAACACTAACCAGAGAGAAAAAATGGAAAGAATCGGACACTTCGAAAAAAGAAGGTATCGGCCAAAGAAAGATGAGGGCCACGAAGGGCATGGAAATTAATTATTCCGTAGGCCTCGACTGCTCTAATACCGTCGGGGTCTGAAAAGAAAAAGAGTTAACCAAAGGAGGTCGGATATGATAGATGAAAATGAGGAGCATGGCACAAGTAAGTGGAAGCAATGCCAGGACTCGCGGTATCAGGACCCTGTGGTCGCCAACCCATGCTCGCAAGTTAATAGCCCCTAGGCCCCTTTTAGTCGCCTCTTACGACAGGCAAGGGATACTGTGGATGTTCTTCTACCGTCCCCACCCACAGGGGACAGGTAGTAGCAGTGCTATTGGCTAACATGTAATCGGATATGACGTCATTCCCATCAATGATGAGAAATACATCTCATTACGAATCCGCACGGAATAAATAGAAAATAAACAGAGCCTGTGAGTGAAACAATTTAGAATAAAGAGCAACAATATTTTTAAATGAAACTTACCTCAGTGTAAGTGTATGAACTTTTTCACCAACAGCCCATCTGAATTAATTCAGCTTTTCACTCCTAGTCCGCATAGGAAGCGCTGTTATCGCAGGCTACCTGGCCCCTTCGGCTCTTTTCTATGCCCACGGCGCATACTGTCCGAACGGCAGAAAGGAGGTCATTGAACTCATCTCGTCTTGGTTCCTAACTAGACAGATTGGCAGCCTTGCGCACCGCGCGATCTCGTGAGAAATAAGCATACCACCAAGCTGTCAGCGGAGAGAGGGCGTGGAATGACATCAGTAGACGAATAAGTTTGCGTGGAGCTTTTAAACGTAGGTCTGAAGTCGCTTAATTGCGACCATTGTCCAGTATTCGGGAGATAATGTATCCGAACCCCACTGTCGGCAGTCCGGAAGGTGGTTCTCCGTGGTTTCCCATTTTCACACCAGGCAAGTGACCCTTAATTAAGCCGATGGCCGCTTCCTTCCCACACTTAGCCCTTCCCTTTCCCATCGTCATCATAAAACCTATCACTGTCGGTGCGACTTAAAGCCAATTGTAAAAAAAAACGCAGTCATATCGCGAGGCGATGCAAGCGGTGGCCCTTGGTACTGATGTTGCTTGAAATGCATTAGAGTTATGCCATGATGGTTGAAGGAAAAGTGGCTGGACGATTTAATCTTTTCGGCTAAACAAACCTCATGTCAACTATGTCCTCGATCTAATCAAAGACGATCTCACAAAGGAATCTTCAAGCAGATATCTGGATCCAATAACTCTTGGCGAAATATTAGGCATAATGGTATGAGTACAGCAGCCATTCAGGAAGGATGTGCTCCGCAGTCTTGGAGAGCGTTCCTCATTCACAGACAGCTACATCAGCAGCGAAGGTAGTGAGTGCGCGTTCACGTCTGACGCAAAAAATGTGGTTCCTAGAAAGCGTCAATCATGTGCCCTCCGTAGTAGTGAAAGAATACTACTCTCTATGCATTGTTGTGTTTACTACTGCTAGAGAATGAAAAGGAAAATTCTACTCCAACGCTGAATTTAATTTAATTTGATTTGATTTGATTTGATTTGATTTGATTTGATTTGATTTGATTTGATTTGATTTGATTTGATTTGATTTGATTTGATTTGATTTGATTTGATTTGATTTGATTTGATTTGATTTGATTTGATTTGATTTGATTTGATTTGATTTGATTTGATTTGATTTGATTTGATTTGATTTGATTTGATTTGATTTGATTTGATTTGATATGATCTGATTTGACTTGATTTGATTTGATTTGATTTGATTTGATTTGATTTGATTTGATTTGATTTGATTTGATTTGATTTGATTTGATTTGATTTGATTTGATTTGATTTGATTTGATTTGATTTGATTTGATTTGATTTGATTTGATTTGATTTGATTTGATTTGATTTGATTTGATTTGATTTGATTTGATTTGATTTGATTTGATTTGATTTGATTTGATTTGATTTGATTTGATTTGATTTGATTTGATTTGATTTGATTTGATTTGATTTGATTTGATTTGATTTGATTTGATTTGATTTGATTTGATTTGATTTGATTTGATTTGATTTGATTTGATTTGATTTGATTTGATTTGATTTGATTTGATTTGATTTGATTTGATTTGATTTGATTTGATTTGATTTGATTTGATTTGATTTGATTTGATTTGATTTGATTTGATTTGATTTGATTTGATTTGATTTGATTTGATTTGATTTGATTTGATTTGATTTGATTTGATTTGGTTTGGTTTGGTTTGGTTTGGTTTGGTTTGGTTTGGTTTGGTTTGGTTTGGTTTGGTTTGATTTGATTTGATTTGATTTGATCAAGGATAATGTCAAAAAAGGGATCTTCAAGTAGATATCTGGACCCAATAACTCTTGACGAAAAATTAGACATAATGCTGAGGTATGTAAAGTAGAATGTTTTGTAGAAATGTAAACCGAATGAGTGGCTACATTTAGCTGTCAGCTTACATTCGAGAGATAATAATTCTAATCCCACTGACGGCAGCCCTGAAGATGATTTTCAGTGTTTTCCCATTTTCTCACCAGGCTGCATCCTTCCCACTTCTCGCCCTTCTCTATCCCATCGTTGCCATAAAATCTATCATTGTCGGTGCGATGTAAACAAAATAGTACATATATAAAGTCAATATTTGTTTTACAACACCTAAAAGTGAAATAACATGATATAAGCTTATAATACAGCGCTAATAAACGATATGAAATGATTGTAGATTATATTTTTCTTGCGTGATTCCTGGACAAATTCCAATATTTCTCTCCAAGCACCGATCGGGTTGGACATGGGAATAGAGGCGCGCAGCTGTGAGCTTGCAATCGGGAGACAGTGGGTCCGAACTCCACTGTCGGCAGGCCTGAAGATGATTTTCAGTGGTTTTCGATTTTCACACAAGGGAAATGCCGGAGCTGTACCTTAATTAGCGCTTCGGCTGCTTCCTTCAGACTCCTTGCCCTTTTCTAACCCAACGTCGGTGCGACGTAAAGCAAATTGTCAAAATAAAAAAATCTTTCGAAGCATTATGTTTAGTTGACTGGGCTTGCTACATCGACTATTTCGATCAGTTTTCACTTTTGAGGAAATACAAATTTTGCTTCAGATGTTGTACAACATGATTATCATTTTCTCCTCGCCGACTGCTCTCAAAGTGGTCTGACCGTGCGGTCGCCGCAAGCTGCTGACGCCGTAAACGAACCATTTCCTTTAACTAGCCATTGTGGTAGTGTATTGCGTCGCATGCGCTGAGTCCGCCACGTGCGTCAGCCCTCTCCTAGGAATTACACCTCTGTGGAGCAAATATGCACACAGGCCATGTTTTGTGATAACCAAGTCCTGCGAGGGAGTTCAAAACCTTCTAGAACATGAACAGTCTTACCACTCGGGAGCTGTACGTAGCTGTACGTAACCACTACTGGTTCCATTCCTCTGACAGACTTAAGTCTGCCTCTGGCTATTCTCATTGGTGGACCGAGCTCGATAGCTGCAGTCACTTAAGTGCGGCCAGTATCCAGTAATTGGGAGATAGTAGGTTCGAGCCCCACTGTCGGCAGCCCTGAAGATGGTTTTCCGTGGTTTCCCATTTTCACACCAGGCAAATGCCGGGGCTGTACCTTAATTAAGGCCACGGCCGCTTCCTTCCAATTCCTAGGCCTTTCCTAACCTATCGTCGCCGTAAGATATTTCTGTGTCGGTGCGACGTAAAGCAAATAGCAAATAGCAAAAAAAAAAAAAAAAAAAAAAAAATCTCATTGGTGGGTGACGCGATTTTCGACCATCGATACTGAAATCTTTCTTATCCCTGTGTATCGGTAGCAGAGTATTGGATGATGTTGTATTGTACTCTGGAAGTGACATTTTATGGCGGGGTTATATTTTTAGTGGCTTTACGTCGCAGTGACACAGATAGGTTTTATGGCGACGATGGGATAGGAAAGGCCAAGGAGTTGGAAAGAAGCATCCGTGGCCTTAATTAAGGTACAACCACCTTATTTGCCTGGTGTAAAAATGGGAAACCACGGAAAACCATCTCAAGGACTGCCGTTATGGCGGAGCAAGACTTCTTTTTAATATGGATATATTTTGGACTGGGGTCTCTCTGGATTTAAAGTCATCAATTTTCAGATATCATTGTAACCATGACACCCACTCTCCGTCTACGTACAGTAGCTCAGTGCATTCTTCCTGTAACTAAGATCTTGAGAAAATATCTTAACCAGTAAACCCCGTTCTCCTCCTCAACCCAGAATTAAAATCTTTGAACTGGCCGGAAAACGAACCCAGGGTCTTGCCCTGAGAGACCTCTACAATCTAGCATGTCTTTCATTTTCTCACATTCTTTATGTGGATGCATTCATTTTCCCTTCGATTTATCGGAACTGTTTATCCCCATCCCCATGTGTATGGATTCAAAGGTCGCATTATACCCTCTGGCACTATGGCGGGAGAGGGGATTAGTCAAAGAATCTGTACTAATGTTTTCATCAACATGTCCGTGATTTAAAGCTTTTCCGTGTAACGGAGAAAACAAGCAAGTACGATTTTTTGCAGATAGTTTTTAATTTTTTATGTATGGTGGCCATAGAATATGAAGGGGTCGGGAGTCTGTAGGAAGCTATCGTGGTCGTACTTAAGGTTCAGCACCAGCATTTACCTGGTGTGAAAATGGGAAACCACGGAAAACCATTTTCAGGCCTGCCAACAGTAGGCTTCGAACCCACTATCGCCCGAATAAAAGATCATATTTACATGCCCAAACCGCGTTGCCACCTCCCCCTCTTGGAGCAAATTTGTTGGAGCAACATGAGAAAAAATATTTCCAGATAACGCTGTATTATTATATTGCCGGTCCGGTCGTGTAGATGGAGGCAGGAAATTTGATCTGAAGACTGCTTCGAAGTGAAATAGATGGCCCCCGATATAGAAAACCAAGAATGACGCCCGAGAGGATTCGTCATACTGACCACGTGTCACCTCGTAATCTGTAGGACTTCGCGCAGGACAGTAGTCGCTTCGTAGACCAATGCCGATCAGGGCCCAAATATCTCCGGGCTTGAATTATTTTTCTTCTTTCTCTAGTTGTAATTGTGAATCACCTCCACTGTTATGACACATGCATGTATTGTTCGAGACAGAAGCCTAAGGTTGCTACAGGGATAATTACCGTGAACATGTTTCTATAGCTGATGTTAATGGCGCGAGGACCAGGAAGAGAAAGGTCAATGGAGCTTGAGACCGGCCGCTGATTGATGAAGTTATCGACCAGAAGCAGCGCACAAGCGGGGGAGTTTCGGGGGGGGGAGAATCAATACACCGGGGCTAGACAAAAACTACACCAGCTTAGGAAAGAAAAGTAAAGCAAGACCTTGTCGTCCAGAGTTGCTAAGTTCAGCATCAGAAACACAAACCATGTTGAAAAACACAAGACAATGATTTCACCATCATGGACCTTCTGTTGTAGCGTTCTGTCCTGTCAGTTGAGGCTCGATTCTTGGTTCAGCCAGACAGATTTGAAGGACTGGAGCAAAAACACTCATACTCAGATGTTGGTGTTAATAATATTGTTCATTTTTTCAGAACAATATGTACCCAGCTTAAACAATACTGTCCGACACCGGGCTGGGTAGCTCTGGCAAGCATGAGTGCAATTGGATTAGACTTAATGGGTGGTTATATTTCTAGGAAATAGAAGTCAGAGAATTAGAGTAGGTGAAGCATTATCTGATACTGTAATCATTAAGAGTGGAATCATTTAAGGCAGTAATGTTGAAACATTATGTTATCCTATATATATATATAAATGATATGAATAAAAAACTGGATTCAGATATGATGATTTTTGCGGATGATTTTATTCTGTATAGAGCAATAAATACGTTACAAGTTAGTGAGCAACTGCAACACGTTCTCGACAGTGTTGTGATATGAACAGGAAGCAATGGTATGTTGATAAACTCTATAAAAGTCAAGGTGTCAGTTTCACTAACAGGGAAAGTCCAGTTTAAATTACTGCGTTCATGAGGTGAGAGTTCTTTATGAGGATCACTGTAAGTGCCTAGGTGTTAATATAAGGAAATAATTTCTTTGACGTAATCACATGAACCGGATTGTAAATAAACGTTAGAGACTTCTCCACATGAGGGTATTCAGGTGTTGTAGTAAGGATGTAAAGGAGACGGCATATACAGTAAGTGTCTGGTAGGACCCCGACTGGAGTATGGCTCCATTGTATGGGACTCTCACCAGGATTACCTGATTCGAGAACTATAAAAAAAATTCAAAGAAAAGCAGCTCGATTTCTTCTGGGTGATTTCCGACAAACCAGTAGCCTTACAAAAATCTCCCAAACTTTGGACTGGGAATGCTTGGTAGAAAGGAGACGAGCTGCTCGACTAAGTGGTATATTCCGAGCTGTCAGTGGAGAGATGGTGTGCTTTAGTAGACGAATAAGATTGAGTGAAGTTTCTAAAAGTAGGACTGAAGTCGCTTAAGTGCGGCCAGTGTCAGTGGGTTCGAACCCCACTGTCGGCAGCGTTGAAGATGGTTTTCCGTGATTTCCCATTTTCACACCAGGAAAATGTTGGGGCTGTACCTTGATTGTGGCCACGGTCGCTTCCTTCCCACTCCTAGTCCTTTCCTATTGGATCGTCGCGCTAAGACCTATCTGTGTCGGTGCAACGTATAGCAACTTGTAAAAATAGGAAAGATATGCAGATAAAGTTGCAATTCAAGAGGACAAACTGGGTCAAATATTCGTTTATAGGAAGAGGAGATGTTCAATAAATTTCCAAATTTTTTGCAATTATTTGCAAAAAGACTAGGTAAACAACAGATAGGGAAACTGCCACCGATATGAGGTCTCCTTGTGGATGAAAATCGCGTGCAAGCTCGACTCAACTCGAAGTCCCATCTCTTCCACCCCCAGACTGCCCTACTCTGTGACCGCCATACAGACAACTTTGCTCATGACCAAGCAGTTACCAACGCCTAATACATAATTCTCTTTTTGTAGCTCAGGTGTACTCTTTGGAGGTTGGTGATTTGGGAGCGTAGATGTTTTGCTCGCAACAATATGGCGTTTCTCATTTTGTCCCGTATTCGGTGCACTCATTTAAAAAGTACGCTGAATGTTCAATTTTTCATAAAGTGCAATCTCTATTCATAAATCTCGCTCTCTAGAGCACAGTACCTTCGGCGAAATGTGTCCGGTTTTCTTCAAGGAGTAAAAAAGTATTTTGAGGATTTTCGTGGATTCAAACCTCTTCTCCAGGCAAATGCCGGGATGGTACCTAACTTAACGCCACAGCTGCTTCTTTCCCTCTTCCTTGTCTATCCCTTCCAGTTTTATCATCCCCGAAAAGTCCCCTATTCAGCATAGCAGGTGAGACCGCCTAGGCTAGATACTTGTCCTCCTCCTACCGAGCTCAGTAGCTGCAGTCGCTTAAATGCAGCTAGTTTCCAGTTCGGGAGATAGTGGGTTCGAACCCCACTGTCGGGAGCCCTGAAGATGGTCTTCCGTGGTTTCCCATTTTCACACCCGGTAAATGCCGGGCCTGTACCTTGATTAAGGCCACGGTCGCTTCCTTCCCACTCCTAGCAATTTCCTATTCAATCGTCGCCATAAGACCTATCTTTGCCAGTGCGACGTAAAGTAGATTCTAAAAAAATAGTCTTCCTCCGCAACTTGTATTCCCGACCTCAAGTCTCGCACTCCAGAACACTGGAGGAAAAACCAAACCTCGAGGGAAAACAGATGAAATAAAATTTTAAAATATTTCTTTTCTAAAATTAGTTGCTACAACTTGTGGATTGCAGGAGGAGAAAGAGCAAGCCCCCACACACACATCTTCGTTGATTAAACCTGCGTGTGTTACATACATTCTTATTCAAAAACAAACAGAACACCTTGAAAGACTAGAGATAGGAAGCTCATATGCACAGGACAAGTGCATTGGTATGTTCTGAAGAAATGAGTAGAATTTGAACCATGTCGGTCCTCAGATTCAAAGTCCACAGCCATATCTCGGCTACCACTACCGACTGGTAGAATGTGCCTGCGGCTCTAGTTGTCGCTATAAACCTCAGGTAATGGATCAGTGTGACTTGAGCAGACGTACAGGATGCCTCGCAGACGTATGATAGAACCATACCGTCAAATGAATGAGTTTGAAAGAGGGCGCATTATTGGCATGAGAGAAAGTGATGCATCCTTCCGGGAAATTGCTGCTCGTGTGGGATGAAGTGAGTCGGCAATGCAACGGGTGTGTACAGAATGGTTCACAGAAGACCGTAGAACACACGGTGAGATGTATCTTCTCATACAACCCTGACTACCCCCCGAGAAGATCGACACCTCATCCGAATGGCATTGCAGGACAGATCTGAGTCCTCCTCGGCTCTGGCGCAACAGTTGAACAGTGTACCACATACAGTAGTACTCTATCAGGAGTGACAGTCCGTCGCCGTTTATTACCGTTTGGGTTACCGGCGCGTCGTCCACTTCCCCGCCTTCCTTTGACTAATATGCATAAACATGCTAGAGTGCAATGGTGTGTGAAACGACGTCACTGGGGACAGGAATGGCAGCAGATAGTGTTTTTGGACGAATCCAGCTTCTATTTGTTTGAAAATGAAGGCCGCATTTTGGCTCGAAAGCAGGGAGAGAGGCATCGAATTGACTGCATTCGCACAAGACATACAGCACCAACTCAAAGCCTTATGGTGTGGGGTGCTATTGGGTACGACCACAAATCACAGTTGGTGCGTGTCCAGTTTGACCAGTGTGACCAGTTTGATCTACGTGAATGACATCCTGCGATCCATAGCCATACTCTTTCTTCA
This sequence comes from Anabrus simplex, assembly GCF_040414725.1. NCBI lineage: Eukaryota > Metazoa > Arthropoda > Insecta > Orthoptera > Tettigoniidae > Anabrus > Anabrus simplex. Next base: position 26,303,817 of record NC_090273.1, on the reverse strand, counting down.
CGACACCCCAGACGCCATATTTCAGCAAGAAAATACGCGACCACATGTTTCTGCACGAATACGTGCCTTCTTGTTGTCACAGGATGTCAGACTGTCGCACTCGCCCACCCGATCACCGAACTTGTCGCCAATCGAAAATTGTGTGGGATATGGTTAAACGACGGGTGTGGCGCTGTGACCCAATGCCAGCCACAAAAGATGAATTGTGGAACCAGGTGAATGCAGCATGGATGGCTAGTTCCCAGGATGTCATTCGCGCCTTATACGTGTCGATGCTATCAAGCATGGCACAATATAGCAGTGCCCATGGATGACCCAGTGCCTACTAGGCAACAGGACACATGCTGAACCAAGGTGACTGAAATGCTAATCGTGTCTGCAGTACATACTAATGAACATGTCCTGTGAATATGAACTTCCTATCTCTAGTCTTTCAAGGTGTTCTGTTTCTTATGAACATGAGTTTTTACACCTCAGCATTGCTGGTGTATAACCCCCTTAATACATAGATTATAAATAAATGGGATAAACTCACACACACCTTCGTTCCAGGGAGCAAGAGTATACGTCATGTTATATCGGGTCATCATAGATCAAGTCACTGATTTAAATGTCAACATGGCAGGTTCGATCGCTGCTCAGCCCGGTGGTATATGAAGGTGCTCAGATACGTCAGCCTCGCGTCGGTAGATTTACTGGCACGTTAAAGAACTCCTTCGAGACTAAATTCTGACACTTCGGCGTCTCCAAGCACCATAAAAGTGTTTCGTGGAACATAATGCAAATAACACAAATATTAATTTTCAACATTTGGCAGTATAAAACCGTCTACATTTAATAGTGTCTCTCTTTCGAAAACTTTAAACTTATGTCTTGAAATGCAGCTACTTCTGATTTATACTGGTATGAAATATGTTTCCTACAGTTTCAATTCACATGGGTTTTAAGGCCCATTGGAGACTTCACGTAAGCAGGTAGGTTCATTTTTTTACCAATGACGGTAGTTAGAAGTGAGTGGTTTTTAATGCATAATGGAGTGCTCATTAGCTAATTGCATGCCCGTAATTGCTATATCACTTCATTACAGTGATCGTTTTAATTTAAAAATTACCTCGGTCTACAAAATGCGCCGCGGCTAGTATTCCTGGTGAGCGTGACGAACCGGAAAGAGTTCGTTGGAAGTCGTTAGCATTACAGACGGTTATAATATCCTCCTGACATCTTAGAAATGTAGCGAGTACAATATGAAGCGTACTTCTTGCCGTATACTCTGAGAACAAGGTACACTGACCGCGTCAACAATGAAGAAGTGTCGTGGCGCAGAAGAATACCTACTTTACATGTCATATTTGCTCACTGATGACTCCAGCTGGTGGTGGTTATTGTTTTAGAAGGAAGTACAACTAGGCAACCATCCTCTATTAACATGGAAAATGGAAGATATCTGATATTAAAAGACAAGGGTCACGAAGGGCGTGAAAATAAGACTCCGTAGGTCTCACGAACTTAATACCTTCAGGGTCGGAAAAGAACAAGAGTTGACCCATGGAGGTCAGATAGGAAAGATGAAAGCGAGGAACCCATATAAGTAGGAGCAATGCCATGACTCAGATCAGCGCCCCGTGGTCGCCAACTCGCGCTCCCAAATTAAGAGCCCCTGGGGCCCCTTTTTGTTGTCTCTAACGACAGGCAGGAAATACCGTGGATGTTATTCTACTGTCCCCACCCACAGTGGGTGGAAACAAAGGAAGGGGTCCGACACTTAGAAAAATGAAGGTATCGGCCAAAGAGAAACAATTGCCTCGAAGGGATAAAATGCACCATATCAAGCAATATCTTACTTGACCAGTTCGTAAGAGAAGGGGCGTACGGGCATTTCAGGTATCCAGATGAATGATCTGAAGTAAAAGCTTTGTATGTCTCTCTTTAAAAATCTCTGAGATGTAGACAGTACTGTTTTGAGCGTGGATGACATTATCTTGATTGTGGGTTCGAACCCCACCTTCGACATTCCTGAATATGATTTTTCGTGATTTCATATTTTCACAACAGGTACCTTATTTAAGGGTATGGCCTTCCCAGTTTTACCCGTTTCCCATCCTCGCGTCGTCCACCTCGATGGTGAAGTATTGTTAGCGCTATTAGCTGCCGTCCGTGGAGGCTTGGATTCGATTCCCCGTATTGCAAAAAATGTAAGAAGGGCTGGCATCCGTTGGGGGTGTGCCTGAAAAGAGTTGCATGACCTCTGGACGAGGACACGAGTTACATTTAGTTCGGATCCTTGGTATATGTATAAGTCTTTGGTTCGGAGAGACCCGGCTTCGATTCCCGGCTAGGTCGGACATTTTAATACTAAATGTTTAATTATCTTTGGATTGGGAATTGGATGCCTGTGCTGTCCCGCAGTATCATGCATCTTAGGCAACACACAAAACGCTATCCTTCCACTACAATAAAACGCTATTTCTCAGGCACTGAAATTTGCCACCCACCCTCTCCGGAGGGTCTGCCTTATAAGTACTGTACCAGGCTAGCAGTAGCCACATGGAAATATTTTCTTTGTTTTTTTTTGCGAGTTGTTTTACGTCGCACCGATACAGATAGGTCTTATGGCGACTATGGGACAGGGAAGGGCTAGGAGTGGGAAGGAAGCGGCCATGGCCTAAATTAAGGTACAGCCCCAGCATTTGCGTGGTGTGAAAATGGGAAACCACGGAAAGCCATTTTCAGGGCTGCCGGCAGTGAGATTCGAACCTACTATCTCCCGAATACTGGATACTGGCCGCACTTAAGGTACTGCAGCTATCGAGCTCGGTGGAAATATTATTTATCCCTGCGTCATCCAAAACTTTCATGTATCGGTGCGACTCAGTTAAAAAAATATTTCATCTCGTGATATATTGCATATTGGTTTACCATATCGTATCGTATCTTTCTGTATAGCATCGTTACAAATATTGAACCTGAAGATGCAAATTTTGTATCTCTGAGAGAGACTATCGCTGCTCTGAATCAAGAGTAGACTGCTAGCTCGCCGTCAATCACGTTAGTTTTTGCACTCACATGCTCACGTGACGTACCAATGAAAGCCTGGATTGAATAGCGTTTGCAATAATCCTAGTTTCGTGATAACATCTCTGGAACACGATGTGTTCATACATGATGCAGAGACGTGATCACATACTCTCATTCTGGATGAACTTAGTATTCCAGAGAGGTATCTGAGAAAAATACCTCGTGTTCTTGTTTCAGCTGCAGGTTTAAAAATTGCCATCAGATGGAAATCACAAGGACGTTGAACTCAAAATAGAAGTAAAAATGAGGACTTACAATATCCATATATATATAACTGTAGCCTCCGTGGCTCAGGCGGCAGTGCGTCGGCCTCTTATCGCTGAGTTCCGTGGTTCATATCCCGGTCACTCCATGTGAGATTTGTGCTGGAAAAAGCGGAGGCGGAACCGGTTTTTATCAGCGTACTCAGGTTTACCCTGTCATCTTTCATTCCAGCAACACTCTCCAGTATCATTTTATCTGTCAATCATTCCCCGGAGGAGTGCAACAGGCTTCGGCAGCCGGCACAATTCCTATCCTCACCGCAAGATGGGGGCTTCATTCGTTCCACCCCTGACCCGGTCACTGAGTGGAAAACAGATTGTAGGTTTTCCTCTTCATGTACAAAAATGTCCAAAATGATCGCGATTATGTACCATATGTACGTTCCAGCATAACTCTCAACTAAACTTTGTACACATATGAATTGCTATGTGGAGAAATATAGTGTAGGGGTAAGGCTCCTCAAGCGACTCTACACATTTTCGTTTGCAAAAATCAAATGATCATAAATATGCCTCCCGGTCATGGTCATCCATCAACGGGTGTTAATTTCAGATGTCAACCAGCCATAAGATATAACCTGCACTAATGCTAGGTAACAATGTCTGACCATCCATCCATACCTTACATCACAGCCTGCACGGTTGCTAGGTAACATTGTCTGACCATCCATCCATACCTTACATCACTGCAGCACGGTTGCTAGGTAACATTGTCTGACCATCTATTCATACCTTACATCACTGCAGCACGGTTGCTAGGTAACATTGTCTGACCATCCATCCATACCTTACATCACTGCAGCACGGTTTCTAGGTAACACTGTCTGACCATCATCCATACCATACATCACAGCCTGCACGGTTACTAGGTAACATTGTCTGACCATCCATCCATACCATACATCACAGCCTGCACGGTTACTAGGTAACATTGTCTGACCATCCATCCATACCATACATCAAAGCCTGCAGGGTTACTAGGTAACATTTTCTGACCATCTATTCATACCTTGCATCACTGCAGCACGGTTGCTAGGTAACATAACCGAGCTCGATAGCTGCAGTCGCAGCGGCCAGTATCCAGTAATCAGGAGATAGTGGGTTCGAACCCCACTGTCGGCAGCTCTGAAGATGGTTTTCCGTGGTTTCCCATTTTCACACCAGGCAAATGCTGGGGCTGTACCTTAACAAGGCCACGGCCGATTCCTTCACATTCCTAGGCTTTTCCTGTCCCATCGTCGCTATAAGACATATCTGTGTAGGTGCGACGTAAAGCAAATAAAAAATAGCTAGGTAACATTGTCTGACCATCCATCCATACCATACATCACAGCCTGCACGGTTACTAGGTAACACTGCCTGACCATCTATCCTTACCTTACATCACTGCAGCACGGTTGCTAGGTAACATTGTCTGACCATCCATCCATACCATACAACACAGCCTGCACGGTTACTAGGTAACACTGTCTGACCATCTATTCATACCTTACATCACTGCAGCACGGTTGATAGGTAACACTGTCTGACCATCTATCCATACCTTACATCACTGTAGCACGGTTTCTAGGTAACATTATCTGACCATCCACCCATACCTTACATCGCTGCCTGCACGGTTGTTACGGTTACACTTCCGTCACACACTTTGTCGCGTTACAGTACACACATTTTCGGATGCCCCCCAACCATAAGACATAATAATGTCAAAATATTTCTGTTTGCACTTTTCTAATAGAAACCCAGCTCGCCTGGTGGCAATTATCCATTAAGACGTTAAGTCGATACGGAGTGACACCGTGGTTGTCGGTTGGAGTTCCGTTGCTGGAAAAAATTCACCCATCAGAATGTTAACCGGCAAGGTAGGAGAGGGGGTGGTATACAATTTCTAATAACTAGATTGCGTTTCAAAAGTCTGGATTCAATACCAAACCTCTCAACAGTGTTCGTATGGACTGTCCTGACCCATTACATTACGCCGCAATCCACCTCCGTAGCGAAACGGTTAGTGATATCAGCTGCCATCCTCGGGGGCCCGGATTCGATTCCCGGTACTGCCAGAGACTTAAGAATGACAGGAGGACTGGTATGTGGTTGAAATGGTACATACAGCTCACCTCAATTGGGGGTGTGCTCTGAAAAGAGCCACACAGCCTCTAAGTTGAGGACAGGCAGGTCAACTACATGTCGTCAAAGAGAACGACCTGCACGAGCCGGGACGAGTATGTACCTCACATTCCTTACGAGCTGCTCCAGCCGGGTCGAGCATGTACTCTCACACTCCTTACGAGCTGCTCCAGCCGGGACGAGCATGTACTCTCACACTCCTTACGAGCTGCTCCAGCCGGGACGAGCATGTACTCTCACACTCCTTACGAGCTGCACCAGCTGGGACCAGCATGTACTCTCACACTCCTTACGAGCTGCTCCAGCCGGGACGAGCATGTACTCTCACACTCCTTACGAGCTGCTCCAGCCGGGACGAGCATGTACTCTCACACTCCTTACGAGCTGCTCCAGCCGGGACGAGCATGTACTCTCACACTCCTTACGAGCTGCTCCAGCCGGGTCGAGCATGTACTCTCACACCCCTTACGAGCTGCTCCAGCCGGGACGAGCATGTACTCTCACACCCCGTACGAGCTGCTCCAGCCGGGACGAGCATGTACTCTCACACCACTTACGAGCTGCTCCAGCCGGGACGATCATGTACTCTCACACTCTTTGCGAGATGCACCAGCTGGGACCAGCATGTACTCTCACACTCCTTACGAGCTGCTCCAGCCGGGACGAGCATGTACTCTCACACCCCTTACAAGCTGCTCCAGCCGGGACGAGCATGTACTCTCACACCCCTTACGAGCTGCTCCAGCCGGGTCGAGCATGTACTCTCACACCCCTTACGAGCTGCTCCAGCCGGGACGAGCATGTACTCTCACACCCCTTACGAGCTGCTCCAGCCGGGTCGAGCATGTACTCTCACACCCCTTACGAGCTGCTCCAGCCGGGACGAGCATGTACTCTCACACTCCTTACGAGCTGCTCCAGCCGGGACGAGCATGTACTCTCACACTCCTTGCGAGCTGCTCCAGCCGGGTCGAGCATGTACTCTCACACCCCTTACGAGCTGCTCCAGCCGGGACGATCATGTACTCTCACACTCTTTGCGAGATGCACCAGCTGGGACCAGCATGTACTCTCACACTCCTTACGAGCTGCACCAGCCGGGACGAGCATGTACTCTCACACTCCTTACGAGCTGCTCCAGCCGGGTCGAGCATGTACTCTCACACTCCTTACGAGATGCACCAGCTGGGACCAGCATGTACTCTCACACTCCTTACGAGCTGCACCAGCCGGGTCGAGCATGTATTGTGGCGAGATGAGAAGAATGCAAGAATGAGGAATGTGGCTGCAAGCACGAACTTCCTGTTCTGCCCAGACAGATCGGCTCTTATCTGCTCGTATCTGCTACACGAAAACATTGACTCACACTTTGCAGTGTTCAATGTCTTGCCTGATCTAATCAGATATGTGAACACTCAGATGAATATGGAAGAATCTGTCGATTTTTTCACTTAGTTGATCCATATACTGCTTTGCCACAATTTATATTGGTCACGCATATCAAATCACAGCATTAATAAGAGCAAAAGTCTGCAATATATCTGGCTAAATCTTTTGCAAGCGTTATTTCAGCATGCTATGAAAACACGCATTATTACCTCGAAAACTTCCAGCGACAGAGTTGGAGAGAAAGGTTCAAAGTTTATAAACTTAATATAATATATTATATCAAATCTCAAGTTGAAAGTGCTATTAGTTCATGCGCTAGGGAATGTATTTTGATGCGGGCGCCACTGCTTCGAATTAATCTTAGTAATGATAAAGCATACCAAACTTCTTTCTTTTTTTACTATTTGCTTTATGTGGCACCGACACGGATTGGTCTTATGGCGACGATGGGATAGGAAAGGCCTAGGAGTTGGAAGGAAGCGGTCGTGGCCTTAAATAAGGTACAGCCTCAGTATTTGTCCGGTGAAGAAATGGGAAACCACGGAAAACCATCTTCAGATCTGCTGACGGTGGGATTTGAACCCACTATCACCCAGATGTAAGCTCACAGCTGCGCGCCCCTAACTGCACGGCCAACTCGCCTGGTTACCAAATGTATGGTGAAACATTATTTAGACAGACATGTCGAGTTCCAGTATTTTGATTTATGTTGTATTTTAAAGTCTTATTCTTCTCCTCCTTCTTCTTGGCCTTTTTTGCCTATTTACTGGAGTCGGCACTTGATTTGGATTGCAACCGAGTGACTTTCTTTACTACAACACTATTTTTTTAAGAATGACTAAAGAACTGGAAATGGAATTACAGATAAGACTTTTTGCAGGTGAAATAAGTTACAGGATTGTGAGTGACCGCAAAGAGACCTCGACAATGTTGTAGCTGTACCTATTTTGAAACTTTGAAACTTCTCTTGATGTGTGATTAATAATACTGTAATAATAACATACATGCATCTTCATTAGAGACTCTTATGCCTGTCATCGTTCATTCTGCAGGCCTCTGTGAATTTGCTAATCACCGCCACAATCCTCTATTTGTAAATAATAATAATAATAATAATAATAATAATAATAATAATAATAATAATAATAATAATAATAATAAATGTCCGAAAATTTCACCAAAATCGATCCCTTTTATTTTAACAAAGAGTGATAATTCTTTCTTTCCTCCCAGCACGTTTACTTCAGGCCGTGTTGTGCTCACATTAATCGGGCTTTCCTAACCATCTGAAAACGACTAAAAGTTTAGGGAACTGCACCTGGGTTGTACACCTTTCCACTGACTTGAAATCAACCAGCTGTTTCCTGTTATATTATATATAATATATCCACACCTCAGATTTTAACAATACATACAACAATGCATAATATATATTATATATACATATCTCATAAACAAGCATACGATAATAATGAACCCTACACTAATAAACCAAAGACTAGAACGTTTCCCACAAACAATTGAACATATTGTGCATAAAAAAGATAAAAGTACGTGGTAAAACATGGTTCGTCTTCTTAATACATCATGCTAGTCCGTAATTAGAACATAGTTTCCAAATGCTGCACATTTATATGTAAAAAGTATCCACTATGAAAAAATCTCCAAGCTTCTACATCTAACGTATCAAATAAATTAATTCTGAATTACATGTAATAATGTATTTCTAGGGGTTGTGATATCTGTCTCAGTAGAATAACATAGTTCGTAAATATCACTTAACAATGCATTAAGCCTACGACAAAAACACTTTGAGAATAATAAAATAATAAAATTTGCACTTTCTATCACAAATCTTCAAAGAAATAATTGCAAATTATTACAGTATGGTAGTTATCAATATGGTGCTCAGTAAAATGCTTTGAAGACTATGCGAAAACATGAAAGATAAAGTTAATTGAATGAACAGTTTGAGACTGAATAAATGGCATAAAATACAGTAAGTTACTCAGGAAAAAATGAAAATGTAGCCTGCATGGGGACACAGTAATCTTAGGATTTTGAACAGATATGGAGGAATTAAAAACGAGAGTGAGTAACAGGATTCCGGTTAAGCAATTTCATCATCGCTCACTGCAAGCGGTTGAGCTAGGTCAGAATCAGAAGATGAATCACCACTCTCCCCATCATCATCGTCACTGGATTCCATACCACCTAAGCGTATGATAAAACTGTCAACTGCATCTTCCATTAACCCATCCTTTTCCCAGAACTTGTTTTCGAGGTTGATGACGTGTTGGTCGAATCCCTCCCAGTCAGCGGGTGTCACAGATGCGATAGCATTCGCCGTCACTTCCTGCAGCTTCGTTAACGAGATGTCACCCGAAATGTTCTGTTCTCGTACAGTTCTTTTGATTTTGGCCCAGGCCAGTTCGATAGCATTGAATTCTCACATGTAAGGAGGTAAGCGTAAAACCGTGTGCCCATGAAATCTCAGTAATTCATCGAACCGGTATTTTTTTCAGGATCTTTGGACTTCTGGATCAGTTCAAACAGCTGACATTTCTTCATTTCTTCAGAAAAATTCACTTTATTCTCTTTTAAACATTTCACCATATCACTTTTAACAGCATACAGAGAAGGCACTTTGTTTACTTCAGTACTGTGATAAGATGCATTGTCAATTACTATAACGCTTTCAGAGGGAAGATTAGGAAGAAGTTTTTCACTCACCCACTTATGAAAATTTACTCCATTCATTTGGCCATGGTAATCTCCTGTGGCCTTTCCTGCTCTAAAAATCAACTTTGCTCCATCAATAAACCCACTCTTAGAACCAGCATGGACAAGTATAAGCCTATTTGAAGAGCTTCTGTTGGTTGTTATGCCCTGAACACTGTCACTCTGCCAACACTTATTAAATGTCAGGTTATTGTCAACCCATGATTCATCAATATAAATGATGTTCCTGTTCTGAGAACGGTAAATTCTCATGCGTCTTAAATAGTTACTTCGCCAATAAACAATGTTTGGGCGCTCAATCAGTATTTTCCTGTTACTGGCGCATCTCTTCCACTTGAAACCCATATCATGTAACAACTTTCTTAGTGTGTGCACCTTCCAGGGAAAGTTAATTTTCGCTTGAATTGCCTTCAGCAGCTTCGGTGCTGTTGGAACTATTCTCAGCTTTACATAGAAGTCGTTTATGACGTCTCTTATGACTCCCCTATCAAATTCATCACAATGAAACTTATGTTCCTCTGATCTAGGCCTCTTTTTACCTGGAGTACACAGTGAAGACTCACCAGCAGAAAGTCCTTCCTTTCGGATCTTTGAGATCGTTCGAACAGATACACCACTGTAATTAGCAGCCCGCAAGTTACTCTCAGTTACTAAGTACTTGAATTTTCCTTGTCTAGCTTCCTCATCACATTGGTTTGTAATATTCCTGATCACTTCTCTAGCTTCACTGTGAATTGTCTTTCCCTTCTTGCGTACGACAGACATTACGCGTCTTTACAAAAAAGTTACGCACAGAAATAACAAGAGAAATTTAGAGCAACATCAGTAACAAGAAATAAAAGGCAAACAACTGAAAAAGGAACACGAACAAACGCAGAACAACACAACAGCAATGAACGCAGACACAGCTGGATTACAACTGACAAGATCGAAGAGCTGCCAGTAGAGGACAATATAAAGTCGCCTGGGTAGTAGCGGAGTTGCTATGGCAACCACTGCGTCACTGGCTCTGCCGGTGAAAACTCCTTCACCCCGTGCCTCAGCAGGCATGTGCATTCTTCTGATCTCCGAACAATACTCTCACACTCCTTGCGAGCTGCTCCAGCCGGGTCGAGCATGTACTCTCACACTCCTTACGAGATGCACCAGCCGGGACCAGCATGTACTCTCACACTCCTTACGAGATGCACCAGCCGGGACCAGCATGTACTCTCACACTCTTTACGAGCTGCACCAGCCGGGACGAGCATGTACTCTCACACTCCTTACGAGCTGCTCCAGCCGGGTCGAGCATGTACTCTCACACCCCTTACGAGCTGCTCCAGCCGGGACGAGCATGTACTCTCACACTCTTTGCGAAATGCACCAGCTGGGACCAGCATGTACTCTCACACTCCTTACGAGCTGCACCAGCCGGGACGAGCATGTACTCTCACACTCCTTACGAGCTGCTCCAGCCGGGTCGAGTATGTACTCTCACACTCCTTACGAGATGCACCAGCTGGGACCAGCATGTACTCTCACACTCCTTACGAGCTGCACCAGCCGGGTCGAGCATGTACTCTCACACTCCTTACGAGCTGCTCCAGCCGGGTCGAGCATGTACTCTCACACTCCTTACGAGCTGCACCAGCCGGGACCAGCATGTACTCTCACACTCCTTACGAGCTGCTCCAGCCGGGTCGAGCATGTACTCTCACACTCCTTACGAGATGCACCAGCCGGGACCAGCATGTACTCTCACACTCTTTACGAGCTGCACCAGCCGGGACGAGAATGTACTCTCACACTCCTTACGAGCTGCTCCAGCCGGGTCGAGCATGTACTCTCACACTCCTTACGAGCTGCACCAGCCGGGACGAGCATGTACTCTCACACTCCTTACGAGGTGCTCCAGCCGGGTCGAGCATGTGCTCTCACACTCCTTACGAGCTGCTCCAGCCGGGTCGAGCATGTACTCTCACACTCCTTACGAGCTGCACCAGCCGGGTCGAGCATGTACTCTCACACTCCTTACGAGGTGCTCCAGCCGGGACGAGCATGTACTCTCACACTCCTTACGAGCTGCTCCAGTCGGGTCGAGCATGTACTCTCACACTCCTTACGAGCTGCACCAGCCGGGACGAGCATGTACTCTCACACTCCTTACGAGGTGCTCCAGCCGGGTCGAGCATGTACTCCCACACTCCTTACGAGCTGCTCCAGCCGGGTCGAGCATGTACTCTCACACTCCTTACGAGCTGCACCAGCCGGGACGAGCATGTACTCTCACACTCCTTATGAGGTGCTCCAGCCGGGTCGAGCATGTACTCCCACACTCCTTACGAGCTGCTCCAGCCGGGTCGAGCATGTACTCTCACACCCCTTACGATTAGCTCGACAAAGTGGTACGTTACCAGCTGTCACTGGAAAGATGGCGTGGAATGGCATCAGTAGACGAATAAGTCTGAGTGGTGTCTTTAAAAGTACACAATATGAAGGTAAAGTCGGAATTTAAGAGGACAAATTGGGGCAAATATTCATTTATAGAAAGGGTAGTTAGGGATTGGAATAGCTTACCAAGGGAGATGTTCAATAAATTTCTAATTTCTTTGAAACCATTTAAGAAAATGCCAGAAAAGCAGATAGGGAATCTGCCACATGGGCGACTGCTCTAAATGCAGATTAGTAGTGACTGAATCTTCTAAATCTCCGGTTTCCACCGTTAGTTTCATTCGAGAAACACTCCGTTATCATTGATGATGATGATGATGATGATGATGATGATGATGATGATGATGATGATGACGTGTAGCCTCCGGAGCGGCCTGATGCGGATCTTTCTAGTGGATGACATGCACGTCATTGTGTGGTATGGTGATGAAGACGTTGATATTGATGTAGTAAGGAGAGGATGAAACAGAGTGTCGACACGTAGCCTACTGCTTTCGAATAACAGCAAGGGGTATGTTCAAATCTTAACGTCCCCATCTGACGGATGAATCGCTATCAGCAGCGTCATACGCTCTCGCTCCATATAAACGCTGCGCTAACGTTTGAAATTGAACTCAGGTTTCTATCACGCAATCAAGTGATAAGAAATTGTATACCACCACCTCTCGAACTTTCTCAAGATTATATTGAGTGCAGAGAGTACTTAGGCCCAATGTAGAAATTTCACTCTAGGTTTAAAACCTGATACGCTTCCTGTTGTCACGTGCACGTCCTACTAAATATACCACTTGAAGTCCCCGGGATTCGAATGTTGGACACTCAAGTTGGGAATCGACTGGATTAATCACTTTGCCTGCATCATAACTTCTACCTCACCACAATTGTATGAATGTATTAATAAAAAATAAAATAACAGCAGTAGGAAAATTTTCCATGAACATTTATGATCACTTTTAAAGTTGTAAATTGAAATGGAGCTTATGTCGTGTACCATATCCAAGTGAATATTTAAAAATCCATTTTTGAGAGCTAAATCCAGCCCTCGAGCGTACTTTGAAACCAATAACACTAAAGAGGCTTTAAACTCATTGGTTGACTAAACGAATAATGATAGATTCTGGAAGCGAATTATGGAATGAACAGTTCTATTGGTCCATTCTACTTGTAGTCATTAATTGGATGAGTTCGCTCTCATTCTGTGAAACACAACTAAATCTGCACTGTAAATACCGTAAAAGAATAATTATCTGGAATCTGTACAAAAATCAATCTGCAGTAATAAGATTCGAAGGTTATGACAAGGAAGCAGCAATCCAGAAAGGAGTGGGGCAAGGCTGCACTTTCCCCCTCTCTATTTCAATGTTTATAGAACAGAGAACAAACGACATCAAAGAGGAATTCGGAAAATAAATCACAATCCAAAGACAGGAAATCAAAACTCTGAGATTTGTCGTTGATATTGATACCTGAGTCTCAATAAGATGTGGAAAAATTGCTGAATGGTAAGGGCATAGTCCTGGGGAAGGAGTACAAGATGAAAATAAATAAATCCAAAATAAAAGTAATGGAGTTCAATCGAATGAAGTCAGATGTGGGAAATAATAGATTAAGAAATGGAGTCTTAAAGGAAGTAGGTGGATATAGTTACCCTATTAGAATAACTAACGATGTCAGAAGTAAGGAGGACATAAAATCCAGACTAGCACAAGCAACGAAGACCTTTTTTAAGAAGACAAATTAGATCACTTCGAATATTGGAATAGGAAATTAGAAAGAGATTTTTTAAGACTTTGGTATGGAACGTGGCATTGTATGGAAGTGAAAAATGGACGAAAGTAGCTCAAAAAAAACAGAATAGGAGCTTTTGAAATGTTGTGTTACAGAAAAATGCCGAAGGTAAAATGGATACATCGAATCACAAGTGAAGAGATACTGAATCGAATTGTTGAGAGGAGAACGGTTTGGCGAAATTTGACCAGAAGAAGAGATAGAATTATACGACACATCTTAAGATACCCTGGACTTGTGCAGTGCTGGGGGTAAAAACGGCAGGGGTAGACCAAGGTACGAATATGAAAAGCAGGTTAGAGCAGATGTAGGATATAGTACTTACGTAGAAATGAGAAGTTGGCACATTATATGATGGCATCAAACCAGTCTATGGACCCACAACAATAAAGCTATACTATATATTTTGACTGCTTCATGCTGAGCCTCCCGTAATGCGGTTCGTGCATGCCGCAGACGAACTGCGAGCCGAATTGCGTGCCTTATTGCTCCAGAGCGAGGGGATACTCAAATTTTACGGTTTGTTTTAGTGTGAAGCTTTCACCATAAAGCTTTTACTTCCACTTTTGTTACAGCCTGCAATCAGCATTGGGATACACAGTTCTTGTGACGTTGAGTAATTCTATACAATGCCCCTTGTAATGCGCTGCAGTACAATACAGTGAATTATGGCGCGTTGCAAAGCAACGCGATACAACAACACAGATTGCACAGTTTTCCTAATTTAGTGTTTTGGAAGTGCGGTGTACAAATCTAGTCATTGGATCCTAAAGAATTATAGTCGAATAATTAACTTTATAAGTCAACACTTCTCCAATTTCATTCCACAGCAGCTAACTTCTCTGTGCTAATGGAGTAATTCCATACACCGCAAAAAATGTTTCCAATATCAAGGATGCAATCCAATAATAAAGTTTCGGACGGTTTTTTACACAACATGGGCGTATAAACTTTTACAAACTCAAATTTGTTCTTCCAGTATCCAATGCAAACGATGTTTGAGTCATCAGTTTTCATCTATGTACTGGTTTTATGCAGCATTTCATGCCAGCCTACCATGAGCTAACTATTTCATTTATATGCAACAACAGCATCCTACATCTGGAATAGTCTGCTTGTCATAGATCCATACCTTGGTCCACCCCTACCGTTCTTCCAGCCTACACTTCCCTCAAAAACCAACTGAACAACTCCTGGGAATCTTAAGATCTTTCTATCACTTCTTCTAGTCAATTTTAGCCAAATTGATTCTCCTCACACCAAGTCGATTCAGTGTCCCTTCATTCGTGATTCGATCTGTCCATATCACTTTCAGCATTCTTTTGTAACACCACATTTCAAAAGCTTCTATTCTCCTTTCTGAACTAGTTATCCTCCATGTTTCACTTCCATACAGTGCCACGCTCCAGACTAAAATCTTTCAAAACATATTTTTAGTTCCTATATAAATGTTCAAAGTGAACAAATTTATTTTATGAAGAAAGCCCTTCCTTGCTCGTACTAATCTTCATTTTATATTCTCCTTACTTCTGCCATCATTAGTCATTGTACTAGCCAACTAACAATATTCATCTACTTCCTTTAAAACTTAGTCCGTTACAAATTTTTTCTCTAATCTAATATTTCCTGTATCACCTGATTTAGTCCCACTGCATTCCATTACTTTTGTTCAGATTTTTTAACATCTGATTTACGTCGCACCGACACAGATAGGTCCTACGGCGACAATGGGGCAGAGAAGAGCTGGGAGTGTGAATCAGGTGGCGTGGCCATGATTAAGGTACAGTCCCAAGTATTGACTGGTGTAAAAAATACGAAATCACGGGAAACCATCTTCAGGGCTGCCGAGAATGGGGTTCGAATCAGCTATCTCCCGAATGCAATCTCACAGCTGCGTGCTCCTAACCGCACGGCCAACTCCTTCGGTAGGAAAATATAATAGAGAAAGAATAATTTCATTCATATCCAAGAAATTCAAAATTATGCTCGCTGTACGAAATAACGAGACATGAAATGCTTTTCCCAAGACAGAAATTGGTGGAGGATGCCGACTCTGTTTCTGCTTTTGCAAATCTACCTTGGGGCTCATAACTGGATGTTTTTGATGATAATAATTATATTCAGTTTGTAGTGTATTTTTGAATTTCTATACATAGTGTTTTTTCACTCTTATTTCTATTATTACTGTCACTATTTTTGTTATGAGTATTATTACATTCCAATTTCCTCACTTGGTATATAATTAAAAGGATTATTATTTTTCATTCGTTTATGTTCTTTGTTGGCGAACTGTACACTTAAAAGACGTAACAAATTAATCTAAATTTAATAAAATATCTGATATTTTTTAAAGTTCGGTAGTTGCAATTAGTACCATTTAATAGCTAATTTCTTCAAAACTTAACCACTTATTTAAACGCTACTTCCGGGACCATATATGGTCATGTAACAACTTATGATGAGGGGAAAATGAATAACGACTTCTTTCACTCTGAAATGCTGTGGTGTACGTCATAATTATACTGGTTAAGTGCAAAGGAATGCATAAAACACTAACTTCACTACTGATAAATACGTTGCCAATCAACTTACCTATCTTATCTTTCATCTCTCACAGCACCAGAACTGACTACTGGAAAAAGGATTTTTTGGCGCTAATAGAATGGCAAACATTCTTAAGCAAGTAGTTCTACATTTATGTAGGTGAGTTGCATACATTTTAGGAGTTTTGGTAGCCTATATCACTAACATTTACACAAATCTCAGTGCAGAACCGTTGTGCGGGCTAAGGGATGCACACTATTTTGAACTGTAACCTATTAGGACCTGAAAATGCATTACTATCCAAAACTGCTTAAATTTATTTTTATAGTCATAATGTTTTTTCATTAAAACTGAAAATCTGGCATTTAAGTTTTAATGCGCGTTTTTCACGTGTGCCGCTGAGGAGCATTTTACTGGGATTCCATTGGATCTTTATGAAACCAGAAATACGCATATTCATGTTGAAAACATTTCTTAGCAAAGTAGGAGACCCCATAATACGAAAAACATGAAAATTAAGCAATTTCCGCAATTTACCGAAAGGGCTAAGGTAAGGTAGGTAAGGGTTATTCTGCCCGAAGGCAGGTGCGAACCTCCGCAGAGGTGTTCCTGAGCCGGAGTTTACGTGCGGTAGGGTGGCCAGTTCCTTTCCGCTCCTCCATTCCCTTACCTCCCACCAACAGGGCGTGGCAACCCATCCAACTCCTGACCACGCCCAATGTTGCTTAACTTCGGAGATCTCACGGGATCCGGTGTTTCAACACGGCTATGGCCGTTGGCAAAGGGCTAAAGGGCTCGAAAATCTTCAAATTGTGAGTCTTGCATAGCTCTATCAAAATAAATAATAAATTACGAAAATGAATTCCGACCTAAATGCAGTTCCGCAAAAACAGCCTAAAATCGCTTGTTTCTTTACTCGTTTTCTTTCTTATTCAAATCCTAGCCAAATTAACTTATTTACGTAATTCTTTCTATAATGTGTTCCTTGGTTCAATACCCTGAGGATACCGGGCGAGTTGGCCGTGCGCGTAGAGGCGCGCGGCTGTGAGCTTGCATCCGGGAGATAATAGGTTCGAATCCCACTATCGGCAGCCCTGAAGATGGTTTTCCGTGGTTTCCCATTTTCACATCAGGCAAATGCTGGGGCTGTACCTTAATTAAGGCCACGGTCGCTTCCTTCCAACTCCTTGGCTTTTCCTATCCCATCATCGCCATAAGACCTATCTATGTCGGTGCGACGTAAAACCCCTAGCAAAAAAAATACCCTGAGGCTTTTTTTAAATGTCCATACGAAATGTAGTTATATGGCTTAAGTGAAACTCTGCATTGACTCACATTAGAGCTCGTAGTGGTTGAAAAAGATAACGATGATTAAGAAGAGAATTTTAAATTTAGGAGTAAATAAAGAATATATTTTCATATTTTATTAAATTTGATTTACCTAAAATTCGTAGCTAATATCCCTATGATGATTTCGACATAGAGATGTTTGCCTTAAGGGCCAGAACTGTGGATTTTTGTCGAATAGAGTATTATAGGAAAGATCAGTCTTCAGAAATATTTGTCAATTTACGCCCTGCATTCAAGAATGACCTCTCTCCAGAAATTTACGCTCGTCAAATCAAATCCAATATTGTGCTGATTACTATTGGAAATGTATGTTATGGTGTTGAAAATTATAGAGATCTTTCATAAGCAAACGTTACATTTGCAATATAAATATTTCGACTATGATCGGGTATGGAATCATATATGATGGATTCCACAATTCGTAATATGCTATAATAGGAATGTCAATCGATAGGGAATTTCATTCGGATGACGAAGGTAGTTATCTCGTTATTGGTCCGTTCGAGATCGCAATTAACCCCAGTCGACCTCATATATATGAGCCGTAAGTTCCTGTATACGCAATTGAATTCCTTTGCCCCTCATCCCATCCAATCTCACAATCAGAATGCGACCGCAGCCTTCTTTCCTCACTGTTTAACCTCACTTAACTGCCGTGAAAATCACTGGCTATGAAATGAGTTTTGGTTGGAGATAGCATAAGAGCTGAGAGTGGAAGTCATCAGAATATCAGTTCGCCGAAATTCTCTTTGTCCATCTCAGCTAACTTAATGCTCTTCCTAAAATGCACCAGTATCAACGAAGTATTCCAAGAAGACAAGAATGGGTTCGAGATGAAGAAATAAAAACTAGAATCAGCAGTGCAAGAAATATGTTACTTCAAATTTAAAAGGAGGACCAGGGACCCTGAAATTTGGAGCGGGAGTTGACGATCTGAATTTTCCTAACTGAGCCTGACAGTGCTTCCAATACTTGTGTCAAGCTATTCACTTCCATCTTCCTTATCCAACCTCCCTTGGTCAACTCTTGTTCTATTCCTACCTGAGGAGCATTTGATTTTCACGCCCTTCGGAACCCTCCCCTTTTCGTTTT
Organism: Anabrus simplex; assembly: GCF_040414725.1. Classification (NCBI taxonomy): domain Eukaryota; kingdom Metazoa; phylum Arthropoda; class Insecta; order Orthoptera; family Tettigoniidae; genus Anabrus; species Anabrus simplex. The sequence goes on along the minus strand of NC_090273.1, from coordinate 26,285,014 downwards.
TCCGATACCTTCATTGTTCGAGATGCCAAACCTCTAAAATTTTCTCTTCGCATCAATGTTAATAGAGATTGGTTTCCCAGTTGTTCTTGCTCGTCAAAAATATTCGCACCCTTACTTCTTCTCCGCTACACGGGAAAGACCAGAGATCGAGCACAGATTGTTTGGTTTTCCCCTCTTAGTAGCCTTTTACGACATGTTTGACTCCACCTACAAAGGAGATAAGGAGTTTCGATAAATCGAAGGAAAAATTATTCACTAAAATAATGCTGGGGCTCACGAATTGTGAGAAAATGAAACACGTTCTTGATCTCGTAAATACATATATATTACAATTGGCTTTATGTCGCACCAACACATATAGTTCTTATGGAGACGATGGAACATAAAAGGACTAAGAATGGAAAGGGAACGGCCTTGGTACTAATTCAGGTAGAACTCCAGCATTTGCCCGGTACGAAAATAGGAAACAACCATATTCAGAGCTTCGAATTCACTGTCTGCCGGATGCAAGCTCACAGCTTCACGACCCTAACCGCACGGCCACTTGCTCGGTCGTAAATATAACAGTATTAATAATAATAATAATAATAATAATAATAATAATAATAATAAAAATAATAATTTCCTTGTGGTGTAGAGGTAATGTGCCTGTCTCTTATTCCAAGGACCTCGGTTTTTTTCCGGCCAATTCAAGGAGTTTAAGGATTTTAATTCTGGACACAAGCGTAGATCGTGGCTCACTTGATATGCTATTTTGTCAAGCTCTTAAATACAGGAAGAAATCACACAATGAGAAGATGGCGCTGCTGTGTACGAGTACATAGATGAAGACAGGTTGCCATGGTTAAGATGGTGCTGAGAAACTGATGATGCTACTTCCAGGATGACCACCTAGAAAACCAAACCACAGAGGTCCAAAACTGATAATTTGAAAAAGGCTGGTAACCTAAGTGCAAACGTAATGTCTCGGCAAGTGTTCCTAAACATAAAACAAGTTCATCCTCTTCAACACCTTACAAGGGTTTACAAAGTAGGTGTGTACACGCAGTTTTAGATACTCTGCGACGTTAACATTCCAATGATTGCGTAGTTACCATTGGATGTACATCATGCTCGTAACATTATTGGTGCAGCATAGCAGCATTTATTCTCCACGATCACAATGTTGAGAGCGCACCAAAATGTAAACATTCATTTTTTAATATCTATATATTTAAAACAGTAGGCTGATTTGTGTTACCACGATTTTGAAGGAACTGCTGAACCGAATTACATCGTAAAGCATTCTGACGGAAGCTGTTGGCCTGTACATTTTCGGAGATCTTTAAAGGCATAAAAATTTCCTGTCATATATTTTTTAATATTACAGAAAATGTAGCATTCTCATTGGCCAAAGAGCTTGCCTGTACTTCAAGGCCACCTCCTGGCCAAATTACGGCCATGTGTTTAATGGTAATTTTAAATGCCGCACACGCCTAGCACCCCTACAGTTGGGGGTTGGTAAGGAGTCACATGAAATCATCCACAGTTCTAGCCCTTCAGGCAAGCAACTCAAGGTTGAAAACATACTAGGAATATGAGCTACGAATTTTAAATATAATAAACTATGAGAATATATTCTTTATTTATTCCTACAAATTACAATCATTTTCTTAATCATCGTTAACCGGTCGATTAGGTTAGCAGTTTGCCTTTTTCTACCACTACGAGCGCTAATGTGAGTCAATCACACAAATCATTGTGTAAATAAGTTAATTTGAATGGGATTTTAATCAAAAAGGAAAAGGTAAAGGAAGAAGCGATTTTAGCCTTTATATCCCAAACTGCATTTAGGCCCGAAGTGTTTCCCGATTTTTTTGACAGAGCTATCCAAGACTCACAATTTGAAAACCTTCCCATGCCCTTTAGCCCTTCAACGTTCGACACAATCGCGGAAATTGCTCAATTTTACGTTTTTCTCCTAAGAAAGGTTTTCTACATTGAAAATAATCGAAAATGACCAATATTAGTGTCGAATCCACACTTTTTGGTGCAGCTATGATAAACAGTGACACTCCGGATGCAATTTAAGTCTCCATCGACATTGGCGGTGAAAAGGAGTGAAGAAGAAAATGTCCAATTAGTGTTGAATCCACAGTTCTCGGGCTGGCTAGGCCGATTGGTGACAGTTCTAATGACATAATATACATAATATCTATAACGCGACACGTAAATGGATACAATTATCATTTATTTGTATTAATTGTCTGAAAGGAGCGGCTACCTCTCAAACAAGGACAAACTTCCATACAAAACAAGATCGTCTAAAACAATAACTCTAACACGAAAAAATACTTCTTAAAATATAAATCATTCTCCTAATGGGGAAATCTACAAAAGTTCACTTGACACAAAAATTAAAAATTAAAAGGTAATATAAATAAAAATAAATAAATAATAAATATAAATCCTTAAAAATAAAAATTTAAGGAAGTACCCGAGCAACGCATGGGGCAATTTCATATCATGATACGTATTTCACCTACTCATATCGAATATTGTGGAGTAGTGCCGATCCTTTAGTTATTATTAGTTCTCGAGGTATAAACTTTTGAGTTTCTTGTTTTAAGCTACTGAAAGTTGTCAATAGAGTATCTAAATGTAGGCCACCCACGTCTAGTAAGCAGCCAATCAGACTAACAAGCTGCTCTTCAAGATCTTCTAAGCTTCTTACATAGAGCACCGAACTATGATAATGAAGAAACTTACTTCCAAATTAGTCTTCGTATATATGATAATTAATTTGCGTGTTTACCTTGTTATTGAAGGTTTCTTGCTATTAATCTTGTAAAGAGAGTGTGTAGTTAATTTATTAAGTGGCATAAAGACATTCATAGAGCGTCGCTATGTTTATATTCATAAACTTGCTAACTCATGTTAATGATATCGTTAAGAAGGAGCATAAAACTGTGAATTAAATATTCTCTCGAAACTATAACGAGCTCAAGTTCTTTCTTAACGCTGGTGGAGACAGGAGAGTGACGGGCCGGAGGGAAAGAACAACGGCACTAACTTTCAAGTACCTCTGTCTTTTATTAGAGCTCAAATTGAGTCCAAGTTTTATGAAGACCACGCGGAGGGAAGTGATGTAGCACATTCTGACGGAGGATTAGCTTATCACTTGAGTCCGGATTTTTAGCAGCAATAGGTTAGAATGTAAACTTACTGGAGCGAGCCATGAGCATAGTTTAGCCTGCACAACGGTAATGCTTTGAGTTTTGCATAAATATTAGGAGCATCGCCCATCAAAACCCTATAATTTATGTTACTCCCGATACGTTATTGCTATTTTATCTAATTCTGAAAAGAATATGAGTTAGATACTAAGAATATTCAAGAAATCCTTAGAAAAATTTAAGCTAAAAATAAATATAAAGTAAACAAAATTCATGATAGTAGACAAAAAGAAGCCTACAGGTAGAAGAAAAATGAAATAACACAGCGATAGAAGAAGTCACAGAATTCTCCTATTTGTGTAGTGTAATTACCTCTTATAACAGGTCCCTTTCGGAAATCAAGAAAAGAATAGTTTTAGCAGAACAAACCTTCCTAAATAAGAAAAAAATATTGCTGAACAACCATCTCAGTTTGAGAGAACAGAAAATCATTTCTCAATACCTATGTTTGTAGTGTGCTACTGTTATTGTTGTTTTTTTTTTGTTTGAGTCATCAGTCCATAGACTGGTTTGATGCAGCCGTCCATGCCTGCCTATCCTGTGCTAACCTTTTCATTTCTACGTAACTGCTGCATCCTACATCTACTGTAATCTGCTTGTCATATTCGTACCTTGGTCTACCCCTACCGTTCTCAGCGCCTACACTTCCCTCAAGAACCAACTGCACAACTGCTGGGTGCTGTATGGATACGAAATCTGGATATTAGGGAAAAAGGAAGAATCAAAACTTGAGGCTGCAGAAATGTGAATTTAGATGGATACAATTACAAATGATCTTGTTTTAAACACGTAGAAGTGGGTTAAATACGATAAAGAAGAGGAAAACATCCTTGGATACGTACCGAGACATGCCTCTCTTCTGAAAACCATCACTGAAGGTAAAGTACTGGAAAAGAGACCCGGGGAACGACCGAAGATGGCATACAGCAGGAACTCCGTCGGTGAACTGGCACGTGGCTCATATAGCAACATGAAGAGGCTAGCAGAAGATCGTCAGATGTGGCTACAGCGACAAGGCATTGACTTTAGTAGATGATGATGATGATGATGATGATGATGATGATGATGATGATGATGATGATGATGATTATGATGATGATGATCGCTACATTACGGGAAAGTGGGCAAGACGATACTTCCTAACAACCTAATTAGTTTACATTCTAACATATTGATGACAAAAAACGGGGTCACAATTAGCGTGTCTCAGATGGAAGAGCACTCGAATTTTCCTTTGGTCCTTGTGTCAGATTATCCCTTGACAAGGGATGTGTTTAATGTCCATTTAATTACTGCCGGCTTTAAGTAGTGTAATCCAGTCCCTTCGTGTAGGGATAGCGAGTTTGTTTGTTACCTGAAGAACCCGATCTGGATTCCCGACTGGGTCAGGAATCCGAGGGTTGTTCAACTTCCATTTCTTGAAAGCAATTGAGGAGCTATCTGACGATGAAACAGTGGCTCCGGATTAGAAAACTAAAACTAAAGGCCGAGAATATTCGTTACGTTCACAATGCGTACCCTCATAATCTGCAGGTCTTCAGGCTTATCTTTGGGCACGTGCTAGGCCAAGGTTAATCACGGATTTTAAAGAGGAACTACAACAGAGAAACCATCCCATTTTAACATTATTATCCTTGCACTTGAAATAAATATAATAGAGGGCACTCAAGCGAAATCAGGTAATGGAGGATATACACGAATAGGAAATGATGTCTTAAAGGAAGTAGATGAATATTGTTACTCAAGTAATATACTAACTAACGACTCAGTGACTCGCAAGCTGCGTTGAAGTCTATAGACAACAAATATAATACCAACCCGTTAACAGTTGCTATAAGAACTATACAAAGACAAAGTCACCTCCGTATAGGCCATGAAGGCCCTTGGAGGAGTGGAAGGTAAAGACTTCCACCATTGTTAACCTCGGCACGTGATGGAGTAGAGTGGTTAGCTCTACGCCCGGCCGCCCTTGCCCCCAGGAATTAACCTGGTACTCATTTTTGTGTAGGCTGAGTGAACCTCAGGGCCATATGCACCTCCGGAAGTGGAAATCTCGTTTCTTAAATTTTACGACTTCCATAAGACCTATCTGTGTCGGTGCGACGTAAAGCAAATAGCAAACATTTCCTAATTTTTTCCATCGCATCTTTTGTAAACTGGTTCTGTAAATCACCATCATTATGTATGTATGTATGTATGTATGTATGTATGTATGTATGTATGTATGTATGTATGTATGTATGTATGTATGTATGTATGTTTCATCTATAACCCTAAAATACTTTCGTAAAATAGGGTTCATGGATATTGGCTAATAATAATAATAGTAATAGCAGAAGTAAGTAGGGCAAAAAATGCAAATCTCGCAAGCAAGGAATGCCTTTCTTAAGAAAAGAAATTTCCTCACATGGAACAGATATAGGAATTAGAAATATGCTTTTGAAGAGTTCAGTCTGTAGACTGTCATTGTTCGGAACTGAAATATGGACAATAACCAGCTCAGAAAGGAAGAGAATAGAAACTTTTGAACGTGGTGTTATAGAAAAATGCTGTAGGTGAGACGGAGAGACTGAATTACGAATGTAGGGATACTGAATCGGTTAAGTGAGAGGAGAACCATTTGACTAAATTTGGACAGAAGATGATATAAAATAAGAGTACGCGACTTAAGACACCCAGGACTTGTTCAGTTCGTTCTTGAGGAACTGTAGCCGGTAAGAATGGTAGGTGTTTACAAAGGCATGAATATGTCAAACATATTAGAGTAAATACCGGATGTTGTAGTCACGCAAAAATGAAAAGATTAGCACAGGAGTTGCATCAAACCAGTATATGGATTGATCACTTAAAAAAAATATCTCGAATTTTGACAATTTTCTGGGATTCATATTTGTGGGTTTGGCCCAGATTTATGGCTGGAGGCCTTTCCTGACGTGAACTCTACGTGGAGAGATGCATTGGTATCCACTGTCTTTACCAAATATGGAAAAGAACATTTCTTGAAAACGAATTCCTTGTAAGAGGTACGGTATGTGCTGGTAGCACACGCAGAGTGCAAGGATTCACTAATACTGTTCTGTAGAGAAAGTCCCTGAACTAATATATCGAGTTTCCAGAAATTTTGTTAATATTGTAACAAACAAACAAACAAACACATCCATTCAACTATAATTCTCCTCATGCAACCTCGTTCTATTCACTCGGCACTGAATATGATTACTATAGGAGGGATTTTAAGGCGCAACATATTTCCAAAAATATAGCTATTTTCATACAAATAGGACAATATATGTATTTGGAGATATGAAATTAAGCAAGAAAAAACACAATTTGTTGCACCTTCCTTTGTGAGAATACTACATGTTGCCACCTATTCTCTTCTATTTCATGCTTTAGCACTCCCCCGCCCAATTTTATGTGCGTATTTATAAGATTAGACAGAATATTTTTTGTTTGGCGAAAATGTTGATAAAAAAAACAAATGCTTCATATTTTCTCCATACTCAACTTACGTATAAGTCATCAAGCAGGCCCAACAATTACTCCACAACAAAGACCTAGAGGTGGAACCTCTTGCAGTGCATACTTACAAGTATTTTCCTGATGTGATTCAGAGTTTGAAAGAAGTTGATGAGTGTTAGGGAGAACCTCGACGGATTTGCTAAAGAAAAAATTCCAATTAAATTTGAAGAACAATCCAGATGTGGAGACTTTGGCAACATTGACTGAACTCCATTTACGAGTACTGAAAAGATAGGCTGATTGGTTTCTGTAGATGTCTAGTCAATATAAGAATCTACTGAGCTCAAAGTCCCAGCAACTTACTGACGAAAACATTGAAATGTTGTGTGCAATTCAACATGACAAGTTTATTAATTATTAGAACCCAGTAAATGGGATCATATAATTGGTTTAAACATGATTTCATCAACGCATTTTTGCACCATTTTGTATGTATTTTCAGAACCTTTTTTCCCCCTTTTATCTACACTTTCCACCCTAAAATTCTTTCCGTAATGATTACAATGGCTCAGACTTAACAATAAGAATTCACCTACTAGGCTCTTCCTTCCCTTCTTGCTGCCCACCTTTACGGAAGGATATTTCTGAGAAACGAAACATTTCCCAGCCTCGTTCCACTGTATCTTTTGTTTACCGTTTCACTTTTTATTACTTTGTGCTGACTCGGCGTGAGGTGTTTCCTGATTGCCTTACCTTCCTCCTCGCTGTTTGCTGACTAGAGGTAACTCGCCGTCTATTTGGACAGCTCTGTGCTCCCCCGTCCTGTCTTCATCGGGAATGCCAGACTGTGAGCCGAGAAGGGGCTTTCTTTTAGGGGGAGGATGAAGGATGTCATTATTTGGTTGTTCAACACGAAGATATGTCAGTGACTCTCCACAACAGTCTTGTTTGTATACCAGTGATTTCTCCAGAAAGCTCAACGAGTAATAACAACGCCGTCTATAACTCGAGCCGCGGGAGCATTGCGTGTGGCAAATCGAAATTCACACACAGTCCTTTCAGACGTTAATTTTTCTTTGTGTAAGTAAATACTGACATATATACGCAGCAGTTAATTTATAATAGAAAAATAGCCATATATGGTAATAATATGCACTCAAACTTCGTAATTTCTAAATTGAAGGGAAAGAAAAATAAATTCAAATTATCCAAATTTTCGACTTACACAGTCTTTTAAACATTTTCCCACCTCACTTTCTAATCAAAAGTTTAAAATTTTGTATTCCACTCGGTTCAGTCTGAACAGAAACATTGTCTATACAGTTCAGTAAGGAGTACGTTTAAACTAGTAAGTATGATTGTAACTCCTTATGGCACTACTCTGTTAAGGTCTACAATGCTCTTCCTAAACATATATGTACCGGGAGGTACACCTCAACCCCGTGCATTTAAATGAAGCGCCTGGAAGAACGCTATCTAACACATAAAGTTGCAACAACAAGTGCAAGAAGTTGGGACGTTGGTCAACAGGTATCACTACTAAAGTGATAGAGTAATGGGTTATTTTAAGGTTTCCTAAACTGACTGGATATCTTTTGTTTTTGGTGTATCACAGTTGTCAACACTTCGATCTCTTTACGCCAACTTCAAAAGTAACCAATTATAAATTTTGGGTATTTAATTTTCAACCACCGAGCTCGATAGCTGCAGTCGCTTAAGTGCGGCCAGTATCCAGTAATCGGGAGATAGTGGGTTCCAGCCCCACTGTCGGCAGCCCTGAAGATGGTTTTCCGTGGTTTCCCATTTTCACACCAGGCAAATGCCGGGGCTGTACTTTATTAAGGCCACGGCCGTTTCCTTTCAATTCCTAGGCCTTCCCTACCCTATCGTCGCCATAAGACATATCTGTGACGGTGCGACGTAAAGCAAATAGCAAAAAAAAAAAAAAAAAATTCAACCAATCAGGGTTTTCTTGTACATATTTAATAGGCAATAAATTGAGAGGGTGTATCAGGTTTTTGTCCAGAGTCTTCTCGAACCTTCCTCTCGGGTATAAAAGCTGACGCCTTTTCGAGTTAATTTGTCGTATTGATCGTCGTATTATTGAATGTGTATGCTAAGAGAGGAGGCGGGGGCCTCATCCGTCGACGAGCGGAACATCATCTAGGGTAATGGCTACCATATTTCTAACTCTGTAGGTATCTCTGCCAAGAGACAAACCCGCTGCCGGGCTCATCTTTCACAAACCAATATAAGAAACATTTCATTGTGAGTAGTTTTGCTGCTGAATTACTATTATTACGACCATTATTATCAACATCAAGAAATACGTAATGGAGTTAACTTTATGCCAACAGGTTACTTCTTAACATTATTTCCTAGTTACTTTCATTGAACCACTTTCATGTAGATGTTAACTTCGTTTAGTGTAACACATGGCTTTATAGCCATAATCATTACAAGAAAAAGAAGCCAAATAAATTCATTAAATATATTAATGTCCGCCTCTCTGGTGTAGTTATTAGTCTGATTAGCTGCCACCCCCGGAGGCCCGGTTCGTTACCCGTCTCAGCCACGAAATTTTAAAAGAGGAACGAGTGCTGAAACGGAGTCCACTCAGCCTTTGGAAGTCAACTAAGTAGAACGGGTTTTCGATTACTATCTCAGCCATCCTCGAAGAGCTTTTCTGTGGTTTCCCACTTTTCCTCCGGCCAAATGCCGGGATGGTATCTAATTTAAGGCCACGGTCGCGTCTCTCCCTCTTCCTTATCTATCCCTTCCGATTTCGCATTCCCCCACAAGGCCCCGGTTAAGCATAGCAGGTGAGGTCGCCTGGGCGAGGTGCTGGTCCCCCTCTCCGGTTGTATCTCCAACCCAGATTATCCCACTGCAGGACACTGAACATGAGACAGTAGAGGTGGTATCCTTTGCTAAATCCGAGGGAAAAATCAACCTAGAGGGTAAACGGATTAAGAAGAAAGCAAGGAATTCGTTAATTAATTAATCGTATGAGACTAAAATGCCGCTAGTGAGCGAGGATCGAACTCAGAACTTCACGATCCGAAGACCGTTCAGTGCTAGACGCAGAAAGCAGTGAACTAGAGTCATGATTAACTGACTGCTAAGTACTCGTAGTGAATTAATAATGCAATTAATTAATTAATTAATAGTGATTTCCTGTCACCCCCCAGGCCCGGGTTCGATTCCCGACTCTGCTACGAAATTTGAAAAGTGGTACGAGGGCTGGAACGGGGTCCACTCAGACTCGAGAGGACAGCTGAGTAGAGGGGTTTCGATTCCCACTTTAACCACTCTCGAAGTGGTTAAAGTGGTTTCCCACTACTTCTCCAGGCAAATGCCGGGATGGTACCTAACTTAAAGCCACGGCCGCGTCCTTCCCTCCTCCTCGTCTATCTCTTCCAAACCTTCAATCCACCACTAGGCCCTTGTTCAGCATAGCAGGTGAAGCCGCATACACGGGGTACTGGTCCTCCTCCCCGGTTACATCCACAACCAAATATCTCACGCTCCTAGACACTGCCCTTGGGGCGTTAGAGGTGAGATCCCTCGCTGATTCTGAGGAGAAAACTAACCCTGGACGGTATACGGAGTAAATTAACAAAAATAATTAATAAATAAATCAAAATGTGTATTATTGTTACGGGTGCAAGTGTGAAATTACACTACAGATACCATCACTCACGCAATAACTGGATTCTCCAGCATTACCTGTACATACAAAAACCTGCATTAAATATAAAAACTATAACCCACTATTTATGTACATCATTTCTAAAATACTAGATATGATCCAAGTTTCCATAGGTCAATCGGTGGAGAATCCTGCGCGAAGTTGAAAGGGCCAGGGTTTGGTTCCTATTGGTGTCGGTTAGGTCACATTTATTCTGTACTTATTTATTTAACATGAGAAGACTGTTCTCCACACGATTCAATAAGTTGAATGTTTATTTCTATTAATTCTATAAACAATTAAACATGTGTTAAGCATAAAAATAATAACTCTATGTTTCAAATTATGAAACTGAGCCGAATATGAATATTCACTTTCCATTTTCCGCTAAAGACTGTACAATAAAAACTGAGTGAGTTGGTCGTGCGAGAGGGGCGTGCAGCTGTGTGTTTGCGTTCTGGAGATAGTGGGCTCAAACCCCACTGTCGGCAGCCCTGAACGTGGAATTCCGTGGTTTCCCATTTTCACACCAGGAAACTGCTGTGGCTGTAATATTCGATGCAAAAATTACAATTCAGGAACTACATAGAAACATTTACAACCAAGGCTTTGAAATTACTAAGCATTCTCTACCGTTTCACAGAAATTTATAATCTCGGTGCTCTTTGCCACATCTTCCTCAAGAGCATTCAACCTCTCTTGAACTACTGCTCTCCGATGTAGACAGCACCTTCCCCCATCGAATATTAATCAATTAGACAGTTAATCAATTCTTTGCTGCAATTGTAAGGAACGGAAACAGCAAGCTCAGAAATCTGTCTACGCAGCAGGTATTAAGGGCAATAAATGTATCACCGCCGCACATCAGGCGACAGGTATCTGACCTGATCTCCCTTCACGGAATCTTAAATGGACATTAAAGCTCGAAATATCTTGTTTCCCACTTCTCTCTCCACGTTCCTTCCCGCTCCAACAGAGTCAAAGATCTTCTGCATATTTCCCACACTCAGCACTTAATACGTCAACGATATTTTCTAATCCTCCTCCCAACGGTCTTTAACACTAGTAATAGGAAATAAGAGATTTATACAGCATCAAGTAAAAGTATAGTCCACCCAGCTGAATAGCTGCAGTCGCTTAAGTGCGGCCAGTCTCCAGTATTCGGGAGGTAGTGGGTTCGAACCCCACTGTCGGCAGCCCTGAAGATGGTTTTCCGTGGTTTCCCATTTTCACACCAGGCAAATGCTGGGGTTGTACCTTAATTAAGGCCGCTTCCTTCCCACTCTTAGCCCTTTCCCGTCCCATCGTCACCGTAAGACCTATCTGTGTCAGTGCGACGTAAAGCAACTTGCAAGTGCAAAAATGTATAGTCCAGAGGGGTGTAAATAATCCCTTAAGGATAAAATGATGTAAAGTGGTTATACTGCCATCTTGACCCACGACGAGTTGGCTACGAACATGGACATTCCCATGGTTTTCCATTTGGACAGTTGTTATTAGTAGGCTGTGTACCTGATCTTGTTATATTTTATTTGTGTTCGTTAGATTTTATTATGAAACTTGAAATGTGTTAATTAGTCAGTTGAAATGCGCTCAGTGTAGCTGAAACTTGAGCTTGCTGAACAAATAAAAGTCCGCTTCTTTCCCACTCCTAGCCCTTTCCTATGCAATCGTCGCCATAAGACCTATCTGTGTCGGTGCGACGTAAAGCCAATTATTAAAAATAACTGTACAATAAACTACAAAGGAGGCCATTCTCAGCCTCAAACCATCGACTTTGTTTCAGACTGTTTTTATTACACACTTGGAGGAACATGTACTTAAATTTCTTATTATGCCCATTATTGGGAGTATTACTAATAATGTATTCTCCATAAAGTCAGAAATTTCTTATTACTCACATTACTGATAAATTTTATTCTCTAGATAGCGATGAAAAGTGAATTCATCTCTCGTTATTTAAGTATTAATGAAATTAGCTGAAGAAACGAGGCAGTTTATTATGGTCATAACCTCAGGCAGGAGAATCTTTTATGTCACAGATGGCCTTAATAATTCATACGAACCAACATTCTAAAAATAAACATTGCAACAAGCCTATACGTGTGTAAAATGTTTGCACTCATTCAAAAATTTTATTTAGTCGTTCCGTTTCGTTTTCCGCGGCTATAAACAGAAAAGCAATAAATATAGTTACGCTTTTAATGTAGCCGTTTGTTATCAGTTATTGTAGATATGGTTGAATAATATTTTTCTGAAGTTAGCAGCGTTTATTTGTAGCCTCTACGCTAAAATACTACCCAGTGGATGTATTTGGAAATGGTTTAATAAAAATTATGCGGTAGGAATTCCAAAGCAACACAATAAAACTATAGCAACAAAACTGGAATTAAAATCTAGAATGTAATTTTTATGAAAGCATAAAATATCGCCGAGTAAATACAGGAAAATTCATTTTATGAGTATATCCAGTATTGCGATAATTATTTTCTAAAAAAAAAAGCAATTTAGATACGAGTATTGATTAATTGCCGGCCCGTGGTGTAGGGGTAGCGTGCCACCTCTCACCCGGAGGCCCCGGGTTCGATTTCTGGCCAGGTCAGGGATTTTTACCTGGACCTGAGGGCTGGTTCGAGGTCCACTCAGCCTACGTGACTAGAATTGAGGAGCTATCTGACGGTGAGATAGAAAGCCAAGAATAACGGCCGAGAGGATTCGTCGTGCTGACCACACGACACCTCGTAATCTGCAGGACTTCGAGCTGAGCAGCGGTCGCTTGGTAGGCCAAGGCCCTTCAAGGGCTGTAGTGCCATGGGTTTGGGGTATTGATTAATTATTACGACGACTCTCTACTGAAGTAAAATAGAAAATGACTATGGCACAACTACTAACAGAGTAGATAACTTCCCACCGGAACAACTAGAAATGTAGAATACATTTCTTATTATTAGAGCCCGGATTTTTAGGCATTAATAGGTTAGGATGCAAACTTACTGAAGCGAGTTGCAAGTATAGTCTACCTTCACAACCGTTGTGCTATGGGAATTGCATAGATATTAGGGGTAAAGTCCATCAAAAACCCCCCTCATTTATGTTACTCTTACTACGCTATGGAAGAGCGGGTGGCCGACACTTCCTACTAACCAAATTATTTTGCAATCGAACCTATTACTGCATAAAAATCCGGGCTTTACTTATTATGTTTTTATTATTAAGGAACAGATCGCAATTGCGAAATATCCCGGTGGCAACGATCATTTACAGTCGTGTGACAATACAGTGAAGTTAAAACATAATTACCCAACAAACACAACAACAAGAGTACAACAAGCAATTCCACGGAAAGAACATATTACAAGAAATACTACTAGTTTAACATTCTAAATCCAGAATGATCATATACAAATTCACACACAACTTAAGACTACGGCTTACAACACTATAGGCTGAGTTTACTACTAGTTCAACATTGCAAATGATAATAAAGAAATGTAAAACCTAACTACCGAACAACACCAACTACAACACCAAGAACAACAACAAGCAATTCCATAGAAAGAAAATAATACAAGAAATACTACTTAACATTCTATATCCAGCATCATCATATACAATTTCACAAACAACTTACGTATTCCCAGTTCTTAACACTACGGGTTACATCGCAGAAATAATATAATGGGGTTCATTTCACAATGTTTCCCCATGAAATTTTGCGTGGTAAGAATTTCAAAACGGTGTTTTCAAGTATCATTCAAAAAATCAAAGTGAATTTGTATAAAGTAGGCTAAAACATGCTTTAGATGTCTTCATTATAATACCTCTACAGAGCCTCGGTGAATCAGGTGGCAGCGCGCCGTCCACTTACCGTTGGGTTCCGTGGTTCAATCTCACTCCAAATGAGATTTGTGCTAGAGAAAGAGGATGCGAGACAGGTTTTTCTCCGGGTACTCCGGTTTTCACTGTCATCTTTCATTCCAGCGACACTCTCCAATGTAATTTCATTTCAGCTGTCGGTCATTGCCACAGAAGAGTGTGACAGACTTCGGCAGCCGGCAGAATTCCTATCCTCGCCGCTAGACAGGGCTTTGTTCATTCCATTCCTGATCCAGTCGAGTGAATGGAAAGTGACTGTGGGTTTTCATTTTCAATACCTCTGTATCCAGGTTCCTTTTCTGTCGAAAAATATATAATGATTCTCACGTGTGTGATGCACGTCTGCACCATCCTGCAGGTTATACTGTATTCAGTTCCTGACGTAGTTGGTGACTGTTGTTCGTGTATTACAAATGGAATGATGGTAATTATATACATGATAATAAGCGTTTGTGCTTTTGCCGCGTCAAGAAAGCAAGGTGAAATTCTTTACGTTTTAGAAAGAACATTGCTACGCGTCTTCAGAAAAGAAAATTGTCTGTTCACGAGCAAGATTTCTATAATAATGAAGGTTTGAATTTCAAGAATGCTTTACCTTGGGTATATAGGAAGTAGTACTTTCGTTCGCCACTAGATGGCTCACTGCGCGCTAGTCTAGTCTTCCGAGTGGGAGTGAGGAATAAAAATTAGCCCCAATCAAGATGTTTCTTGTTCTGTCCTATGTGCGTTGCTTACTATAGGCCGGTGGTTTTCACCGCGCGGGCACACAGCACTGTAAGAGGGAGGGCAGGCAGGCGATGAGCGTATGCTATTCAATCACAGTGACTTTGTACTCACGTCACAGGCCGTGAAGGTCGTGTGAAGTTCTCTGTCTCTCCCTCGATCACTGCGGCGATACCCGAGTTTGAAAGAGAAGCATAAAATAATGAAAGGAAGAGGGCAGAAGTCCACATAATTTTCAATTTAAGTTGTAAGAAATAAGTTATTTATGTTCATTGAGGTTTATGTACGTATTCTGACGGGATAGAATAAAGAGTTAGGCCTAAATCCTCAGATATGTTTGTAATGAATTACAATTTTCACTATTAAATTCTAAGAGGTGCCTTAGAAACATTTCTAATATAATACGGAGTTTAGGTAGATAAGGTGTGGCTTGAGGCTGCTTGAATTTAAATTATCTGATAAATTCAGCAACAATCCAATCATACTTAAATAGTTAGGCTATTTATTTGAAGGCGTAGTGTACGTTTATTTGGTAGATACACTTACGTAGTTGCCCTATGTCCTCACTCGTGATGAAACTCATTCGCCAGTTAGAGGCTAGCTATTATCATCGAACGCCTGATAAGATCTGCAGAAATACAGTCAACAGGGAAACACTACAAAACTGTGCAAAATCAAGAAGTAAACTTGTTGAATTAAGAAAATGTATTACTTTCTTCCTCAATGAATAGCAGGAATTTTATATTCTTTTAATGGCTATACTGTCATCTCCTTCCAAGGATTTGTAAATCGTAGCTTGTACGCTTGTACCCTGTACCTTCATAAATTGCAACACAAATATTACGACATGTTACTTTTCTTTGAATTTATAAATATAACAAAATACAAGTTACTGTTTATATCGAGTGCAGTGTAAATCAAACAGAACATCTCGAAAGGGTCTGTTTTCTTGCAATTCTTGCGTTTTTTAATACTGTACCCCAATCAGCATTTCACTGAGTAGTGGAGTATAGCTTCGTAGTTACAATTGAACGTCTTACCGTTCCCTTCCCTGCAATGGGTGTTCGCTCTCTCGCTTCATTGTGGCGTATGCTCGGTACGTAAACTTCCCGCGTTTACGTCACTCCAGCCCGGCGCACTGGGCAGCCAGCTGAGCACCACTACTATAGACCAAAGGTAAAGCATTCTTAAATTCAAACCTTCATTATTAGATAAAAGTCTTGCTCGTGAACAGACGATATTTTCTTCTGAAGACGCGAAGCAAAGTTCTCTGCGAAACGAAAAGAATTTCACCTTGCTTTGTTGACACGGCATAAGGGGGCTGTGTGAACATCGATCTGAATATGACAGTAATTTCATCAGTTCCCAACACTCTGCTTTAAGACAGCCACCAAGAGTCAGAAAACGTATATCTTTTTCTTGAAGTTTCACTCTGACGATATTTCCAAAACAATATACAGTAACTTGCCAACATCATGAACAAGCGTATCTTATAAACCTCCCATGGGACAAACATTTCCCCGTGCTTACAAGAATAAGTAAAAACAATTATCTTACCTCAAATACTAGAAGAACAATAATTCTGAAATTTGTCACTATTTATGGCACATGCTTTAAGCATTCGATGGAAAATAATTATTGCATCGTATAACAACACGCGTTGTGAATTTGCGAGGTGAGGTAACCTGGCTGGTCTGCGCGTAACGTTCAACATTTCAGTTAGCAATCCATTATTTGAAATATTTAAATAATATTGTTACACATTTGCGATATCATTAGTTACAGAAAGCTGATCAAACAATTGCTTTTTCGTATTTTGAATGTAATATGAAAATCAATGATTCAGTTCCAGTTTGTTTAATTTTTTGAGTGCTGCAGATTTCTTCATATCTTGAAAACCAATGAAATTTTATATCCACTGAAGGAGTTTGCCATGCGGCAAGGGTCGCGCAGCTGTCAGCTTGCATTCGGGAGGTGGTGGGTTCGATTCCCATCATCGGCAGACCTGAAGATGGTTTCGCCTTGTTTACCAATTTCACGCAAGGCCACTTGGTTCCCAGTTAACAAATACCAATCCTCAGATCACCTCAAACCTTCAGTGTATTAGTGAGACGTTAAGCCAGTGGCAATCATGGCTGAGTGGCGCAGACGGTTGAGACGCTGGCCTTCTGACCCCAAATGTCAGGTTCGAATATGGCTGAGACCGGTGGTATTTGAAGGTGGTCAAATACGTCAGCCTCGTGACGGTAGATTTACTAACACGTAAAAGAATTCCTGATGGGCAAAATTCTGGCACCTCGGTGTCTCCGAAAACCATAAAAGTAGGTTTTTTGCTATTTGCTTTACGTCGCACGGCCACAGATAGGTCGTATGGCGACGATGGGATAGGAAAGGTCTGGAAGTGGGAACGAAGCGGCCGTGGCCTTAATTAAGGTACAGCCCCAGAATTTGCCTGGTGTGAAAATCGGAAATCATGGAAAAACATCTTCGGGGCAGCCGACAGTGCGGTTTGAACCCACTATCTCCCGGATGCGAGTACACAACTGCGCGCCCCTAACTGCGCGGCCGACTCGTCCGGTGTAAAAGTAGTTATTGGGACATAAAGCTAATAATATAATTAATATTAAACCACTGACAAAAAGATGTTATGTCCTTATTTAGATATTACAAATCTGATCTTGAACGTTTAGAACACCGGTTTAAAATCCAAACGATAGTACAATTTTAGTTTGTTTATTTGTCTGTTGTATTTTCTGAATGTTATATTTTTTATTAATTTTAGTATTTTTATAATAAAAACAAATATTACGCTAGTGTTCCTTATTTAAATCTGAGAAACCTGACAACGCTACTTCTTTAATATTATTATTATTCTTTCTTTCTTTCTTTCTTTCTCCGTTAGGGTCTTCTAGAGACCACGAGACAATTTCAATGTTTCATCCATTCTTCTTCTTTCCTCCCCTTCCAACACTCCTTCGTTTGCTCACTACGCCTCCCTTTTCTCAACTTGGACCAATTTAGGCCTGTTTCCCTTCCCTCGCAACCTTGAAAACCTTCCATTTTGAACACTTTCATTCTAAAAATCTGTGTGTGTGTGTTTTTTTGCTTCTTCTTCCCCTACGTCGTTTCCTTCCGAATCTTTCTTGACTTCATGAATCCAGGTTATTGTTTAATAAATGTTCCAAAGATATTTGAAGATCTGTATAAATTTCTGAAAACTATCAATCGCTTTTTCTATGTTCCGGTATATTTCATCCTTACTCCTTGATTTCCAGAGTTCCGTACTCCTTAGCGGACCGAGTATTTTCCGCATAATTTTTCTTTCCAGTACTTCCAATTTGTTTAGCTTACAATTCAGTACTAGACATTCACTCGCGTATAGGCATTCCGGATTGACTACCATGTTGTAATGTTGTATTATTATTATTATTATTATTATTATTATTATTATTATTATTATTATTATTATTATTATTATTATTATTATTATTATTGAAGATGAGGTTGGGCAAATCGAATCACGAATGAAGAGATACTGAATCGAGTTGGTGAGAGAAGAAAACAATTTGGCGAAATTTGGCGAGAAGAAATAAAATTATAGAACACATCTTAATGCACCCAGGACTTGTTCAGTTGTGAGGGGAATGTGCCGGGCTGTAAGTGACTCAGACTGTAACGCCCTTGTTTTCTGAGCCCACGTTGACAGGTTCGTTCCTGGCTCAATCCAGTGGTATTTGAAGGTGCGCATATACGTCACCCTCGTGTCGGTAGCTTTACTGGCACGTAGAAGAACTCCTGTCGGACAAAATTTCGGCATTTCCGAATCCCTAAAAGACATAAAAGTTTTTAGTGATACTTAATAACAGTAACATTCTTAGAGGGAATGGTACGCGGTGAGAACGGTACGGGTTGACCAAGGTATGAATATGATAAACAGAACACTACATGTAGGATGTATTAGTTACGTAGAAATTAAAAGATTAGCACAGGATAGGGTGGCATGGAGGGCTGCATCAAGGCACTCAATGGATTAATGACCAAATAACAACAACAACAACAACGACAATTAAGCCTTCAGTCTACGGTATCTTCCTTCTCGCTCTCTTATTCCATCGTCCCTTTACGACCTCTTTGAGTCGGTGATACATAAAGCCAATAGCAATACAAAGTAGAATCATTAATTATATGCAACAAAAAATAAACCTACAAAGAAGATACAAAACAATGAAAAATATTTCTGAAACGATGGTAAAGTACTTTCTATTCCGATAACAACACCCCGTAGATATTAATCTGGTGAGTTCTATGCCCCCATCGCCGTAAAATAACTCAATAGCCGGAAGGAAACAAGCATTTCAAATTCTTTTATCTCCACAAAACTACCAGCAGACTTCCTCCCTCATCAAAAGTTGTTTGCCTTCTATCGTGATGTATCATTTTATGACTGGGTGCCTTAATATTTACAACGTAAGTCTCTTGAACATTCATGAATATTTCATGGTAGATAAATATCTTAGACTGCATGTGTGTAATGGAGAGAAATGAGGAAGTTGATATTCTAATGTAATAAATTACAAGACATGTTTTGACTTAGTAAAAGCGTAAAATAGGAGATTAATTATCTAATATTCATAATGTCCACTTCTTACCTGGAACTTGTATATAGTTGAAATGGTTGCTTATTTAACACAGCAAGCCGTTCATTTCGTTCCCTGTACCAAGATCATTTCCCATTGTCACTTAATAGGGTTGAATAATAAATGAGTTATGCCTATTGCTCACGGTAAAATGTTTCGTAAAATTTGTTGTAGAACTAATTTTATAAAAAATTGGTGAAAACAAGCTGTGTTGCTCTCGGTAAAATTATTTTTTAAATCCGTGGAAGCATCAGGATTGCCAACTATGAACTCACTTATGGACTAAGACGTGTATGTGCTGCCATCTATCGATACACTTTTAAATCAAGAATCAGCTGTTCAACTTGAGAGTATAGCTCCAACAAACAAAACTTGCGGCTTCAGCTGCAATTATACGCTGCACGGTGGTAAAAAGGAAGAAAAGAAATGCCACGAAATTCTGGACTCGGGATTGGATCAAGAGAAAAGAAGGTAGAGGATTGCAGACCTTGGTCGAAAATTACTTGAGGTTAGAAGACCAGCATTCATATAGGAATTAGGCCATTGTGTTTTCTGCCTCTCTTCTTGCATTTATGTTGTGGTAATGTGGCGTTTTAATTTCATGCAAACAAGGATATTTCTGTTAATCGTCCAGTAAAACGCTAAAAGCGCCCTTAGTCCACCCGGATCCTGCCATTTTAGAAAAAAGTGTTTGTTTACAATTGAGCTTTACAATCTTCTCACGACGTAGCGCCAGCATCATCGTGATGTCAGCTTCGCTGATTGGTTCGTTTCGTAAAATTAATTTTACGGAATAGAACATGTCCTATTTTATGAAAAGTTTTATCAAAGGTTCTACAAAACTTGAATTTGACCGTGAGCAACTGAAATTTTATAAAATTAAATTATTGTACAATAAATTTGACAGAGAATTTTACCGTGAGCAACACGCTTTAGATATTCTGGTAGCCATTTGAATGTTATGGATTTCCCATACTTGAGAAATGTTTGGAAAAAAGGAATAAAATGGACTTTGTCATTGAATGTAGGAGAACTAGAGGAAGGTTAAGGGGTAAACAAGAGTTTACAGCTACGGCAAATCCGTCTGTCCGTTCTACTGGACCGATTTGCTTCATATTTTATTCTCTCCGGAATTCCCTGTCGGTGAACCACGAGACATTGATAGGTCTCTTAAGTTCAGCCAACTTTGAGTAATCATAAAAGTAAATCATTAAAAGATCACTCCAATTTCGTGTGGCTATTTCTAGCTGAGTGCAGCCCTTGTAAGGCAGACCCTCCGATGAGGGTGGGCAGCATCTGCCATGTGTAGGTAACTGTGTGTTATTGTGGTGGAGGACAGTGTTATGTGTGGTGTGTGAGTTGCAGGGATGTTGGGGACAGCACAAATACCCAGCTCCCGAGCCACTGGAATTAACCAATGAAGGTTAAATTCCCCGACCCGGCCGAGAATCGAATCCGGGACCTTCTGAATCGAAGGTCAGTACGCTGACCATTCAGCCAACGATCACTCAAATAATTGCTAGTTGCTTTACGTCGCACCGACACAGATAGGTCTTATGGCGACGATGGGAGAGGAAAGGCCTAGGAATGGGAAGGAAGCGGCCGTGGCGTTAGTTAAGGTACAGCCCCAGCATTTTCCTGTTTTGAAAATGGGAAACCACGGAAAACCATCTTCAGGGCTGCCGACAGTAGGGTTCGAACCCACTATCTCCCGGATGCGAGCTCACAGCTGCGCGGTCCTAACTGCACGGCGAACTCGCCCGGTAATTCTCTGGTCATGGAAGAATACTATTCCCTGCTAAATACTCTTTGATTCTCTAACCTTTACCAGCTTCCAAATGTATTTAACAGATGGCAGAGCGTTCCTAATAACATTACATGATGTTGCGGAAAAAAAGCTGCAGGATAAAAAGCGAATATATGGACAGATTTTTACCAAACAGACGGCATGTTAATGTCAGAATGAATTAATTCTGATTACGAAATGAGACATACCATAATGCGTTGGCCTTCTGACCCCAACTTGGCTGGTTCGATCCTGGCTCAATCCGGTGGTATTTGAAGATGTTCAAATACGTTAGCCGCGTGTCGATAAATTTACTGGCACGTAAAAGAACTCCTGCGGGACTAAATTCCGGCACCTCGGCGTCTCCGAAAATCATAAAAGTAGTCAGTGGGACTTAAAGCCATTATTATTATTATTATTATTATTATTATTATTATTATTATTATTATTATTATTATTATTATTATTATTATTATCATTTGCGAATTGACCACTTAGGATCACGCTACAATTTCCCTGTTTCTTTGTTTGAAGTTTCCTTTCCCTCCAGTACTCCTTCATATGGACGCTGTCTCTTCTGTTCATCTGTCCAGTCTCTTCCTGTCTTTGCAGTTCTTTCGACTTGAAACCCTTCCAAATTTTGAATTATGGTCCGAAATGCTTTCCTGTCAAACATCTCAACTTCCAGGCTGTTGTTCTTCTCTAGATGTATACGAACTCCCTTAATCCATGCCATCATTGTCTCTTTGTTTCACAGGCAGTCGAATAACGTTTTGGTTAGTCCGATTTTGTCCATTCTGTACAACTGTCCGAGAAATGATGACCTCCTCTTTTCCACGGTCTCTGAAATTTTCTCCACACTTTTGTAGACTTCATTGTTGTTCCGAAGTTTGCAACCGGTTTCATTCTTGATTGGGTCCAAGATTTTCCGTAGTATACTTCTTTCTAGAATCTCCAGCTTCTCCAACTTGTAATTCATCGAGAGGCATTCGCTCGTATACAGACATTCCGATTTTACTACAGTGTTGTAATGCCTTGTTTTGGCATTCCTTGGGATGCATTTCTTGTTGAAGATATTAGGTCATCTCAAACAACGTATCATCTACCTGATTTGATTCCGGTTGAAAATTTCCCTTTAAAAATCTGGTTCCTACCTTCGTTCTAATTGTCCTGATCACCTTTTTTCACGGCCTGCTATTATTGAACACCTTTCTTCGAACACACTATATACATTTTTTTTGCTAGTTGCTTTACGTCGCAGCGACACAGATAGGTACAGTAAGGTATTATGGCGACTATGGGAGAGGAAAGGGCTAGGAGTGGGAAGGAAGTGGCCGTGGCCTTAATTAAGGTACAGCTCCGGCATTTGCCTGGTGTGAACATGGGAAACCACGGAAAACCATCTTCAGGGCTGCCGACAGTGGGGTCCGAACCCAGTATCTGCCGGATGCGAGCTCACAGCTGCGCGCTCCTAACCGCACGGCCAACTCGCCCGGTAATTACAACATTTTTAGCTCTATGAAGCGTGTAAGAGTCTGGAACTTTCTATATAAAAGACCTACATAGAGAAAAGATTTCGAAATGAATTACGTTTCAACAAACTCTTTCTCCATTCCATTAAATTACATGCTTTGGCAAGTAGCCGTGATATACTTGTAAACACGCCACGGCAAGCAGGTAAATTCAGGAATCATTATTTCATCAGACTTTAACTCTTAGCCACTCTAACCTTTTTATTGTTTAAAACGAAAAGACTAACGTTTCTAAATTACAAAGCAAGTCCATTCTTTTGTTATCAAGATATACGAGACGGTGCCGTAGGCCGCTTGTTGTTATCACTGCAATAAAAAGAGAGAGGGGGGGGGGTTTGGGGCAGGAAATCCTATCCCAGGAAAACATTCATAATGTCCCTGGAGAGAGAAGGGCTACCTGCAGCAGGACTGCTCTCCGTGTCCTCTCGTAAGGGAATTGGAAATGACGGCTGGAGCAGTATAAGCCCACTTCCTCCGCTCCTTGGAAAGCTTGTGGAATGTGAACAGGGAGAAGTTCTCTTCATCTTGCGTTTTTAAATTCGCTGACTTCGCTCGACGTTGTAACCAGAGATCTTATGATTTCCAGTGTCAACTTATTAATAGCGAATTTCCCGCCTGGTGAGCATGATGGTACGGTAGCTGAAATTTTTCAGAAAATTTATTTTTATTTTTATTTTTGCACAGTTACATACTATGTTCTTTTCTGAACATTTCTGTGTATTATATATTACTTTCCTCTAATTATAACTGTAATAATATTCTGCCCCTTTTCATAAAAGTATTATATCTCCGACACTTTTGCAGTTAGAGAGTTAGGTTGTTGGTTAACCTGCATTTCTACAGTCGAAATCAAACCAAACTACAGAGACCTTTCCCTCCCTGACCTACTGAGGAAGTACATGTACAGCAAGAAGCAAAAATTAAACGACGTCATCAACAAAATTGTGTGGGCCCGCACACATTAAAAATGTGTTTGCTGGTTACAGGAAGGAGTGTCATACACTGTGATAACGTGGAACTGTGGAAACATTCCCAGACTAAACGTTTTAGAACAGTTAGGTATATCAGCTGGACAGGATACTCTAACCAATTGTAAGACAACTTGAGGATTTTGCTGCTCTTCAAATATCTATGTAGTCAAGAAGCAAGAAAATAAAATTGGAAAATGAGCCCAAAGATAATGATGAGCCAGATTATAGTGCAGGATTCTTTTTACCACTTCCTAGAAAGAAATCTCTAAGAATTTCTAATATATCGTCGCTGCCGGGACAAAACCTCCTATGTGAAATATTTTAGCTTAGAACTTCGGCCGGTAAGCTTCTGTCATCTAAGGTGCATTATTGTGTGACAATTGTCAAGGCATTCTCGCTCTTCATAATGTTTGTGCTGCGGGTCAGTATATCTCCAAAAATATTAACACATAGGAGGTTTCGTCCCGGCAACGACGATATGCATGTTGTGAAACTATGTCTCATTTTCTCAAAGCTAAAATTTCTGAAACATTTGTCCCGTTTTCTCAGAAACTATAAGAGAAACTTGAATAAAAATTTCACAGTTTGTAAAATCCCCTGTCTTGCAGCTGTGAATCCTCAGCCACAGTGATTGCATCATTAATTCTGCTGTGATAAAAATATGTATTCATTCTTTTCACACAAATATTGGAACGCATGGAAATTAATATATTCATATCTTCTGAATGATAATACCATAGTCATTCAGGATCATTGAGTTGTATAAAGATCATTTAATTTACAATCAAAATGTTGGAGAATTTTATTCAGTAGTTTATGAGAAAACGGGGCATGAATTTGCTTTAATTTAACATTGTTGGTATAGGGCCTACCGTCTCAGCTTATGCGTAATGATATATGGTCTGGCATCTTTGTTAGCAGGTTTGAGTCCCGTTGGGAGAAAAGAATTTCAACATCTTAATGTATATAATTTCTAATAACTAGATTGCGTACTAAAAGTCTGGATTCAACTCCTATCCTCTCGGCAGTGCTCATTTGGAGTGCGGGCATATTGACGCTGTTGAATGTGATTCGTAGGTCGGATCGGAACAGACACCTTCGTGTTCTTCGACAGGAGAAGGCTACGTGTCGCGACACTGGGTTTCACCCTTGCAGAACTTCATTATTATTATTATCATCCCACATCCACACGGAAAGGTCGCCCACGGGCGGGAAATTGAAAGATCTGCATCAGGCATATCCGCGGACACTACCAGGACTGACAGCCATACAATAAATAAATAAATAAATAAATAAATAAATAAATAAATAAATAAATAAATAAATAAATATAAATAAATAAATGAGGAACTTGCGAAACTTTGCGCTAGTAAGTTGAACATGTTTATTAACACTTTCAACCCCATGTGTATGACAGCACATTTCCTTCCAGCCCACTATGTTTTAATTAGCAGTGCTCATCCCAGTGACACACATGTCATAGGCTTGTTCGTCAAAGCGTGAGGCTTTCACATTCACATGTACTTTGTAGTAGCAGATTGTCTTCTTCTCCCTGGGGTTGTCGGACCACTGGACAGTGCTGGGTCATATATTAGTCGAGGGTTGGCAGCACTGCATAGCCTATTCTTTTCTGCCAGTCTTGCCTCCAGATAATATTATTTACTACCAGTGTTGGTGTGTTACTGCAGGAACAGTAGCGATGATTACAGGGGCGAGATATTACATTTGTATACCATTTTATCCGGCTGAAACCAGGAATTATTAAAACAAGCGATTTGTACAGCCCTGTTGTCTCATTAGCTAATTATTTCATTCATTTTCTTTAATTATTAACAACCGAGCGAGTTGTCCGTGCGGTTAGGGGCACGCATCTGTGAGCTTGCATGCGGGAGACAGTGGGTTCGAGCCACACTGTCGACAGCCCTGAATATGGTTTTCCGTGGTTTCCCATTTTCACACCAGGCAAATGCTGGGTCTGTACCTTAATTAAGGCCATGGCCGCTTCCTACCTAAAACTAGGCCTTTCCTATCCCATCGTCGCCATAAGACCTATCTGTGTCGGTGCGACGTACAAAAATGCTAAAAACCAAATTATTAGCGTAAATACGCAAAAAAATGTCATTCTCGTGGATATCCGATTTGTATAGCGCCACTGCAAGTAGTGGAGACTTTGCATGTGCTGTGCGGAAGAGCAAACTCATGAACACTGATGTATGATCTCGATGTTCCTATCCTTTTTCGGTATGATTAATCTGCTTGCCGCACGCATTCGTTAGTCTGGCATTCTCTTTAGTGTCCGTTAGTTTCTTTTATTTTCTATGATTGTCGTCAAATACTAAAAGATTTTTAATTATATAATCACCCCGTACTCATATTTCATGGTAATACATGTGTGATATTGGTCCTTTGGTTAAAGTTTTATTGTATAGTATTGAACCAACATCTCAAATAAATTTTAGGCCTATCACAACAGTTAAGTTTGTAGGCTGTCAACCTTGATCTCTCTGCCAAAATTCCATTTTATAGCTTCTTTTTTTTTCGGTTTTCATGTACAACCTGTGACAATACAGTTCGATTAATTGTCCTGTACTATCAACATAGATGAACAATGCACGACTGTGGCCTTACTGCCCTTCGAAATAGTCCCCTCCCATGACTATGCGTTGCTGAGATCGGCGATACATGTCCTGGAAACTTTGTAAGAAGGCTTCATTTGGGATGGTGTTCAAAAGCCTCGACACGTTTCGTTGGATGTCAGCAATATCGTCAAATCTCTTTCCTTTCAAAGCAAGTTTGATACGTGACTTTTAAGCTCTGACCTTTTTCCGACGAGAGGATCCCGGAGAACGCCATTCCATGCTATGCCGTTTCGTTTCAGAGTCGTACCTGAGACACCAGGTTTCATCCTCAGTGACAATACAGTTCAAAAAATTTGGTGCCGCATCCGCCGTTTCGACATAATCCTGTAAAACCTCTAAACTGCCTGCTTCTGATGGTCAGTCAAGTGATTGTGGCACAAGACAAGAAGACGTTTCCTCTTCCCTAACTTCTGGCTAGCGATTTGTCGCACGGATTCATGGTTAATCTGCAGTTCATCCGCTATCATGCGCACAGTTAATCGCCGATCGTTCGTGATCATTGTCCTCACCTTCTCAAAGCTTTCGTCGCCGGTCTTCCACTACGGGGGTTGTCAGAAACCCTTTCCCGGCCTCCTCGGAAACGGGCGAACCACTCATACGCACACTTCAAGGACAGTGCTTGATCATCATAAACACGTACCAGCATCGCATGCGTTTCTTTCGGTGTCTTGCCAAGCTTAAAACAAAAGTGTACATTGATCTTTTAGTCGTTCACGTTCCTGTTAGTAGTTCAGAACCAACGCAGTAAACACGCACTGTGTCAAACAGGTCTTACACGGCACACACACACGATGCTCAACTGAACAACATTGGGAGCAGGTGGTCAAAACCTGCTGCTTCGCAGATGCAGCGTTATGTGTCGCCAGTTTTGCCGGATCGACCACTCGGACTTCATTCACCGAACTTTATTGTCACAGGCCGTATTGTACCGGTAACGGCGGTACAAACTAAGTCCCCGTCATAGAAATTTTAAAACTTACGTGTTATGCTCCGGACCGCTTACGAAGGACTGACTAGACAGCGAGCAACAGCTGTGCGCGTGTGACGTAGTGAGCGGGTGACGTCACAGCATGCCTCGCCGCACTACAGAGCCTAGACTGATGTAGAATGTTCTCCGAGTTTCGACGGGTAATAACTTTTCCCACGATAATAATTGAACAAATTGAACAACATCACCATATAACTTGATCCTTTAGCTATGTTCCTGCCGAATTTCACGTGAATCCGACTTGGGACGATAATGTTATGGAACAAGGGGTGGAGGCCCGGATCAGATATAAATACGTACTGCTTCGCTCAGCAGACCAGTGTGTGTTCCAGCATGTTAGAGTGTGCTGCAGTGCGCTGCAGTGTGTTACAGCATGTTGCCAGAGTGTGATGCCGCTATTAAGTTTCAAGTTCGTGGACTTTAACCTAGTCGTGTTGAATATGGACGTATGCAGATTTCTTTATACTGTGACAACCTTTTACTCCGATAGGACGTGAGATGAATTGTGTATCGTCTGGACATTATCTATTGACTGTTACTCTATACGAGTGTCTAAGACTCGCAAACGTTTTCGAGTGCTCGAAATTGAAGTTTTATGTCATGGACAGGACTTAGAATTGATTGCTCCTTGCCGAGTATTAAATACTTCGAGTTATAAGACTGTGTTTGAATCCAATTTTTATTTACCATTCCATGAACTGTGCCGATATTTTGAGGTCATGAACTGTGAACTGTGCATGTGTGAACAGTGCATTTCTATTCTAACAAACAGCACATTTCAATTCTGCGAACATTTAGTTTACGAACAGTCGAACCAAGGACTGTCAGTACTCGACTAATTCCGTCTTTTGATTTCATGTTATTTTCAATACGTGAATGAGTTCTAATTCACGAGTGGAACATCTTTATTTCAATGAATTATGTTGAACAGTGCTTCAAAGAACTAAGTCATGCGGCATTGCCTTACGTTGTACTAAGTGCAACAAACTTTAAGTGACTCTGTTAAACTCGACGATCAGTTCCGAGTGGACTTTTATCTTATGAGTATTAACTTACATTCTTTCACTTAACACGGGACAAAATTAAGTGACATTTCCCCGTGTGATAAAGATACATTTTGTGTTTGAACTTTGTTAACCATTTATAAACGCTCCTCTCATCTGTGCAGAAGCAGCCTTTAAATTAACTCGCCCCAGGGTTTAACGATGTTCATTCATGTTCACCATTCACAAGGACTACCTCAACGCCATTCGTTAACGTCGCATGGATCTTCGAGACATCGTATGGATTTTCTAGAACTTCCATCGGGGGACGAATGGCGGTTCGCTGGTATGGAAAATGGAGCTGCCGGAATCCAAGAACATCGCCAGCCATAGGACGAGGAACACTTTCTGCTGTATCCGCTGTACAGAGGTGACATTACTTTCAATTTCTTAATAAACTCTGGAAAAACATTTAAAAGATTTATTTAAACAAACCCTCTCCCTCTGTATGCACTTCAACGAATGGTACACGCCCTGCGTCTCATCTCTACCGAAGTACCACATTTACTGTTACAGTATATACACCACCTCCCCCCCCCGCGCTATATCTCACAAACTCGGGCACTTTGATGTCTTTACATTTTTCGGCCCCCCACTTCTAATTCCCAATCGCAACTACTGTGCAGGAACATGAATTCTGATGAGATACGAGAAGAAATCTAAATGCATTCAGATAGTAGTGGTAGTGACTTTAGTATTGTTAGAAATATGAGTGACGCAGAAGATCCAAGAGTGCACTTGTCAGACCTTGATTTCACAGTAGTGATAGTGATAATATTGTGATGGACCTCAACGAAGTGGAAGTATTACAAGAGGAGGAACAGAATCAGAGTTTCTTTTAAAAAAATGATGATGATATAATATTGATAACAAAAGAAGGTGAAGTCGTAATTTGGCAGAATGTTGAACATAACTTGAATACCGTTGATTAAACTCGTAGAGAGCCACCAGGTGTATCCGAGACTGCTAATAATAAACTATCCACAAATTACCCTTTCCAATTTTACTCTCTGTTTGTTGATAATGACTTTTTAGATCTGTTGGTCAATGAAACTAATAGATATGCTGAGCAAAGTATTGTTGATGCCATATCGAAGGAAAAAATGTTCTATTTTAGAAAAAATGGTATGATATTACAAGGGACATGCTAGCCTTTTAGGTGTAGTGTTATGGATGGGTCTAGATAAAACAAAAATCTAAACTATTGGTCCAAAAATACCGTTTACAACAGTATATTGTGCAAAGCTATGAGTCGTAATAAATTTTAAATGATTCTTAGTTACTTATACATTTGCAACAACGAGAAATGACCGGTTGGTAAAAATAAGACCGCTAGTCATTGTACTAAATGTTCAGTTTCAAAATACAATGAACCCACTGTAGGAAATATGAATTGATAAGTCAATGATCCCGTTTCGTGGTGGGGTTAAATTTCGCCAATACATCCCAAACAAAAGCCATCGTTATGGGATGAAGTTATACAAGTTGGATACACCTGGCACTTGAAATTATATCCCGGAAAAGAAAACATTCCACGCTGTCAGTTAGCTTCTGCTAATACAGTTATGGAAATAGTGCGTCCATTGTTAAGAAAAGGATTTACTTTATACTCTGACAATTTTTATACGAGTATCCCACTGGCCCACAAGGTAAATGATAAACAGACACATCCAGTTGGAAGACTTCGTAAAAAATAACTCTAACACAGTCGAAAAAAGTACTCTTCACAGAGGACAGATGATTGTCAAGGAAAGCAACACCGGAGTAATAATGGTATAATGGAAAGACAAATGGAATGTGATGTTCTTAACAATAAAACATGTTTCTGAACTGGCTGAAACTACAACCAAACGGGTGCTAAAAGGAAACGGTCCACAGTTTTTCAATGCAATGGAGGAAAATAACTAATTGGTGTTTCAGATCAACTGGCATCTTATGTTACATCTCTATGTCGAAGTCTTTTGGAACGTCTTCACGACAGTGAGAAGGACGACGCACACTCAAAACCGTTGAAGATAGGCCCAGAGGCAGATGCACTTCTTGCTAGAAACTTTTACCAGCACGTGAGGGGAGGAAACTATAGCTCATTCCATGTTAACCCTCTACTGCCCAAATTATTTTGTTGTGTTTTAAAAAAATTTCTCTGCCATATACTAAGTAAATATGTTGTAAACTACACATAAATGCAGTTTTTATTGAATTTTCATTTTTGATTTTCAAAAATTAGGTTTGTGACTTCCAGGTCACACTGGGCAGTAATGTTCTGATATGTGAAAATTGACTAATTTATAAAATAACAGTCTTATAAAATATTCAAGATGCTTACCTTTGGTTTCTATACTTTTATGCATATAATTTGTTAGTAATAACACAAAACATAATTGTAAAACTAGCTATCCGCCATGTGCCTGGGAAATGCTCCCAACCATATATTTGGCGCTTCCTGGTGGCTTATGCATATAACTATTAAACTATAAACAGTTGAAAATCACACAGCCATACTGTAACTTGAAAGTTACACTGGGAAGTAGTGGCTCAATTGCATTCTAACAGTAGAAAATGTATACAGAATGATGTGTGAGACTTCAAAGTCACATTGGGCAGTAGAGGGTTAAGAAAAAAATATTGCTCTTATGGTCCTACAAGGGGTGAACACACCCCTTCCTAAACATCCATAATTCCTCGTGATTAATGTAATTTATATATTGTATTATGAAAGAAAGGAAAGAAAAAGGATGAAGCATGCTTGTGCCCGTGATTAACAGCGAAGTGTTTACCAATGGATTGACCAGTCCAAAGGGGTCCCACGAGCTTGAAGGATGACGAAAAGTTCGGGCGTCTATCTAAAGCCGAGGCAAAATATTGTCCCCGTATTGTGATGAAGGTCTTCTATGAATTTCCACTCCGAGTACACCCTCAGACCACAAAAAACGGATTACGGAACGCTGTTCTTCCTTAGCGCAAACAGAAAGCGGCGCGGCCATCTTTATGTCGCAACAGCGCAAGCTGTTCTGATCTGATAACGTGAAACCCACCATAGACGTAGAGAACGGTGCCATCTAGCAGCTGGTGAGTATACAACGCCATAGGGCCAAGGTAAAGATAACTGGAGCAAAATTTCAGATACTTCTTGACTTGCCCTCGTATATTCTAAATGGGACACCATGTAATCAGGTCATTAACGCGCCAGAAATAACCAAATCGCTAATAGAAGGAACAGCAGCGTTATTGAACACATACAAAATAACCAACCGTTAGTTAAATCGTGAATCCAAGATATAAGCTGATTCCCTGGCAACGCATGGCCATAATCTCGTGACCATTTTGTCACATACTGATACATACCTTCAGGGCTGATAAATCTTTGGTAGGACTATCTTGTGACATGACATGGGAATGGTGTGTGCTGGTTCAGCTGCCTTATTGTTGGACGCAGGTCATGACGCTATATATTTCTTTCGTTTTATCAGAACTCTAGAACTCCCCTGTGGATGGCGTGAAAGAGTACATTATCTGTACCCCCTTGGGTGGCGTAAAAGGCACTGATGGGGCGAACCAAAGTCTGTACTTGCTCTCTCGTATTCTGGGCCTAAAAGCACATCCATGACAATTATGTTGTTGTTTTTCATGTAGCGTATATATATTTCAATTTTGACTAAGAATATGTGAACAGTTTAGGAACCGTAATCGAGCCGTCACGAGTGACCGTGAATCAATGAGCGAGTGTGCTACTCGGGAGGCTATTTGGTGTTCAGGACGTCGTAT
Source organism: Anabrus simplex (assembly GCF_040414725.1). Lineage (NCBI taxonomy): Eukaryota > Metazoa > Arthropoda > Insecta > Orthoptera > Tettigoniidae > Anabrus > Anabrus simplex. The sequence goes on along the minus strand of NC_090273.1, from coordinate 26,252,686 downwards.
GTTATGTTGTGAATACGGTACTGTGCTATGAGAGGCCGTGTTGGAGAGCGGGAGTGCTATGTGTTCAGCTAAGCTGAGTAGAAACTGTGTGAGCTAGAAAACTCCAACTGGAGTGAGCTTGAAATAACTGTAAATAGTAGTTTAATAAATACTTCTTTTTTTGCAAGTTGCTTTACGTCGCACCGACACAGATAGGTCTTGTGGCGACGATGGGACAGGAAAGGGCTGGGAGTGGAAAGGAAGCGGTCGTGGCGTTAATTAAGTTACAGCCCCAGCATTTGCCTGGTGTAAAAATGGGAAACCACGGAAAACCATCTTCAGGGCTGCCGACAGTGGGGTTCGAACCTACTATCTCCCGAATACTGGATACTGGCCGCACTTAAGCGACTGCAGCTATCGAGCTCGGTTTTAATAAATACAGTCCATAGTAAAACGCGCTAGTCCGGACCCTAGGATGAATGGTCAGCTATCTGGCCTTTAATTCAGGGGGGTTCCAATAGAGTAATAATTAGGTGTCTGTAGCGCTCCGGAGTTTCTGTTAGCGGATTTCCTGCAAAACCCTCAATGAAATAAGGGCTCAATATCCCATGTACGAACATGGCACACTAAATCATATCCAGTGCGTTTGTTTCTGTACATCAGGCCGTTCAAATCCCAGCAAACAGTTTGTATGACGGTTGATGTATCGATGAATGGATTTCATCTGTAAATTATATGTTGCAGAAGAAATATGGGTCCGTATATATCAGAGTCATTTTTTCTGTTTTTATGCAATTTGCTTTACGTCCCACCGACGGGACGATGGGACAGGAAAAGCCTAGGAGTGGGAAGGAAGCGGCGTGGCCTTAATTAAGGAACAGACCCAGCATTTGCCTGGTGTGAAAATGGGAAACCACGGAAAACCCTCTTCAGGGCTGCCAACAGTGGGGTTCGAACCCTCTATCTCCGGAATGCAAGCTCAACGCTGCGCGTTCCTAACTGCACTGCCAACTCCTCGGTATGGCGAAAATTAAAAAGATATTAAAATGAAATTAAATAAATGATGATACTTTGTGAAATGAATAAACTTTTGGGTTTAAGTATATTAATTAATGAAGTAATAGTCAAGTAACTGTAAGAAGGATAATTTAATGCAGGTATCGAACAAATGGATAGCAATAAATGCTCTTTCAACAGTTCCAGGCGATCCAGAGCTAGAGGATGGGAGTATTCTGTTGTATTATTATTATTATACTTACGTAATTTGGTCGTAGGTTTCCAGTCTCAATATATTAACGGACTTAAATCAACATGAGAGATTATGATTCTAAGCAGAACATGTGGCACTTGCTGAACGCGCCCGCACTCAAGTACCAGCCTGTTATTTCTTAATAACGTACCGTCATAATTTATACTTCGTACTCTCTGATTAAATAGCAACACGTATATGAATTCGCTTTCATTTACATACGCATGAGCTCAATAGCGTCATCTATCGACTGCACATAATAACCTCACAAGCCTCTATGTGTGTATCTCGTAGGTTCTAAAGTACCGTGTGAGGAAATGGAGGAGCATATTTCAGGGAATTATTCGCAAAATCCTACATAGCTTCAACCGTATGCTGAAGATATTTATCTATCTGCCTAAAGAACAAATATTGACGTACTCCTATTAGTAATAAAATTCTTCTTACCTAAAACTGTTCCCAGAAAGGAACGAAAATTTAATTTCACCGATTGAGAATATAGCATCAAGTAGGAATAGAAATATTCAAGACCTTTAGGCCATTTCAATTGTGAAATATGGATTCGGTGGTGATTTCAAAAGTACCTTACATTCCTGTTGACACTGTATTCTTCTTTTCCTTTGGAATCTAGAAAATGGCTGGATTATATTTCGTTTTACTAGCAGCGACTGTATTAGAAACTCTTCCAGACCTCCTTCATAAGTACAAGTCTAATTTCTAAATGTTTCAATTTCCTGACTAGGAATGGAAAAAACATCCTGCCAGTTCCTGTATTGGAAACTGCTCCAGAGTTATCATTTGTAATTTCTTCGACATCCTGAGAGGAATCGAACTAAGAACGCCTTTACTACCTTTGATAGGAAGCCTGCTGTATTTACACAACCGAGTAACTTAAGAGAACCTAGACCTGAGAACATACTCAAATTCTTAATTATTTTTAAATTACGTGTCTAAAATTCATTTACTTTTCAAGAATTGGCGTACCTTTACTGCAAAATGTACTTAAAAATGTAATTGACCAACAGTAAACGGTGCAGATTTTAAATCAAGAAATGTTAACTCACTTTTAAAAACATCATATTCTGTACAAATCTTTAACGGAGTAGCCGTAGATTTCATCATTCGGTTCCAGACTACCACCTTCATTGAATTAGAACCATAAATGATGGACGTATTGTGCTGAAAATAGTCTACCTTCAATTTATTGGAAATTATTTAAAATGTAATGAAATATTTTCAATTAAATAAATTATTTTTGGTGGATAAAGGGGAAAATATTACGTCCATCTTCCTGGAAACCTGGTTTACTATGGGAGAAATACCTACATTAGTTTGCAAAATATTAATTTCGCAGGAATACAAGAGGAATGTTTATGACAGAATTCATTCGTAAGTAACTGGCATTACATAAAGATATTTAAATTTAACACGAAGGAACTGTATATACACAGTGCTCCCAAAAATGCGGGAAGTAATCAAGACGTTGATAGCACACCCGAAGACAACACAACCTTTCCCTGTGCAGGATTGTTCACGAGTTATGACTGTTTGTTTGATTGTTTGTTTGTTTGTTTGTTTGTTTGTTTGTTTGTTTGTTTGTTTGTTTGTTTGTTTGTTTGTTTGTTTGTTTGTTTGTTTGTTTGTTTGTTTGTTTGTTTGTTTGTTTGTTTGTTTGTTTGTTTGTTTGTTTGTTTGTTTGTTTGTTATCAGTTCGAATGCAGAGGACATATCGTATTAACTCTATAATCAGGAATCCTCCTTTAAGAACACATATAATTCACTTCACTTATTCATGTATAATACGAAATCAATCACCACTGATCTGCATTCTGGGCAGTCGCCCAAGTGGAAGATTCCCTATCTGTTTTTTTTTTTTTTTTTGCATAGTCTTTTCTTAAATAATTGCAAAAAATTGAAAATGCATTGAACATCTTCCTTGGTAAATTATTACAATCCCTAAATCGTTTTCCAATAAAGAATTTGCCCCAATTTGTCCACTTGAATTCCAACTGTACCTTCATATTGTGGTCTTTCCTATTTTTTAAAAAAACACCACTCAAACTTATTCGTCTACTACTGTCATTCCACGCCATCTCTCCACTGACAGTTCGGAGCATACCACTTAGTCGAGCAGTTGGTCTATTTTTTTTTTTTTTGTCTTCCCAGCCCGAAATTTGCAACATTTCGTAACGCTATTCTTTTATCGCAAAATCACGGAGAACAAATCGCGCTTCATTTCATTGGATTTTTCTCGAATCAAGTAATCCTGGTGAGGGTCCCATACACGGGAACCATACTCTAATTGGGGTCTTATTAGAGATTTATATGTCCCCCCCTTTACACCCTTACTACAACACTTAAATACCCTCATAACCATGTGAAGAAATGTGTAAACTTGATTTACAATACCGTTTATCTGATTACCTCTAAAGAGATATTTCCTTATATTAACATCTAGGTACTTACATTGATTCCCATAAGGAACTCCCACGCCTATTAAAGCAGTGATTTAAACAGACAGAACTTTACCTATTAGTGAAACTCACAACCTGACATGTTACTCCGTTTAAGATTGTCTGCTGTCCATCTCACAACACTGTCGAAGTGTTTTTGCAGTTGCTCACAATCTTATAGCTTATTTATTACTCTGTACAGTACCTAAGATAACATGATCTGCAATTCTCTGATCCCACTTCTTTTACTCACATCATTTATGTATATATACAAGAAAACATAAAGTTTTAATAATACTGCCTTGAGGAGTTCCTCTCTTAATGGTTCGAGGATCAGGCAATGCTTGTTCTTCTTATTAGTATTAATCTGTTTACCCTCCAGGGTTGGTTTTTCCCTCGGACTCGGAGAAGGATCCCACCTCTACCGCCTCAAGGGCAGTGTCCTGGAGCGCGAGACTTTGGGTCAGGGGATACAACTGGGGAGGATGAGAAGTACCTCGCCCAGGCGGCCTCACGTGATATGCTGAACAGAGGCCTTGTGGTGGAGATGGGAAGATTGGAAGGGATAGATAAGAAAGAGGGAAGGAAGCGGTCGTGGCCTTAAGTTAGGTACCATCCCGGTGTTTGCTGGAGGAGAAGTTTGAAACCACGGAAAACCACTTCAAGGGGAATCGAACCCACCTCTACTCAGTTGACCTTCCAAGGCTGAGTGGATCCCGTTCCATCTCTCGTACCACTTTTCAAATTTCGTGGTAGAGCTGAGAATCGAACCCTGGCCTCCGGGGGTGGCAGCTAATCACGCTAACCACTACACCTACTCTAATTCTCTGAGTTCTATTACCTAGAAATATAGCCACCAATTTAGTTACTCTTTCGTTTAATCTAATTAATATTGTTATTAGCCAGCCCTATGGTGCAGAGGCCCTGGGTTCGTTTTCCGGCCAGTTCAAGGATTTTAATTCTGGACTGAAGAATAGAACGGGGTTTATTTGATACGAGAATTTCTCAAGCTCCTGCTTTGGTTACGGGAAGAAAAGCACACAGTGATAATATAACGCTGCTGACCTAGTTCATTTGGGAGATGTCAGTCACCTGTAAACGTTTCTCCCAGATATCAAATCGTATTACAAGCAACCCCTAACACTCTGGCAACGTATCACAGCGCGTAGCCTTCCAGAAGCAGTGAACACTGGTTATCATGGTTACAATGAAAAGCAAAGTCATCTCCATACAAGCCATGAAAGCCACTGGAGGGGTGGAAAGTAAAGGCTTCCACCATCCGTAAGCGCGGCACTTGGTTCGGTAGAGTGGTTTGCTTTCCGCCCGGCCGCTTTTGCCCCTAGGAATTAACCTGGCACTCATTTTTGGTGTAGGTTGAGTGAACCTCGTTTCTTAAATTTTACGACTTCGTGAAGGGGACTCGAACCCACGTCCTTCCGGGCGAACCGAGCATGTCCTTACCGCCTCGGCCAGGCAGCCCCTGCCATGGTATCGGGAAATTGATGACGCTAATTTCAAATAGACTGTCCCCCGCCACCCGTTAAAAAACATATCCATGTTAACGTGATAAAATGTCTTTTTTGAACGATGTATATTGTTGTTCAAGAAGTGTTCCTTTATGCAACGCTTATAAAATTAAACATTAATGTTTTAGCCAATTTCTGACGCCAGTTTCTCTTTAAAGTTATAACTTATACCTAGTTTTCTTAATCCTTTTACCACTGAGTGAATGACTCCCATTACACTGCATCAAACCACTTTAATTTGAACCCGGACATCAGATCGGGAAGATACTAGAATAACCTTGAGATCAAGGAAGGGGACAATTTTCACTCAGCAACGAAAGTTTTGTCGACTTTTTTCTTCTTTTTTTTTTTTTTTTTTTTTTTTTTTTTTGCTAGTTGCTTTACGTCGCACTGACACCAGATAGGTCTTATGGCGACGATGGGACAGGAAGGGGCTAGGAGTTGGAAGAAAGCGGCCGTGGCCTTAATTAAGGTACAGCCCCAGCATTTGCCTGGTGTGAAAATGGGAAACCACGGAAAACCATCTTCAGGGCTGTCTACAGTGGGATTCGAACCTACTATCTCCCGAATACTGGATACTGGCCGCACTTAAGCGACTGCAGCTATCGAGCTCGGTTTGTCGACTTTTAGTAAGGTTTTAACTGCAACACGGACCGAATAAGACGATTGTTAGATTCATTCAACAACGAAGCTTGATGGCTATTAGAAAAGCTGCAGAATAACTTCTTCTAGAATACGGAGGTAGGGATAATGACCTCCCAGCCAGCTGTAATTGCTTTGTTAATGGAAATAAGAAGGAGGAGGTGAGGGGAAGCTTGTTTTTAGCGGGATCGATATTCTCGGATGGCTGGTTGACCCGTATAACCTAGTTCACAAGGTGCGTGTATCTGATGAGAAGATATCGACCTCCAAGATCCAATTATATTTTTAAACGACGTAGTATAAACGTTCTTCGCTTATGGTGCAGATGGGAAAGGAATTTACACAAAATATAAACAGAAAGAGGGATCGGTGTAGAAAGATAGAGCGACAAAAGGAAGACTTTTTTTTTTTTTTTTTTTTTTTGCAAGTTGTCCAAATCCCACTAACACATCGAAGTTTTCAGCGACGCCAGTAAGGGAATAGGAAGGTAGCGGCCGTTATCTTAATTACGGTACATCCGCAGCATTTGCCTGGTGTCGAAATGGGAAATCACGGAAAACCATCTTCAGGGCTGCCGACAGTGGAATTCGAACCCAATCTCCCGAATGCAACTTGACAGCTACGGTGTTTCTCTGGGTATTTCGGTTTTCCCTGTTATGTTTCATTCAAGAAACACTGTCCAATATCATTTCATTTCATTTGTCAGTCATTAATAATTGCCCTAGACGATTGCGATAGGCTTCGGCAGCCGGCACAGTTCCTATTCTGACCACTAGATGGGGCTTCATTCATCCCGTTCCTTACCCGGTCGAATGACTGGAAACTGGCTGTGGATTTTCATTTTTCAGTATTATTATTACCATCATCATCATCGTCATCATAGGAATTCGCTTGCTGAAGGGAACACCGGTGCATTCCGAGCGCAGCAAGGAGGCTGATTATGACTTTTTGGATGGCAGAGGAGACCAATAATTCTAGAACCGCAAGTTCAGTCGCAGTGCTGGCAGATAAAATATGCCAGAGCTCCTTGTTGGTCTGAAACCTAGTGTTTATCTTTTCTCTGATAATACATTTGTTGGCTAACGATGTGGAAAAACTGCAATCACAAGTACGCGATCTTATACTAGTTTGTCAGCAAATAGGTCTCAGTATTAATCTCTCCAAGACAAAGGTCATGCATAACAAGTAGACAACTTAGGAAAATGTAGTGATAGAGGGAATAACTATTGAAAATGTTGGTGAATTCATCTAACTTGGCCAAGAAATCAACATGAAGGGAGATATGAGTCAAGAAATTTTCCAAAGAATCAAATTAGGATGGCAGGCATTTGGTCGATACTCAACCCCATTCAAATCCAACATGTCAGTAAACCTAAAGAAGCAAGTTTATGACCAATACATTCTCCATGTCATGACTTATGCCTGTGAGACCTGGACAATGAATGAGTTAACTAAACTGCCCAAAGAGGAATGGAGAGGTCTATGCTTGGGTTTACCAGAAGAGATAGAAGTAAGAGTCGTTACAAACGTCGTTGACATCATAACGAGAATTTCAACCTTGAAGTGGTAATGGGCAGGACATGTGGCCCGAAGAAGAGATGACAGATGGACCAAGGTTGTTCTCGAATGGAGCCCAAGAGATAAACTGAGACCGCGAGGAAGGCCGCCGGATCGCTGGGACAAGGACATCCGTAAAATCGCCCGAGTTAATTGGCAAAACATCGCTCAAGATCGCTGGATGTGGAGGCAACTCCTAAACACGTACCTAAGTTTCAGACTTCAAGATGCCACATCAGTTATTGATATAACTGGCTGATTGTGACTTTGACACTATGTCTGGGGGTCATCTGAACTTAGCGGTACAAAGTATGCGACGCAGCGTTACCTAGCAACAGCACCTTGAGGACTGGCCTTCCATCAATACTTCACATCACATCTTGCACGGTTGGTAGGTAACATAGAGACACGCATTTTTGAAGGACATATAAATATGATCCTTTGTGTTTCCCAAAGGGAATTTAATTTTTTCCAGAGATTATAATATTTTGACTCAATGTGTTTTGCTTGTACTGTAATCCAACGTAAATTTGCATCTTACGTTGATGCAGAGAAAAATTATTACAGTAGCTTGTCAATTTCTCAAACAATCAAGCTATCTGCAGAAGCAACGACAGCTGTATAGTTTCTAGTCATTGAAGTAAATAACCAGCAGAAAGAACAAGTTATAGCCTTTCACTGGAGATTACTTCTAATGAAGAACTGTAACTCAGTTCCTTTTTCACCTTAGGGTTTACTTTACCCGTCGTTTCTCTCCCTTCAACGCCCTGACATCTTCAACTATTTAATACGTTGGCCTTGGGCCATTCTTGCCAGTTAAGTGAAAGTTAATTTTGTTGAGCAACTGGGGGCTCCATTCCAAGCCGTAGAAACCTCCAGGAGATTTTCACTTGAATTATGTGGTGGTCGAGAGAACATCAAGAGCCTCATTCTTGACTGCAACTAGGAAGGATGTAAGATGACTTGTACAGCTGTTCCTAGCGTCAGTCTGCTTACAACTTTCTTGTTATAGTCTTTAAAGTTGCTTAAGTCTGACCATTCAAATCGCCGGAAGTTCTCGAGTAATATGACGGCTCCATCAAACATCCTGCTTTTCATCATGGATCAGGGTCGTCTCATATTAATGACCTCCACGTCCCAGTATGGAATCCATGAAGGCCAATAATGACCTTGGACACTCCACGACGATTGCTGTTCACCCAGATGGTGCAGAGCGACACATGATCGGTGTGGTGACTCTCTCACACACATCTTGGTTTTTATTTTCGATAGGGTTTTCGTGTCTCAGAATACAGGTCTCTCAACTCCACCAAAGTCTTATGAAGGGCCTTAAGCCACTTACCTGGATGCAGACATATCACTGTCACGTGATCAATCCTCAAACAATTTTCTGCATTTACATGAACGAAATTCTCTTTAATTGTTTAATGCCCAATTAAGGAGCGAGTTTAAACTTATACTTCAACTTGTACTTATCACCATACCCGTTGTTCTATTCTTACCAGGTGTATGCATAAGTTTTTGCCGGGTTTTATGGTAAAGAAAACACGTAATTTTCAAGGAAATTCCTTTGTTGTTTATTTACAATATTGGGCAACGGCTTCTATACACTTCGTCCATCTTTCAGGTAAGTTATGAATACCATGCCCAATAAACTGCTTGTCTTTTGAGGCAAACCATTCTTCCAGCCATTTTCCAACTTCCTCGAAATTGCTCAAGTTTTGCTCTGCGAGAGCGTGCTCCATTGATGCGAAGAGGTGATAGTCAGATGGCGCCAGGTCGGGGCAGTACGGCGGGTGCGGTAGGATGTTCCATCCAAGCGACTTCAAATTGTCTTTCACTGGTTTTGCTGTGTGAGACGGCACATTGTCGTGTAACAAAATGACTTTGCCATGTCTTCTGGCCCATTCCAAACGTCTTTTGATCAATGCTTGATTTAAATTAATAATTTGTTGGCTACAGCGTTGTGCATTAACTGTTTTGTCGGGCTTCAACAGTTTAATTACTAGTCTTTGCACTTTCGTGGTGTACCAGAGCGCGCACTATCTTTCACATTGAAATCACCAAGTTTAAATTGTCGAAACGATGTCTCACAAGTTCTAATCAATGGAGCGTGTTCACCATATGTTTTTATCAGCAAACGATGACTTTCCACAGCCTTTTTCTTTTGATTAAATAAGCAATGCGTACCGCAAATTTTGTTTCAGGCACAAACGTTGACATGATCACTGAACGATACAACACAGACGCTAGTGTTTGGCGAACTGAACTTGTGTGTGGTGGTAGGTTAATGTCAGACGAACAAACTGACGTATTTGTCAAATTCATACGCTGCGTACTCTTTTGGCGCCATCTCTTAATGAAACCGGGAAAGACTTGTGCACACACCTGGTATTAATTCACATTCAGTATTTTTCGCTAGTTACATTCAGATCTGGTAGCATTCCATTTATAGCTCACTTGTAAAATAAAATATAAGAACCACTGCTACTACATTACTAATTTTAATCCAGCGTGGTTATCAGTAAACTAAGTACACATGTTTTATTAATTATTGTTCAAGATGTTCAAACTAAAATTCATACAGTTTATCTTACACGTTTGTGTTCTTGCACATGTGTATAGTTATAACACGAAAAATGTACTGAAAAGGCCTCAAATGCTTATCAAGTAACAGAAGATAGAATTGGATTACCACTCCCCTTTCGTACATCAGAAGTGTTCTGGCTTCGTTTTACGCTACATCTGCATGCAAATGCTACGAGAGTACCTGAAATAAAACAGAGCTCCAGTTCATTAAACATCAACATACACAGATCACACTCAACAAGTTCACGAGGTTGGTGTTCAATAGGCCTATGTTCCAAGGTCCTTAAGTTATAATATTAATAATACTGGGTTTCATTACGAACTCATCTTCATCTCACTCCTTTAATTTCGTGCTTAATACTACCGTTTCTTGCAACCCATGAACACGAAACGGGGCTAAAGCAAAATCATCAGCCATTCTGCAGAATAATCCCCCCGACGCACAATATTTCTTGAAAACCACAAAGGAAACTAAAACTATATTTCTTCATCGGTGACAAAGTGATGCTTGATGTGGAACATAAATTCTAATTTTGGAAGTGTCAAAAAGTAAGCAGGGTTACAACAGAAATTTTACAAAAGACAAGGAGGATTCAAATAAATTGCCTAAATCACAGACCACAAACTCTATTGAATTTAACAACGGTAGTAAATTTAATTCACTTGACCACTTTTCACAATATAACCGTCTTAGTAAAAGATGCATGTTCAGAGCAGAAATCATGAAAATTCAGTCATAACGACGCACTCAATAGAAATTTCATCATCATCATCATCATCATCATCATCATCATCATCATCATCATCATCATCTGTTTACCCTCCAGGTTCGGTTTTTCCCTCGGACTCAGCGAGGGATCCCACCTCTACCGCCTCAAGGGCAGTGTCCTGGAGCTTCAGACTGTTGGTCGTGGGATACAACTGGGGAGTATGACCAGTACCTCGTCCAGGCGGCCTCACCTGCTATGTTGAACAGGGGCCTTGTAGGGGGATGGGAAGATTGGAAGGGATAGGCAAGGATGAGGGAAGGAAGCGGCCGTGGCCTTAAGTTAGGGACCATCCCGGTATTCGCCTGGAGGTGAAGTGGGAAACCACGGAAAACCACTTCGAGGATGGCTGAGGTGGGAATCGAACCCACCTCTACTCAGTTGACCTCCCGAGGCTGAGTGGACCCCGTTCCAGCCCTCGTACCACTTTTCAAATTTCGTGGCAGAGCCGGGAATCGAACCCGGACCTCCGGGGGTGGCAGGTAATCACGCTAACCACTACACCACAGAGGCGGCCAATAGAAATTTAAAAATATTAATTGTCAGGAGATAAGAATAATTTGTCATTGTTAGAAATTGCATAATCTGGAGCATGAAACAATAATGTGAATGGTTTTACGTCTCCTTAACTATTGTTAAAGTTTATTTGAATGGAATGGATTATAAAAAAAAAAAACTTGTATGAATGTTAAGTATTCATCCCGATGACAGGTTGGGTCCTCAACAGCCATCGACTATTCGTGGATGGCCCAGGTGCCACTATGGAGGAGTACCAGAGAAATGAAGAGTGAGATATTTTCCTGTTGCTTTCCTCACCGACCCAGAAGTTGCTATTACTTATCAGTCTGCCAAGGCCACCGAAATGCTCACAAAAACGGATACTATGAGCGACACATTTTCACACCATCCATGGCAGGGACTGGTTATATCGCTCATACCTCAGCCACTTTTATTATGTAAAAGCCAAGGATGGAAAACAGAAACCGAGCTCGATAGCTGCAGTCGCTTAAGTGCTGCCAGTATCCAGTATTCGGGAGATAGTGGGTCCAAACCCCACTGTCGGCAGCCCTGATGATGGGTTACCGTGGTTTCCCATTTTGACACCAGGAAATGTTGGGGCTTTATCTTAAATAAGGCTACTGCTACATCCTTACCACTGATAGCCCTTTCCTGTCCCATCGTCGCCGTAAGACCTAATTGTGTCGGTGCGATGTAAAGCAACTTGTTAAAAAAAAAAAAGAAAGGAACAGAGAGGTCAATTAAAGTAACAGATTTGTTCTGGCCCGTCGCAGAAAACACTTGAATTTTTACCTCAAATGCTACGTGTTTTTATCAATAAACCATTACTATCTTTAGATTTCGCGTTTATTTATTCATGTAAACGGAAATCTTTAGTCATTTTTGAGGACAACACACCGTGTTACTTGTTTATAGTTACTTTATGACTTAGTAGCACGAATTTTAGAACATGAGCAGATGCAACTACTTTGTAAATGGAACATTCTAATAGGCAGTTCAGTTCCTTGTGGATTATCACCCTTACGCTTATCGGTCCTGACGGTCCTCTTTTTCTGAGCCCCTCTTACTATTCCACTGCGCACTGATATACATTTACAGAACTTTATTGATAATTAGTCTTCGTTTACATTATCGTCACCTCCTTGGTGACGTTACTCATTCAAAGCTCTATGTCGTTTACACATATCCCTAAATTAAGACGTAGCAATTGGTAAATATTAGGTCTCGTCTCGCCAGCAAAGGTATGACACTAACTTGGCTGTTCGAAAATCTATTCCACCTTCGCTACGAACTCTAACTGAAACGTACAAAAAATATCAAATTCGTTGTGCTTAAGACACTTTATTAAGGAGTTTAGAAAAATTCAAGAAGGCATTACGACACAATCTCAAATATTGCTCTCTTTTTCAAAATAAGATATGATGTGCTCCTAGGTCTAACATAGCTTCACAAAAAAAAAAGTGTTAGGCTTAATATTTTCACTGTCCTTTATAAGATTGCCAACGGCCGTAGCCGTGTTGAAACACCGGATCCCGTAAGATCTCCGAAGTTAAGCAACATTGGGCGTGGTCAGGAGTTGGATGGGTTTCCACGCGCTGTTGGTGAGGGGTAAGGGAATGGAGGAGCGGAAAGGAACTGGCCACCCTACCGCACGTAAACTCCGGCTCAGGAGCACCTTTGCGGAGGCTCGGATCTGCCTTCGGCAGAATAACCCTTACTTTACCTTATATGATTAACAGCAACAATACCAGTCGCGAGATTCTCGTAGTCGAGTGGTTGTATTGCTTTTTGTTTTCGAAGAAAGTACAATAATGAGGCTGGCTATCAGGGTCTTAAAAACTTAAGGACTTAAAACTAAAATTGTTTAAGTAATGAACGTAGGTTTTCGTGGCTCATAGTATTAACGTATATAAATGAATGATTACTGGATTAAAGCCACTATGTTTAATGAAGGCGAGCTTTCAGCCAAATTGCATTGGACTTCATCAGGGCAAGTTAAATTCCGCTTCCGACAGTGAGCAAAGAAATTCAAAGAAAGGTGGAAGTTATGGCCGTACTATCCACGGCCTACCCCACTAATAGGTCTCAAGGATCGCTGTGCTGTAATTCGCGCCTGTAAAATACTTCTATGCTCGACTGGTAAGAGAAGCCATAGAGATAGAGCTGCGCCCAAATAACATCAACAGGGAAGACGGATTCAAGTTATCAAACACATGCAGACCTGTACTGCAGAAATACATGCATTACATCACCATGGAACAGCGGGACGTGCTCATGAAACCATCGACAGAGGGCGGTGAATTACAGCATGACGACCCATGAGACCTATTAGTGGGGTGGTGGTGGTGATTATTGTTTTAAGAGGAAGTACAACTAGGCAACCATCCTCTATTAGTGGAGTAGGCCGTGAATACTACGGCCATAACTTCCACGTTTCTTTGAATTTCTTTGCTCTCTGTCGGAAGCAGAATTATTTAACTTGCCCTGATGAAAGCCAATGCAATTTGGCTGAGAGCTCGGCTTCGTTACATAGTGGCTTCAATCCAGTAATCATTTATTTATTTATTTATTTATTTATTTATTTATTTATTTATTTATTTATTTATTTATTTATTTATTTATTTATTTATTTACGTTAATACCAAAATAATTTCTTTACTTTATGCCTCTGCTCACCTCTCAGACGTTAGAAGGTCTTGTAAGGAGTACAAATTGAATCGTTGCTGGTCGAGATAGAAACAATAAGACTCTGAGGGCGAAGACACATGAAGAGAATGGCTTAAGAAAGGAAACATCGGAGGGCAGTATTACAATAAACAACAACGTAATAGTTAACATTGCTGCTCTCACGGCCCGTACTTGCAGACATGATATAGGCTTCAGAAGACGGGGAGGAATGTTCTCTGCGAAACATAAAGAATTTCAGCTTGTTCTCTTGACACTACATAAGCCCAAAACCTATATCATGTCAACAAAAAAATTATATGAAAAGGCTATAATTCTTTGTACTACAAATTCCGCTAGGCTGATAATGCCTTAGACTTTGGGCTTCATGGCTCTAGGTTCTATTTCTGACTGGATCATGGGATTTATATCGTAAACAGTTAATTCCCTTGCCTCGGAATCTGGGTGTTCGTTGTGTACCCGACATTCTTGCAGATCACACACTAACACGCTACTCCCACGAAGACGGCAGAAGCTACGCACACTCATCGGAGAGTCTCCCTTAAGCTAGCCATACACGTACAGGAAATCCTCAAGGAAAAAGCCTCCGGGATTTCCTTGGGGATTTCCTCAACTGAACCCTCACCCACACATGGAGAGGATCTCCTCGAGGAAATCCTCACGGAATAGGCCTTGGAGATTCCCCCAAGGTTCAACTCCAGGTCAACACAACAGTTCTGTTGACTGGTAGTGGTTGGTTGTTCACGTGATTTTGCAAATAGTTTTCATCGTTGTAATTTTTTGAACTCACTTGCCACAAGCAAGGTTCATTCTGGTATATTTGTATAAATTATGTTAAAAGTTCTCGAGACATGACGATATAGGACACTCCCGACAATCACTTCACTTCACAAGTCCTCAAGGCCTACTGCCGTCAACACATACACGCAGCAAGAGACTCGGAAAATCCGGCCTGCTTGGCCTCAAGGCGGAAAAGAATTGAATTTTGTTCGGGATTTCTGGACCTCTCGCACACAGCGCGGCCTCAAGGACGCCGCCACACACCTTGCGGAATTCCGCAAGGATTGGACTGTTCAGGCCACACCTTGAGGAAATCCCGCTCGTGTATGGCCGCCTTTAGAAAGCCTGCACCTGCCTGTAATATCCACACTAAATTACTACTATTTCCCAAATTTTACAATCACGTTACCGTAAGCTCTTACTGCGATCAGATGCGAGTTATGTCCACAATATCAACAAGTACCCCGGGGAACAGCGACTTAATCTTACCGTCGAGGCTAAGAGCGGTGGAGAATGATCAAGTGAAGTCTTACAAACACGTAAGCCCCCGCTAGAGATATCTCTCGGTAAGAGCCTCTCCCATGAAGACACGAGGAATCATCTCGTCAAGAGACGTTCTTCCGAAGCTTTGATCTTCTCTAAGTTAGTACTTTAATCTCGCTATATTCAGCTAATAATATAAGGTTCTGTGCGCATTGACTTCAGGAGTGGATTCTCCCCGCGTCAATAACTCTGTTTTATTATATTACTCCCACAGGGTTCAAATATGATACTATCTCTCTGTAATGTCATATACCTCTTTGATCAAACTAACACTCGCTTGTTGAAGAAAATGGTAATTATTATTGTAACGTGTTGGCGGAGTAAATAAATGAGTAAATAACCTCGTAGCGTTCTACTTCTAAAATTTAATAGCTAATTATTAGTCTACACATTAACACACACAGTAATGCCGAGCTTACCATTTACACTCATAGTACTTGTTACACAGTTACACAGGTCGCGCTCTCTCTCTTAGTTCCTCACCGTTTACTTACATTAATACACACGGAATCCGATCACTAGCACTACAGTCCCACTCAGTCACACTCCACAGTTCGCAGCCCGCGCACGACAGTCTCGCAGTTCAGAAAGATGTTTGCTGTCCACACTCCGGTAGAACTTATTTCACAGCCCCATGTCGGCACCCATTGTCTTCTTCCACACTGCACCAGAATAGGCGTGATGCTCTCTTCTAGCAGTTGGCCCTAAGAGAAACAAGTCACAGTGGCAGGTGACGGAACGTGTCCTCAGCTCAAACAGGTGAACAGTCCAACAGACTGGCACACACTCCTCGCTCACTCGCTGAGCTCGCACTGAACTGAACTCGTACTACTACTAAAACATTTTCATTTCTCCTCGGAAGGGGAAGGAGAGCTTCTTAAACGGTAACGCCGTCTCTCAGGCCGGGTAATGTGTTACGGTGAAGGAGATGCTCGGAGGTAAGGGGGCCTACACTAGGAACTGTCCCGGCATCCGCCTTAGTGCAGGAGAATGGAAAACCACGGAAAACCATTCTCAGGACAGCCGACGATTGGGGCCAGCCATGAGGTCCAGCCCTGTCCCGTCGCCCGAATGCAGAGGCGTACAGGCACGATAGAGCAGTAGCCCCCGCTCATTTGCTCGGTTGTCCGGGTAGAGTACAGAGCTGTTGGACCATGGACCAGCCGTGGCCATTTATGGGCCAAGTGAAACCCACTCTGCATCTACCAACCGTATCTATCTACAAAAGTTCTCATTCCCCTCCCGGAGGAGGAGGGGCGGGCCACCTAAAGGGTAACGCCCTCTCTCTGGCCGGGAGTTTTGGACGGGTTGGGGTAAGAGATGCATGAGGTGGACCGACCGTAGCTCACTCCTGCCTTATATACACGTGGCCGGCCTTCTCCCAAGGCAACCTAATGCCATTATCTGATAAAGGAAGGAATGTACTATATTTTCACGAATAAAGCAAAAAAAACTGCTTTTCGTCCAAAAATCAAATATTTCCGTTATAATGCCCCTTAATAACTTGCAAAGGTGTTGGGACGAAAGTAACTGTTCAGCTACATCTCAAAGCCTGCCGACTGGTGGTCCAATGGCCCTGGTGAGTATAAGATCTATTACGACTCTATTAAATAATTACACCGTTTGGATCGTTAATTTTCTCGTCATTGATGAAACAATGTTCCTTATTATTATTATTATTATTATTATTATTATTATTATTATTATTATTATTATTATTATTATTATTATTATTATTATTATTATTATTATTATTATTCCTCCGCTTGCCCCACACCTCGGTGGCATCACGTGTTAGAACAGCATAGCACATGTAAATTTAACCCTGTTTTATAATCGGATGTCCTAGCTGACACCAACCCCATGTGAAGGGATGTCTTCAGCATGGCATGTTTCTATGGTGGTTGGTAGTGTGGTGTATTGTGTGTATTAAAATCAAAGCAAACGCCCAGTTCCAGAGTTAGGTTAATCAACCAGTCAAAGCCAGGAATCAAACCTGGGAACTTCTGAACCGTAGGACGCGATACTAACATTTCAGTCAAGGAGCTGAATCTTTACCTTATATTTTACTTTTAGAGCCACTTTCAGTCGTTCTTCTTCCATTTCAATTTCAATCGCATATTTGCGCCTTGCATGAAAATATTGGAGAGATGGATCAGCCATATATTGATTCCTTTTATGGCTAAAGATATAGCACACTTTACTACAGTTCAAAAATGGAACAGCAAGAAACATACTGCGCTAAAGGAAGAATATTAGGAAATTATCGACACAGGAAAATGTATATGACCTACACTTGAGCTGTAAACTGCGCTGACTTGGCAAACGCCAGACACTCACATTGTCAGCTTCCTCTCCCCTTTCTTGTTCTGTATCTCTCGTTCCCTTTAGCTCCAATAAAATAGATAACATACACATTCCTTTACAACATTCTATTACTGTATCCACATCCAGTCAAAATTGTTTCCAGATCAAGTTGGTAAAGGAGTCAAGATCAACGGCGAGCGTATGAATACCATCCGCTTTACAGATTACACAGGGATGCTACCTGGCAGTTCGAAATGCCTTCATTTTCCTTTGAACGGGATCCTTGAATTAAGCAAGGATACCTTTGATACGTTGACCGCAATGTGCATTCGCCTTGCTTTCAAAGACACATGAATATCAGTTGCCACTGGTGAGTGACAAATGCTGTCCGTTCTTGGTTTTGCGTTGACACACAGATGCCTATGAAGTGTTCCGAATGCCAATTGAGCTTCATGCCCATGATACACAGTGGCACAATCACTTGAGAGGCTAAAGGGACGATTTAAGTTCCTCCCGCTGGTAGATTTCTTAGCCAATGGCCAAATTTCGTAAATGACAAATGCTAGAATTGTTTTCAATATTATTGAAACTTTTTAATTTTCGACCAAGCATTAAAAATATTAGAACTTAGCTGCCTGATCAGGAAATATTTTCTTCTCTTTCACACAAATATGAAGCCCTCCGTGGCTCAGGCGGCAGCGCGTCGGCCTCTCACCCCTGGATACCGTGGTTCAATCCCGGTCACTCCATGTGAGATTTGTGCTGGACAAAGCGGAGGCGGGACAGGTTTTTCTCCGGGTACTCCGGTTTTCCCTATTATCTTACATTCCAGCAACGCTCTCCAATAATATTTCATTTCATTTCATTTGTCAGTCATTTATCATTGCCTCAGAGGAGTGTGACAGCCTTCGGCAGCCGGCACATTTCCTATCCTCGCCGCAAGATGGGGGCTTCATTCATTCCATTCCTGACCCGGTCAAATGACTGGAAACAGGCTGCGCAGTTTCATTTTCACACAAATACCGCTTCGCGGTACCGTAAAAGATATCTCCTGCATGCTGACGGTAATATACCGATTGATATGTAACATATCGTTTAAGTAGTTGGCAATGCACAATAGTGTTGCCTCTCAGCGATTATAATTTACAGTTATGTTAATTAATCGTTAACTTCAAATAAGGTCCGCCTCTGTGGTGTAGTGGTTAGCGTGATTAGCTACCACCCCCAGAGGTCCGGGTTCGATTCCCGGCTCTGCCACGAAATTTGAAAAGTGGTACGAGGGCTGGAACGGGGTCCACTCAGCCTCGGGAGGTCAACTGAGTAGAGATGGGTTCGACTCCCACCTCAGCCATCCTGGAAGTGGTTTTCCGTGGTTTCCCACTTCTCCTCCAGGCAAATGCCAGGGTGGTACCTAACTGAAGGCCACGGCCGCTTCCTTCCCTCATCCTTGCCTGTCCCATCCCTCCACTAGGCCCCTGTTCAGCATAGCAGGTGAGGCCGCCTGGGCGAGTTATTGATCATTCTCCCCAGTTGTATCCCCGACCCAAAGTCTGAATCTCCAGGACACTGCCCTTGAGGCGGTAGAGGTGGGATCCCTCGCTGAGTCCGAGGGAAAAACCGACCCTGGAGGGTAAACAGATTACGAACGAACGAACTTCAAATAAGTCCTGTGAAATAACATTTTTTGTGTCTGATATTAATGTGATATTCTGTAAGAATGGCAATAATTAATTGTTTGGAAAACGTCACAAATCATAAACATACCATTACCCCATCTCCATAGAGTGAATACGCTAGCTCATTCGATTGCTTACGGTTTGTAGTAGTTGAGACTTGTTATCATTATAGCACTTCCCAGATAAAAAATCCCAGCTGTGAAGTCATATTTAAGCAATTTCCACAATTGTGCCTAAAGTTGAAGGCCTGAAGGGCCCGCAAAGGTTTCAAGTCGTGAGTCTTGGATAGCTCTATCAAACTGAGAAAACAAATTTCAAAAACACTTCAGGTTTAAATGCAGTTCCGGGAAAAAAGCCTAAAATCGCTTGTTTCTTTACTCGTTTTCTTTTTTATTCAAATCCTAGTCACATTAAGTTATTTGCATAATTATTTCTGTAATGTGTTTCTTGGTTCAATATCCTCAGGTGTTTTTTTATTTTTTTGAAAAATGTCCACACCGAATGCAGATATAAGCGTTTAGATGAAACTCTGCATTGACCCACATTAGCGCTCGTAGAGGTAGCAAAAGGCAAACTGCTAATCAAGTTGACAGGATAACGATGTTTAAGAAAAGGATTGTAACTTTTAGGATTAAATAAAGAATACATTATCATTTTTAATGCTATTAGTTTGGGGCGTCGACCTATAAAGAACTTTTGCCCCTACTTGCACCATATGTAAGAAACCTGAGCGTGTTGTTTAATGGCGGAAGTGAAAATTGTAAGGAAAGGAACTTTAAGGACGACACAAACACCCAGTCGCCAGACCAGAGATATTAATCATTTACAATTAAAAACCTCTGACCCGGCCGGGAATCGAACCCGGGGCCGCCGGGTGACAGGCGGACACGTTGCCCCCTACAACGCGGGACCGGACTTATATTATCATAATTTATTGTATTATATTTTATTTACCTAAAATTCGTAGCTCATATCCCTAGGATGTTTTCAAAATTGAGTTGCTTGCCTGAAGGGCTAGAACTGTGGATATTTTCCTTCAAGCTGATGTTCATTCTTTTAAAACAAAAACTGGGCGGTAATTGTGAGACAAGAGGAAATTTGCAATATAAATCATACATCACTATAACACTAATTACTTTACATCAAGAAAGTAATGCTGCACTCTGTCTTATAACATTAAAACCCTATTTTTACAAAATTGGCGATGAAGGTCCTTGAACGAGCAGAAGTTAACCAGGACCTGGCGCCTTAACAATCACGCTCTTCTTTAAATATTCAACCCTCTACCCTTCCAGCCTTTGAAATGTGGCGGCGCCAAAAATGAATCCCAGGGTCGCTATACGGGTAATACCCACAGAAATATATTCGAATAATATAACTAACCTTAAATTATGAAGCAGGAAGGATAACAGAGAAGATAAATTAAATAAAAAGATCTGAATGAGAACCTTTTGGTAAAAACACAAATTTAGTAAATAAAAGATAAACTTTGGCAAAGTAAAAACAATCCCTACACAAAATAAAGGAGTTCGGCTAACATTTCCCTGTACATGGATACGTCACTCATAACCTCCGGTCAACTATAACCATGTTATGACTTAATTCATTTGTAAAATTTGTTTAATTCACTCAATTATTAACTCCACGCCACTAAATAGTGCCTTTATCTATTAAAATGTTTTGGCCTAAGTACCCAATCAATTTATTTCCATCATCAAATATAACCATGAAAAACCAACAATCTTGTTAATGAATTCCAAATTCATCCAAATACATTTCAGTTACTTGAACACTTATTTCACCTCATTATCATTTGCCGCCATTAATTTAATCAACTTGTTCCTTTTACTAATATATCTCTTTTTAAAATTGTATTTTATTATTACCATATAAAAATATACTTCACCATTATTACATTAATCACCTTTGACCTTTGACATCCAAAATTCGAAATACATTCCTTTATACATGAACTCATTACTTCGTATCCACTCTTCCTTCTACTGAAAAATATGAAGTTCTTCCTGAATATAAATATTTGAACTAGATATTGAATCACTAAATCATTATACTTAATAAATTATTAAACTATTAAATTATAAAAAATTATTATCATTAAAAGTTATTAAACCATTACAATAAGTTCAATCATTAAATTACAAAGCTGTTAGAAATTATTAAATCATCCGAAATGTTACCTCTGTTAGAAATAATACATGTTAAAATCATTAACTCATTACATTTATAAAATCATTCATTAAATCCAAAAAAATTTTAAATCATTATTTTATATAGGCTTCCTCCTCTCATCTATATACACTTAACACGGAATGCGATCGGATCGATAACTACTCCTGATACAAATAAACTCAAGTTAACATTTTAATTTACCATTAAGATATTACTTCACATACACATAATCAGCTGTTTCACTAATACATAAATAAACAATGACCTTGTAGTGAGGGACTTAAACTAATTTGAATTCTCACCAAAAACTTAATCTACAATGAGTCTATGACAAAAGGACAGAACCTTATTGCCTCAAACATAACAACCACATGAAATGAATTTACAATATCAGACACTAAGGTTGCAACCGCAAATCAAAATTTGCGTTGTCAAATGAACAATAAATACAAATTACATATGCAACAAAAAATCATTCATGTTCATAATTACCAGGAAAATCATGTTCATTGACCTGGTCGGGAACCGAAGTTCCAACCACCTGGATCGCAACATTACAGTGACCTATAATCTCCTGTCTTACAATGGAATAGCGCGAATAATATTATTAAATCTTTAAACCTCAATGTGCTGTTCCTAAATCATTCAATCGGAATTATATAATAAATTACATTTATTCTTTCATTTTATGACCCTAATCAATGTAGTTTAAATCTCCCTTTAATACACACGCATAGCAGTGCGAACGTCTTATCTTGAGCGCAACGCATTTACTATTTATTTCACACGCACGGCAATCTTTCTGTCAACACAGATTAATATCTCTCCGTTCTAATTAGCTCCATATGTTCCTCTCGAAAAGTCGTTTTCAATATAACTGGGTTATAATATCAATTATTCATGAGCATAAAACGCTTTCAATACACACTTCACATGTCTACTGGTGTAATTCTTACCAGGATTGGTCATAACATATCGAGGAACACTTTACTTCATTTGCCGGCACTATATTCAAATATCTTGTTCCATAATATCACCGGTTCGTTACCTGCTAATAGCGTTCGTATGTTAAAGGTACAAGGCTAATCTCAACTAAATCATAAAAGTGAATTATATGGCAGAATACCTATTCCCTCACTGCATATTTTCGTTTATTGGTCAAATGCATGTTACTTATTGAAGAAACGGTCTCTAAATATCCACTGTAATGTGCATGACTGGTCACTGGTTCATATCTTCAGATGTCAATGAACTCTCTCTCGACGATTAGAATTATCCATGCAACATGCCACAACTACCACTAGCCTCTCCCCATGACTATAAACACATACGGATTGCCATCTATTCTAATTAACATATTTACACACACGAATATCGTGTTAGAAGATCACGCGTTATAAAATATCATATCCTAACACATGTTTCTTATTGTCATAGAAGATCATATCTCAACACACGTTTCTTATCCTACACGTACTCACTCCCCAAGTCATCAGTATTGAAATATAGTCCTAATATCTAGCTAACCCTTGCTACATTGAAGATAAAAATTGAACTTAATCATGTCATGCAAGAAAAATTATTTACAAGTTTAACTACACATTTTCATGCATATGTGAGAATAATATGTATCAGGAGGTACTTATCGAATCCGGCGTTGTTCGAAGTACAGCATTTTTGGCCCTAAGGTAGGCCCCATTATATGATTCACTCCATTATAACGGTAGCGTTAACGTGTGCATAAGTGCCTTCCTCAACATCCATTTTCTTCACTCTTGTTTGGTACAACATTGCACACGACATCACTCGCATTTTTACACTAAAATACACACAGGAAATTATACATGAATTATACACAAGTACCCATTACACTCTTGTCACAATTGAGTAAATACTCCGTCTCTGCAAACTTCGCGATTTCCGACACGTGGCACTGCAAAGCGTCCCGGGGCATTGTACCATTTCGGTCCTTAATGCTCAACGAACTGGTTTATAACGTGAGACTTTATATCTCAAAATTCTTGGTTATTTATACTCCCAATTCTCTGATAAAAATAAATCCAGCGGATTCAGTTATGCGTTCTTAATATAGTATGTATCAGGCTGTGAAATGCTCAAAATCCCGTTCCACAGCGAACACCACACATCTCCGTCCGAGTCGTTCCGAACCAAAAAGCAGAGTGAGCCTCCAGGATCAAAGCGTGGGTTCCTGTTGTGCGCTTGCCTCGTGGCGTGGAGCTTAGGGAATCCCCTGATCAGTTGCATTACATCCTGCCCTTAATAGCCACATTCATGAATTACAATAATTTACTAGGATATATTGTCTTAATTTTCCGACTACGTAGTCTAAATCTTCTTCTATACTATCTCCCTGTGGATTTTTACCAATATAGTAGGGCTTTCATGATGGCGTCCATATTTTTTTCTTACTCAACCTCGAGCGCGCTGTGCTTTGATTCGCTGTTCAAAAGTCCTACCAACTTAAAATTTTAATACCTCTGTCGCAGACTTTCTCTCTCTAGAGTGGAAGATTCCATTGCTTCTCTCTTGTCCAATCAAATGACCATGACACGTGTACTATCTGACTACTGACTTGAGCAAGCGGGATTGCAACATATATCCGGCATCTCGTGTAACTCCACTTCATTATTCCAGTAACTTTCTATCATTTTTAGTATTCTAGGCCAATGATCTGGACCTTTTGGGTTCAATATAATAGCGAAAGTTGTAACTCACTGAGAAGAGTAGAAAAATATTTTAAGGAACCGGTAAAGACTTTATTGTACTCGGTCAATAAACTTAAACAGAACATAAATCACTAATTTCTAAGGATGTAAGTTTTATTGAACACAATCCTTTTAATACTCAAACGTTCCCCTTTCATTGCCTTCATGTCCTGTGAAGTAACCACATATTTTGTTTCGCTGAAGCGCACACTCTGATTGCTTGCCTAACCACTTACGTTGGGTGCCCGCGGGAAGAAAAGCCCCGCACGTGCACCTCTGGTAGAAGTGGCTAAATCGTAGATTTTTAAAAAGGGTTTCCAAATTCAAATGTTGAGCTCCTTTCCATTGTTGGTGTTTTTCTGGCTTTGGGATTCGACTCATTGCATTGTTTGAATGTAAGGCCTCAAATGCTTTATATTTAGATATCTGGAACACCTTCGTATTTGCTCGGTTTTGAAATAATATGTGGAAAATGAAATCACATAGCCCTACATCAAAACTGACACTTCTTTTTTAAACCATTCGCATCCCCACTTGAAGGCCATCAATTTTCTCTAATTTAACACATTTTCACTCACACAGTACCTCAACTATTCGGGTCAAATCCGTAGTTTAGGAGGTAAAAGCACATGATTTCTTTACGTTACTGTTCGAATGTGTCCCAGATTTGGGGGACCCTGGTCATAAAGTATACAAACTGTAGAAATTGTGCAAGCAATGTACAACAACTGTGTCAGCAGCGTACAGACTCCGGCTGGAAAGGCGGAATGGTTTAGAAATGAAAGTGGACTAAGACAGGGGAAATGTCTGCCACATATTTTGTTTCTGATGCTAACGGATGAAACTGTAAAGACGACAATGAATGGGAACAGGGCGGTGTAGTAACTACTGTTTGCAGACGATGCAGTGTTCTTGGCAACGAACAGTAGAGAAGTACAAGAATAACTTGATGCACTGTACAGAAAATTGAAAAGTATGAAATGAAAATCAGGGCAGAGAAAAAACCATTATGATATCAAGGGAAGAAAGATAAGGGAAAGGCATTGCGAAAAGTGGTGGTCAAGTCTTGAAATGGAGAAGTCTGTTCAGTGTCTACTTTCGAAAACTAAATCAGTATTTTGTCCGAATACATTACACTAGTCCTTAAATTTTTTGCCAAATCTGATCATGGGTACGTTCCATGACCCTTTTCTTTTACGTTTCTTGTGCCTTTCCCGCAAATTTCTTAAAGTGGAAAGAGCATATTTTGAACAGACACTCCTCAATTTTGAACAGTTTGAAATACCTAGGGAGTGAATTAATGCAGAATTCAAGGCTGTACATGGAAATTAGCAACAGGGTTCAACAGGACGGAGTGTAATAAGCCTTATCTGGAATAAAGAAGTATCAAAGAAATGTAACTGGATAGTGTACAATATTACATAACAAGCCTATAATGGCATTAATTAAGACACGAGCATGTTTATAAAACGAGCGAAGTGACTGTCTTGATTACCATTATAGGCGAGTTGCATACGACTGTTTATGCTCGACGATATTTTTAACTCTATTTTTAAATATTCATAAATTTCTGCCGAGATGTCGCCTTGAGAAGTTTCTAACTCTCTTAGTAAATTTACAAACATATAAATATGAAAATTAATATTCATTAAATAAAATACACAATCGTCGGACCTTGTACTCATAGTTAGTTCTTACCTGCTTACTTACACATATGTTATGTGATAGGCGCCAGCTACAACTCAGTGCAGCAATAATAGAATGAGATTCTTGACAATCTCTAGGGTGTGGGGTAATAAGCTTACTTTTGACCACATACCATATAAGTTCTGGGTAAAGGAGATTGGCGTTCGGTTCGCCCATTTAATTTGAGGTTATCTAATTCTGTCATTAAAAATGAAACGAAAATTTAATTTGGTAGAACAAAATATATATTCTTCAAATAATAGAAAAAATAGTACTTCTTGCTCCGATAAGACAGATGAGAATATGAAAATTATGACATTGCAACTGAAAGAAACTAGGCATGAATTTGAATTCTTCTTGACCGGACATTTAAAAATTATACACGAAATATATCCCTCACTGGTTCACTTGACTGTACCTTCAACACGTTGAGTGTAATTACGACGTATTCCTTTGATCTGGGGTTTACTGTAGATGTGTCAAGCCTAATTTGCTGATGTATCCATGTGACTGCTTCTTCTGCATCCTGATGACTAACTGGTAAGTCTATCCTTCTATGACTTCGTGGTAAGCCTTCCCGTCCGTATCTTCAACTAAGAGACCAATCAACTATGGCCTCACTCTCTCAATGACCAAAGACTAATGGCTCACGCAGTCTTCTCCATCGCGTTCACTTTCCGACCAACTGTGGCCACTGCTTCTAATTGAATAATGATTGACGCTACAATATGCGGCCACCTTATATAGACGTTAGATTGACGCACCTGAGTAACCTCCAGAAATAACTATGATTTACTCCCACCTCGCGACAAATATTACCTACAATGGTAAAATAGCCCGGGGCGGCCTGGGTTACTCAAAGAAACTGAGCTCAGTGCTAAATAAGCACGATGACGTAGCCATGACGTAGCGAAGACTCTGCATTTACTCCAGCAGTATTGCACAATGTAGCAATGTCATATCCACATCTGATATACAGCAACTCTTTACTGTAATGTTTTTAGTGTTAAACTACACACACGTATATATGCATACATTTAACTACAATCACGCAAGCGACAACCATTGTAGAATTGAATTGAATAATAATTATAATACAATAATAGTAATCTCACAGATAAAATAATAATAGTATGGACATAATAATAATAATATCACATATGAAATAATAATAATAATAATAATAATAATAATAATAATAATAATAATAATAATAATAATAATAATAATAATAAAATGCAGACATCACCTTGTAACGGGATTTGAACCGTTACAGCCTGACAGTTGAGTTTACTGAACAGACCGCATGCGCTGGGTTATTGATTTTCCGTGAGTGTATCAGAGACCTTGACAATGTCATATGTTATCAAAGCTTTGATAGAAGGTTATCATAACCTAGCTTTATTTCAAATACAAATTGTTTATAGTACAGTTGGCGAAGTCAATTTGCGGGAATCTGTCGTGTGGTTGCGGAATATTGGAAGTAGAAGGTGCATTCATGGCAAGATAAGGTTAGGTTAATAACGAAATTCCCTTCAATTCCAACTGGACTGGTCTTCATAGAGGAAGTGTTGCTTTCCATTTCGGAGGAGTTCTTGCAGATTTTTCTTGTTTCTTAGACATCCTAATCGAAATTTATACGAATGTATTGGACGAAATAAGACCGTAATTCATAAAACGCTACGTTCGTAATTTAAAACAAACAACGTTATTAAATGCATTATTCGAATATGCCACAATCCTACTTACATGATATTGCCCAAATAGATTTACAATCCCACAGAAAAAGAAAATATGCTTTAATTATACCCTCAAATGTAAATCTAGTGACTTTAACAACACTGTAGTGGCAATAAGCAAATCTCTCAAGTCACGAAATAAACAAGGACTGTATAGTGCCAACGTGCCAGATTACCAGTAACTGTAAGACGTCGTATCGGCAAGTAGGGTCCCCAAACTGTATGGATGGCGACACTGAATCTAACACAACCGTTAGAAAATAACTATAAATCACTACCATCAGTATTAACGGGGCGGAAAGGGTAAGGTTGTACACTTAGCGTATAGGCTTACGTGCCAGGGAATATAAGGTTCGAATGTGAGCAGCCTCATTTCATAGACTGTGTCAAGTCAGAAATCTTTCAGACACTACATTTAAACATACTACAGCATTTTTATATCTGAGGGGAAGCTGAAATAAATACAAAGAGGAGATGTATATCGTCCTTCATTCCATGCATACATGTGATTGCTTTCCTTTAGCAGAATATCTTCTTTACAGGAGAGGATATATGTAGCCATCTGGTATTGTGAAAGAATAAATTTGTACTTTTTCTCTTGACCAACACGGTCTCGAAATCAATTTCAGAAGGAGATTCACTGAAGGACTCAAGTATCAAACTTGACAGATAACGTTATATTTGGAATATCCGCCTCTCTGTTGTATTCATATTTCAGCGACCTGGGGCTAGAAATAGAGCAACACAGCGAAGATAGCTGTAGTCCATCACAAAGATAAAAGTGTGGTAGAACGGAATATGAGTATGATAGGTTCGACATGTCTGTACTAAAACTAACAACCACCGCTAGGATTTATATGCAAATACAAATTCCTTCATTGCAAACATATATTTTAACTTCTGTTCATAAATTATTTTATTCATAATCCAAATTATACCAATTTATTTACATTTTTATCTTTCTCGGTTTAGCCCATATTAATGGTAATATACACTGGTGGAAAGAAAATATCCAAACAAACACTATGAAATAAGGAATGTAGAATACGGAAATTTCGGCAATATATTTGTCGAGGGAACATATTTAACTGACACAGGGTGCGTGAGAAAAGCCATCGCAAATGTACCATGCTGGTTCATTAATAACCAGTGTAATCACCTGACTGTTGAATGCAGGCGTGCAGACGTGCATGCATTGCGTCGTAGAGGTGCTGGATGGAGTTCCACGCCTGTTGCACTTGGTCGGTCAATACAGGAACGGTTAATGCCGGTTGTGGATGACGCTGGAGTTGTCATCCAATGGTGTCCCATATGTGGTCAACTGGGGACAGATCGGGGGATCGAGCAGGTCAGGTAAACATGTCGACACTCTGTAGAGCACGTAGGGTTACAACAGTGGCATGGGGCGTGCATTATTCTGTTGGAAAACACCCTCTAGAATGCTCTTTATAAATGGCAGCACAACAGGTCGAATCACCATAACGACGTACACATCTTCAGTCGAGGTGCGTGGGATACACAGGAGTGCTCCTGCTGTCATAGCAAATTGCTCCCCAGACCAGAACTTCCGGTGTAGGTCCAGTGTGTCGACACCGCAGACAAGTGGAATACAGGCTCTCCCCTGGTCTCCTTCTAACTAGCACACGGCTATCACTGGCACCAAGGCAGAACCGTCTTTCATCAGAAAACAGAACAGACCTCCACTGCATCCTCCAATGAGCTCTCCCATGACACCACTGAAGTGGCACACGGCGGTGGTTTGAGGTAAGTGGAATGCACGCCGCAGGGCGTCTGGCTCGCAGCTGTCCTTCAAGTAACCGATTTCGAACAGCTCTTTGCGTCACTGTGGTGCCAACTGGCGCTCGAATGGATGCTGCAGACGCAGTCCGCTGCGCCACAGCCATACGCCGAATATGGTGGTCCTCCCTCTCGGTGGTGCCACTGGGACGTCCGACTCGGTCTTCTTGCGAGCGTACCTTCTCGTGGCCATTGCTGCCAGCACGCGTGCAGAGTCGAGACATTCCTTCCAAGTCGTTCTGCAATACGTGGTATGAAAATCCACCTTTACGTAGCCCTAATTTATGGCCTCGTTCGACCGCAGTGAGCTGTTGATACTGGCATCTTCGTCGTCGTAAAGGCATTCTTGACCACTCACATGCACTCCGTCCAATCTCACAGGTAACTAATGCTCCCTCACAGTACAGTCCGTATTTAAAGCAAACCTGTTGTGCAACGTCATGGTGCTGCTACTAGCGCCAAGCTAATGTAATCTGCAAGAAATTTGAATTAACATCATCTTTCAGATATATAAACACGCCTACAAAAATTCGTTATTCTACCACAACCCCTTCTTTGTTTTTGGATATTTTTCTGCCAGTGAAAATTAAAGTCATTGTAGTCATTGTATGTATGTATGTATGTATGTTCCACATCTCTTCCTAAATCACATGACCGATTTCAAGAAAGCTTAGTACAGACATGCCTTACTATCTGGAGAAAAATATTGTTGAGTGTCAGACATTCCTAGCACCGCTAGGGGTGTGGGTGGGGATGGCTGACATGTAAAAAAGAATCCAAAACGGCCAATATTAGTTTCGAATCCACAGTTTTTGAGGTCGCTGGGATGAACAGTGGTACTCCGGATGCCATTCAAATCCTAATTCACTCCCATCGGCATGCAGAGCTTGTAAGAAGGGGTGAAGAAGAAAATGTCCAAATTGACTGAGATTATGGAGATTACGGGAAAACATAGGTGAGAAAGCCTGAAAAAACGTTGAATTCGATCCCAAATATACAAAGAGGAGGCAACATCATGCTTTTGGGGATTTTTCCCATATGTTGGATTAAATACATTATGACAATAGATGATATCATACTATCATAAGCGAAGGAAAACACGCCAAACAATTGGTATATTTGATAGAATAACGATACAAAGCACTCTGAGTTTTACTAAAGAAATGGTTTACAATCAACCAGATGTCTGTCATGCCTTGGCCGGCACAGTCACCTGACTTCAACCGCATTGAAAATCTATGGGGAGAAGTTAAAAAATCTAAGCCTATAGAAATGCTACCAATAAAAAACAATAACTGCGGCAAGAGGTCTAGAAATTTGGAACAATATTCAAAAGGTAACATGCAAGCGTTTGTTCGAATCCATGAATCGAACGCGCAAATGCTAAAAGATAACCAGGTAAATGCTAGCAAATGTTGACTTGAAACAATTGGAACAGTTGTCATATTTGTTTGTGAAAGTGTTCTTAATTTTTCTGCCGGATACTTTTGTAAAACACTATGATTTTGTAGTTCTGATATATGGAGAACAAAGTAGACTTAAAACCATAAGTCTCAATAGCGCAACAGAGCCGAAGGCCATGGCCTTCCAAGAGACCGCTGCCGGCCCGAAGGCCTGCAGATTATGAGATGTCGTGTGGTCTGCACGACGAATCCTCTCGGTTCTTATTCTTGGCTTCCTAGACCGGGACAAAGTAGACTTACTTTCTATAAACCGCAATGGTCGTTATATCAATCTGCATGTTGACTTTCAGAAAATGTTCATAAATTTCCTTGTAATGTTTAAAAGTCGACTTTACATCGTCGTTCTTATTATTTCTGCCGTCACTGTATGTCTGAAATACAGTTACAGGTGGACTATAACAGACACTCCACAGCAAAATGTAACAATGAATCTTAAAATTTTGACAGTATGTACTGTCTGATGGAAATTAGTAAATAAAATAAGCGCCTCAACCCAGGATAGAACCTTCGACCTCCTGCGTGGTAACCCAAAACCCTATCCACTGCACCAACTGTATAGGACGACTAATTCGTGCTGACAGAGGTTGTTACCCTACATGTGGTTACAGTGAAGCGAAATTCGCGCACTCGGGCGTCACAGCGCGACTCCTCACATGCCAGCAATAAAAAAATGTCTGTCACAAAAGTTCGTCCTGAGAGTATATCCGGGAGAAAAAGGACGTTGAAGAGTGGCAATCTGGCAACACTGTAACCACATCTAGGGTAAATACCTCTGTCAGCACATCTTCGTCGTGCATGCAGGAGGTCGAAGGGGTCGATCCTGGTTTGAGGCGTATGTTTTTTATTTCGTAAATGTAGTCCAGGTGGTATGGTATCTAGCATCTTAATCGTCAACAGCGATTGCAGCGGCTCCTCTGGAAACGATTTGCACTTATATACTACGATCCTATAAATGCATGAATATTCGTTATCATTGGTCAGCTTTGAAAGACGCACTTTCCACGTCGTGAGCGTGAATTTATTCGAACCACTTCATCTACTAGATGCGTTACAACGTGTTCAGCGTTACTAAATTTTGTAAATGTAGGATACATGTGACCTAAGAAACTGTGTCTTACTGTATTACAGTATGTACTGTCCGACGGAAATTAGTAAATAAAATAAGCGCCTCAACCCAGGATAGAACCTTCGACCTCCTGCGTGGTAACCCAAAACTCTATCCACTGCACCAACTGTATAGGACGACTAATTCGTGCTGACAGAGGTTGTTACCCTACATGTGGTTACAGTGTTGCCAGATTGTCACTCTTCAACGTTCTTTTTCTGCAGGATATACTCGCAGGACGAACTTTTGTGAGAGACATTTTTTTATTGCTGGCATGTGAGCAGTCGCGCTGCGACGCCCGAGTGCGCGAATTTCGCTTCATCTGTATATAGTTATGCACCCTAGGTACAAGCAAAGAAGTTTACTAACGAAATGGAATGGCGTATGGCTTTTAGTGCCGGAAGTGTCCGTGGACAAGTTCGGCTCGCCAGGTGTAGGTCTTTTGATTTGACCCCCGAAGGCGACCTGCGCTCCGTGATGAGGATGAAATGATGATGAAGACGACACATACACCCAGCCCCGTGCCAGCGAAATTAACCAATAATGGTTAAAATTCCCGACCATGACGGGAATCGAACCCGGGCCCCCTGTGACCAAAGGCCAGCACGCTAACCACTTAGCCATGGAGCCGGACAGTTTACTATCAGATAAGGTGTACGAATGAGTAAAAAATTGCAAAATGTAGATACAGTTGAAGCTCATTTTGACTGAAAGCAAAGATTTTGCATAATAAAAGAATGTGGTTTATGATAATACAATGCGTTGTAATCAGAGACATGGTGTGAAATAAATTAAAATTTTCATCACATGGGACGTGGTAAGTCGAAACTAAACTGTGTAGAAAGTATTTACATTTAGACAAGCGGTATCTTTCAAAATTTAATATCTGACGAAAAGTACAACTATTACTTAGTTTTCAAAATAGTCTCACCGCTGTCGCACCCTTTACCCTTAGCGATGTCGGAGCCGCTTCGCCATATTAAAGAGGGAGACAGGGAGCGGAATTGAGAGGAGAGGAGCTAGAGCACGCCATGGCAGCCAGTAATCTTCCATATTAAACAGAGAATGCAAATTACTTTTTAGGGGGGAGTGTAATGGCTGGTGAACCACGGAACGGTGAGATGGTGCATGCTTAGTACCTTGCAATTGTTTCAAAAAATTGCCTGCAGTAATTTAGACCATACCATTTTGTTAATTCACACTAGGGCAAAACCACTTTCTCTAATAGAAAACTGTATTTTCATTAGTGTTCAGTATAAAGTTCTCGTGTCATACTTCAGTTGCATAATTTGGCAAAGGGAAGATATTTACTCGAAGTAATTCATTATTCCCTGTGGGTAGTGGATGATAGAATTCATCCGCGGTATCCCCTGCCTGTCATAAGTAGGGAACCTGCTGTCTGTCTGTCTCACCATGTGTGCGAGTCCAAGAAAGCAAACGAAAGCATGCGTATTCTGAAGTACTACAATTTGTTCTAAGTCTCACCGACACAGATAGTGCGACGGTGGCATAGGAAAGGGCTAGGAGTGGAAAGGAAGCGGCCGTGGCCTTGACTAAGGTACAGCCCCAGCATTTGCTTGATGTGAAAACCGGAAACAACGGAAAATCATCTTCAGGGCTCCCTACGCAAGCTCACAGCTCCGCGACGCTAACCGCACGGCCAACTCGGTCGGTTCCGTGGTTTCCCATTTTCACACCAGGTAAATTCTGGGGCTGTACCTTAATTAAGGCCATGGCCGCTACCTTGCTAATCCTAGCACTTTCCCATCCTTTCGTTGCCGAAAATATTCGATGTGCTAGTGCGACGTTGAACAAATAGCAAAAAAAAATCCCTTTGATAATAGCTAATGATCATCAAATCACATCAAAATCACTTTATTTGCTAATGAGGTGTCTGCCACGCTGGCAAATGGAACACAAAAATGCATTATTATCCAGAATTAAATTTTAAATTAAAAAGGAGAATATTTCCTAGAATGCAGTGCTACATAATTTACACTAACAACTTTTATCTTAAACACACAGTTCATCCTTAATAAATTTATATTATTTACAAAATTCTACTCATAATATCTTCTGTACTTACACACATGCAGTATGCAGAATCACTTCAAATAATACTACACAACTGCTGTAAGATTTCAAATTACATTACGTTTTTTTAACTATTTTGGCACCTATCATGCATAACGACCTGCTGCGTCTTAACCAGAGCCCCTTCTGCCACAGCTTTTCAGAGTTTCAGAGTTTATGAATTTCTTTATTAATAAATGAAACACTCACAAATAATGTTACAGGCTATCGAGGACAAATGCAAGTCTACGTCGAAGGAGCGTAACTTGTAGGCGCAGCATCTGTGGCGACCAACGCCTACGGTAACGACTAATGTGACGTCACTTCTGTCGCGTTACGTTTCACAAATTTTTGGATGAACCCCAGCCATAAGACATATTGATGTTCAAAAATATTTCGTTATTAGTTTGTTTCGCCTGAGTAATAATCCTTATTATTGGGATTTGCTATCCCAGAGGAGTTAAGGGGGACACTGCACGTCTTTCTTCATCCAGAGAACTTCCGGGAATTTATTCACGAAATTTGGAAAACACATTTAACACGCATCTTCTCGCCACTCGTTAGCAGTTTTCCTTTTTTTAACCCTTAACCACAGAGTGGCCTGGTTCACACGTGGTTTAAAATTACGGTACTTTCCTACACACATATAATGTATGGACGTTTGCTCTTCCACCTAATTAAACAGCATAAATGATAACGGTTGTGTATTATTTTTATTCACAATAAACTTAGAACAAGCAAACTGGACAGCAGTCACTAAGCTACTGAGCTCAAGGAATAATGTTAGCAAAACGGATCATCTTTTCCCGCAAACTCTTCCATCAAGGGACTTGGCTCCCTATGTCTGGGAGATATCGTAGTATTTTTGTATATTTTAGTTTTATTTTATTTATCATAAACTGTGTAAGTTGTGCAACGTTAATTTTGTGCAGATCTTAATATACGGAGTGCAATACTAAGAGTATGCATACTCCGATTCTCAAACATGATGAGACATACTCTATTGACCCTCAACTTGAGAGTATGGATCACTTAGTTAAGTCTGGCATGTTTCCACTTACTAGCGCCACACTTCCATATTTCCTATCGAACCTTGTTGTCTTTCCGATTGTACGGTACCTATTAGATTTTCTAGGCCTACAGAGCTTTTTACTGTCACTCCTTTCATGGCCCTTCCCTTTCATTTGCCAACACCTTCATGATGTTCGGTAGTGCTTTTTGAAATAGATGAGTCATTTTGATTTCTTTTGAATATTTTATATTTATGAATGATTTGGCTTCGGAAGGAATGGGGGAACACGTGAAGCAATCCTGACTTTACTCCTGATCTTGGAGGACCGAATTAAGAAGGACAAGCCCACATGCATGGCGTTTGTACCTCATGAAAAGGCATTTGATAGTGTTGAATGCACCAAGCTATTTGAGATTCTGAAGGTGATCGGTATCAGATATCGAGAACGAATAATTATTTACAAACTGTATAAAAATCAGTCTGCAGTAATAAGAATCGATCCAATAAAGGAGTGAGGCAAGGTTGCGGTATGTTTACCCTACTTTTCAATGTTTACATGGAACAGGCCGTAAAGGAAACTAAAGAGGAATTTTGGAAGGGAGTCACAATCCAAGGAGAGGAAATCAAAACCCTGAGATTAGGTGATGATATTGTTATTTTATCTGAGTCTGCACAAATTTCTGAAGCCATGGAGTGTAGTCGAACGAAGTCAGATGATGAAGAGAATATTAAATTAAGAAATGAAGTCTTAAGGGAAGTAGATGAATATTTTTACTTGGCTAAAAATATAATAATATATAATATATGGCAGAAGTAAAGAGGGAATAAAATGCAGACTGGCAGAAGCAAGGAAGGTCTTTATTAAGAAAAGAAATTTGCTCACTTCGAACAGTGACACAGGAATTAAAAAGACGTTTTTGAAGACTTTTGTCTGAAGCGTGACATTGTATGGAAGTGAACCATGGATGATAACCGGCTTTGGAAGAAAGAGAATAGAAGTTTTCGAAATGTGCTGTTACAGAAGAATGCTGAAGGTGAGATGGATAGATAGAATCACGAATGAAGAGATACTGAATCGAATTGGTGAGAGGAGATCGATTTGGCTAAACGTGACCAAAATAAGTAGAGATAGAATGGTAAGAGACATCTTAAGACACCCAGGACTTGTGCGGTTGGTTTTGAGGGAAATGTAGGTGGTAAGAACGGTAGGCTAGACCAAAGTATGAATATGACAAGCAGATTATAACAGATGTAGGATGCATCAGTTGCTTAGAAATGAAACGGTTAGCAGCGGATAGGGTGGCATGGAGGGCTGCATCAAACCAAACACAACAACACATGATTTGTGGTATGCCATTGGTATATTCTTCTTTAGACCTCATATTTGAGTTATAGAGAACATCCAGTGTTTTGATGTTATTTAGTTCCTTTCCGTTTCGGGAAACAACAATTTAGCACTCATCTGTGATGCACGCTTTACCTCTGTGGAGCTGGCAGACTCGCTCTGTAACATCTCGATTTCCTGGTGGTCCTTCTAGTAATAATAATCGTATGGACCCCACTACCGTCAGCAGGCATTTTAATTTGATGCCATCTGGCTGCTTGCTCGTCAATTTCGATGTTCCGTCTTACTCTAGGCC
Source organism: Anabrus simplex (assembly GCF_040414725.1). NCBI lineage: Eukaryota > Metazoa > Arthropoda > Insecta > Orthoptera > Tettigoniidae > Anabrus > Anabrus simplex. The sequence goes on along the minus strand of NC_090273.1, from coordinate 26,215,983 downwards.
TACTAGTGGGCAGAATAAAGCGGATCTCTCTTGGGCGTCTATGGCTGAGTGTATCTGAACACCAAATATGTTACCAGAGATGTTTTAACATGCCAACATCGTACGGTTCTTTGTGCCTATTTCTTCATTAAATATTTAAATTACATCTTATTACATTTTATTTCTTACCAGAATGTTGTTTTATGTGTTTTGGAACAAATGTGTTTTATTTATGATTTGTAGCATGCTATTGGTATATTCTTCTTTCGGCCTCAGAAGTAAATTATAGAGAACATGCGCGTCTCGATGTTATTTATATATATATTAACTACCTGTCATGATTTATTTTATTTTTTACAATTTGTTTCACATCGCACCAACACAGATATGTTTTATGGCGACATTGGTGTAGGAAAGGGCTAGAAGTGGGAAGGAAGCAACAGTGGCCTCAAATAAGGTACAGCCCCATCATTTGCCTTGTGTGAAAATGGAAATCTACGGAAAAAATCGTCAGATCTGCTGACAGTGGGGTTCGATACCACTATCTCCCGGACGCCAGCTCACAGCTACGCGCTCCTAACCGCCCGGTCTGTCATTATTTGACCGGTGTAATGTCATCCTGGACTAAGCCCCATAACGTTATTTTTAAAGAAAATGAAGTTAAAATTTGACGTTGAATATTTTCACTTACATTTTGAAACATTGTTGTAAAATAAGAGGTCAGTTACGAAAAATATTTAATTTACTACTTCTTGTGATAGAATGATTAGTTTTAGTATGATAGGTAATCGTTCTTTACAACAGGATTTAATTCTCACTCTTAGTAAACTGGCTCTAGTATCACGACTTATTTATTCCTGGAAACTATCTGAACAAATGCAAACAAAATCACAACGTTCAGTAACATTTTCTAGTGAATATATTGTTCGCAGAATCAACGTAATAATTAGAGATGGGAATTATAGGCACGAATAGGTTAGAACGAAAATGTATTTGAACAAGGCGCAAGTGTATGTTACCCGCATGACGGTTCTGCGGTGAGATTTTGCATAAATATTATCGATCTGAATTATCAGAACCCCTAAAATTTATGCAACTCCCCGACATATCTGTAGAGCGGCTAGATTTCACTTGCGCCTTGTTCAAATACGTTTGCATTCTAACCTATTCGTGCCTATAATTCCCATCTCTGGTAATAATCTGGGAACTCAACATTCTCAATGTGTCCCTCCATTCCTTCGTTCACCATCAGTAACTCGTAAAATTCATGATGAGTTCGAGGATCATCCGTACTTGCACTCAGAATTTGAAAGTAGGTACTCGCCGTTACACAGAAGACAGATTGTGCACTGTGTCGAAGGCGTAACAGTGGTGTTTATGAATGCTAGTGGAGACACCTCATTCTGCACTACATAGGAAGGAATTGGTTGACAGAGATTTATATAATTTCTCACTATATTTTGAGACTTATTATGAAACGGAGGAAAGACATGTTCCTGTTTCCATAAGTAAAGCAAAAAATTAATATGAATAATATTCATTAATATTAATAACATTTTAATTTGATTATGACTAAACACTAATCCACCTCACAGCCACCTATTAGGGAATCGAATTTATCGGCCTCGTAATCAGTTGATATGAACAATATTTATTTTACTTTATCTGATGGTTAGATGCAAGCGGGGTTCGAATTAGGACTCGAAATCGAAATTATCAACCATCAGGTTGACTTCTCCATTTGATTTATTGGAAAATCCAAATTTCATATCATGGAGTACACATGATATAACAATCTCCAGTGATATGTTAAGCTCAGTGTCCGCTTTTGTCTGGATGATGATACTCCCAAGAAGTCCAGATTCTCCTTACGATTTGTCGCTCTAGCACCAGTCATATGTCCAATTACTTATCCCATACTTCTTTCCAAGAACTTCAGTGCATGATGACCTTTTCCTCCTCGCACATTGCTATTAGCTTAGTCCATTTTTTCATACACTAATTTAATTCGCTGTTGTTGAAAGGAAGACTAATTTACTATGTTATGTTGGTATAAGGGGGAAGAATGAATTTTGTTTGGTATAGTTTCAGGTGCAAAATACACCAATATGTACCGTTAATTAATACAATTTATTATCACACATGTGTTAAACACAAGAATATTATGACTCAAACATATTTTGGGTTCTGTTATTGAAAATTATCCGGCAAAAGTCAATGTTTTCATATTGACAATTGCTTCAAACCAAAGCAGCTAGCCGGGCTGAGTAGCTCAGACGGTTAAGGCGGTGGCTTTTTTGACCCCAAGTTGGCAGGTTCGATCCTGGCTCAGCCCGGTGGTATTTGAAGGTAAGTCACTCCCCTGTCAGTAGATTTACTGGCACGTAAAAGAATTCCTAATGGACAAAATTTCGGCACTTCGACATCTCCGAAAACCGCAAAAGTAATTAGTGTGACGTAAAAATATTATTATTATTATTATTATTATTATTATTATTATTATTATTATTATTATTATTATTATTATTATTATTATTATTATTATTATTATTATTACAAAGCAGCTATTTCGTTGTAAAGCAATTTAAAGAGATTTTTTTAAAAATCTTTCACGTCCCATCGACACAGACATATCTTACGGCGACTATGAGATAGGAATGGGAAGGAAACGACCGTGGCCTTAGGTAAGATACAGCCCCAGCATTTGCCTGGTGTGAAAGTGGGAAACAACAGAAAATCATTTGCAGAGCTGCCGACACAGGGGTTAGAACACAATTTCTACCTAGTGCAAGCTGGAGCTACATGAATTAAACCGCGTAGCAATTCATTCAGTTTTGATGAGAATAAATTATTATGGTTCCTGTCCCTTTTACATAAAATGTATTTCTTCAATTGTATGTATTGAAATATTATGGAACAGATTCACAGGTTGACTGTCCTCTTTTCCCTTCCTTTCATTTCCTTTCCTTCCCTTCCTTCCTTCCTTCCTTCCCCTTTTCCTTTCCTTTCCTTTCATTTCCTTTCCTTTCCTTTCCTCTCCTTTCCTTCCCTTCCCTTCCCTTCCCTTCCCTTCCCTTCCCTTCCCTTCCCTTCCCTTTCTTCCCTTTCATTTCCTTTCTTTCCCTTCCCTTTTCCTTTTCATTTTTCCCTTCCTTCCTCCCAAACTCCGCCTGAAGGACGAACCTATGCAGGTAAATAACTTCAGCATACCTGTCAAACCTTCCGATTTACCTGGAAACTTTCCGCTTTTCTTAACTCGTCTCCCGATTTTTCCGATGTATTTTACTTCTTCCTTTTTTTTAGCAATGTAACCTCCAATACGGTCAATAATCTTCCGCTACGATAAATTCGTATGTGCTTCTGTTATTTTCAAGAGAATTTATTTGATGTTTTATTTATCGAGTGTATCGTGTTTTCCGCTCACTACAGCAACGTGTGGTATGTCTGGCTCCATGGCTAAGTGGTTATTTTGTTGGCCTTTGATCACAGGGGTCCCGGGTTTGATTCCCGACAGGGTCGAAAATTTTAACCATAATTGGTTAAATCTGCTGGCACGGGGGCTGAGTGTTTGTGACATCTTCCTCAACATTTCATCCTCACCACGACGCGCAGGTCACCTACGGGAGTTAAATCAAATACCTGCATCTGGCGAGCTGAACTTGTCCTCGGACACACCTGGCGCTAAATGCCATACGCCATTTCATTTCATTTCATTTCAGCAGCGTGTGTGGTTGAGAGCTGGGAACTCGGGACGGAAATCTTCGTACAAGCGTGCGCTGTTAACAATGTTTCTCTGCGTAGTTTCGCTGGAGTTGTAGTCCGCGTGTTTTTTTCTTGCTGTTCTGTGCTTTTTTCCCCATTGAAGTCGTATGTTAATAATGTATGAGGCATATTGATCTCATTTGTATGCGGTAGTTCCGCGTGTTTCACTGCATTTGTGTACTTTCTTACTTCATAATTTTAATGACTTGACTGTATTTCATAGAGTTATCCCTGTGACAGTTTTTGGTATTTATGGCCACAAAACCTATAAAATTGAATTTTCTTTCATTTTACAGTCTAATAAAAGAACGTATTATGCATTTTCTTTCGTGTTCGTTACAGTTTCTTGTAACCATTTTTATATTTTCTTAGTTTAAGACTTAAATTTAATGGTCAATTCGTATTGTAACTGTAGATATGTATCTCGTATTTTTTCACCGAGACTGTGGCGCAATATACGTGATCAATCCAAGAATTAAAATAACTCCCAATTTTTTTTCTAAAAGCATCTTCATGAGTGAAAACTGTCAGAGAGGACTTTATTTCCCACCATATCCTTTTATACATTACTTTCCTATTCTTGATCAGTATTTTGGGTAACTTTGCTCAACTGAAGTGCAATTTCCTAATAAAACTTATACCGGGTGTCCGCAGTTAAACTGGCGGTGTTCAGCGGGGCGCAGCACGGGCTGTAATGATCGCAGGAGTTTTAAATTTTCTAGATATGCTAACTAAGCCATTCCCTCGCGAATTATGCCACAAAATTATTAGTTTCGAAAATATGGCGCAGCAAGCAGTCCGAAGGTGCAGTCTTTTGTAACTGTGACGTCAGAATGTTCTTCCGGTGGAATAACGTTGTGTCAGTTCCTTGGTTGTCGCAGGAACAATGATTGTATTCAGCTTACGTTACTGTTTTGATTGGATTTTACAAGCTTATTAATTCTTGGTCCGTTTGACGAGATGGTCCCTCGTGGGCCTGATAGATGTATCTGCACGTGCAGATGTGATTCCAGCTTTGCAAGAACGCAACTGTGATCATACCGTTATCTTCATGCAAGATGGGGAACCACCTCATGTCATTCGCCAAGTGAAAATTTGCTGCGAGAAACAGCATCATCTCTGGGCATTTTCCAAATTTGTGACCTTCAGTATCCCCTGACCTCCATGTGTCTTTTGGTTGTGAGGTTATTTGAAGTATCGTGTCTATAAGGGACACATCCGGACTCTTCCTAATCTAAAGACTAGCATAGAACGATATGTCTCTCCGAATTCACCCGGTATGCTGCGGGCAACTGTCGACCATGCCTTGTTAAGGATTAAGCATGTTTCTTAATTGGAAGGCCATGTCGAACAATTTTTGTAATTATAAATCCTAATAAACGTACCAGAACCACCGTTATTAAGTGTTTCATCTCTCCTACATTTTTCTGCGACCCTACACTGCTTACAGCGCCACATTTTCACCAGGTGGCAAGGAGTGGGACTAATAATTTTCGTGGCATAATTCGAGAGGGCATTGTTTAGTTAGCATATCTACGAAATTTCAAATTCCTATGATCATGCGCTGAAGACCAGTTTAATTGTGGACACCCGATATCTATCAATATATCGCCCACTTAGTTGTTCATTTTATACAATACATCTAATATAATAATGGCGTATGGCCTCCGGAGAGGCCTGGTGCAGGTCTTTTTCTAGTAGGCGGCCTATTAGGCGACCTGCATACCTGTGAAGATGAGGTTCCTACCTAGGATGATTTCTAATGTTGACTACGCCACACACACCCAGCCCCCGAGCCATTGGAATTAACCAATTAAGGTTAAAATCCCTGACCCGGCCGGGAATCGAACCCGGGTCCCTCTGAACCGAAGCCCAGTACGCTGACCGTTCAGGCAACGAGTCGGACAATGCATCTAATATGGCAATGCGATACACTTTATTCATTACTTTTCAACCTGGAACTGTAGTTCACTGTGGCTTTACATCGGCCATATGGTTATAGCAGAGGTGTGCACTGAACCGCAGTTATCCCAGCGCTGCTGGGGAAAATAATTTTGCATTTACACTTCCTTATTATTCTTTAGAACCTTTCTTTATCATGTAGAACTGCAAACAGCTAAGTCAAGGCAAGTACATGTGTCGCTCTACCACTGTCCAGGTCTCTCCAGCAACTTGCGTTTCTTTGCCGGTGCGAAAGAGAGTTGTATGTTCACTTCTCAGCCCGAAGGCTGGTTGGATTCTCAATAGCTCCACCATTAGGCTTGTCCTTCCTGAAACCGATTCTCAACCCCGATTTTTCTGACTGATGAATTTCTCTATCATTTATTTATTGTCTGAACTGTTTGTTGTTATATTTACACTTAGTTTTAGAGTGAGTTTTTAAAATAGTAATTTTGTCTTTAGATGGAGTGTTGGGGCTGAGACTGCTGTCAGTTTTTTATTTTTCCGGGTTAGGCATGTGAAGCTGTGAGCTTGCTTCAGAGAGATAATGGATTCGAACCCCACTGTCGGCAATTCTGAAGATGATTTTCTGTGCTTTCCCATTTTCACACCAGACACACTGTTCCTTAATTCAGGCCATGACCGCTTACTTCCCACTCCTAGCCCTTTCCTATCCAATCGTTACCATAAGACTTATCTGTGTCGGTGCGACGTGAGGCAACTTGTAAAAAATGTCTTTTTCAGCTGGAGTTACGAATATGTTATCCGCACGCCACTGGGTTATATCATTTCATACCACCAATGTACAAAGTCTGTTTCAGAATCTTCAACTTAGAAATCGAGATTCTTCCCATTACAACTGCCACGACATTTGAATTTGAAATTCTATTTTTCAATACAATGAATCTAATATATTTCATTTTCTGTGTGATTACAGATCGTGTAACTAACGCAAGATGATGGAGATTCGGAGACCTGGACTTCTACACAATCGTCATAAGAATATCTAAAAAAAAACCAAGATATATTCATATTCAGAAGGAGAAGAAAAGTATTATTTCGTGGATATTCTTCACTTCGGACAACAAATGGCCTCCATTAACGACGACAAGAACTTTCGACGTGCTAACAGTACTAGTTTGTCAAGGACTAAGCCATATTTCATTGGTTTCGTGTACAGATAAACCTGGAAAACTTCAAACAAACATTCGTCCCTCCTCTCCAACCGCCCAGAAACTAAATTACAATTTTTGAGGTTCAGTGCGCCACGCAGTTGACATCGCACGTTCGTACAATAATAATACCATCGCACATTCTATTCATATTTAATGGAATGCCGTTTTTATTACATCGTATGTAAATGTTAGTTCTTCTTTACCCACAAATGTGACAGGTAATAAAGGTGTCAGAAACAGGCTGTAAATCGAGATAAAATGCTCAAAGCGTGTCTCATAAAAATGGTTAATGACCTATAAAGATAGGATAGCCTTTACCAGTCTGTTTTAAGAGTACTTTAAGGAAGATAGAAGGACACAGACTTGCAATACTCAACGTTTATATCATTCTGACAATCAAAGAGAACTGGGAAAAGTAATACACAATACATACACTATAAGAAGAATGAAACTTTGTGGAATATCATCTTCGTAATCTGAAGTATTGATTTTTGTTTAACAGTCTTCATCAGCAAATATGTGAAGAATTCTAATATTGGTTTCAATGATTAGGTGGTACTCATTTCGATGATGTCTTGCTGCCAACGGTGGCTGTTGACATTGCTGCTAATGCAATGTTTCTTAAGACTTGGTGCGTGTCCCTCTTCTTGCAAGTGTATGTGGAAAGGCGGGAAGCAAACTGTCGAGTGTATTAATGAGAACCTGATTACCATTCCTGATGGAGTTGATCAGGGGACACAAGTGCTAGAGTTTTCTGGAAATAATTTACAAATGTTACCGCGTGAACGGTTCCAAAGGATGGGTTTGCTTAACCTTCAGAGGATATATCTTGCCAGATGTCGCATCAGTCAAATAGATGACAGAGCTTTCAAAGGATTGACGAATCTAGTCGAATTAGATTTATCAGAAAATCTTCTCAATTCAGTCCCAACAGACACGTTTAGTGATTATCAAAATCTTATGAGACTGACATTCAGTGGAAATCCGATTCAGGTAATCAAAACAGGTGCGTTCCTTCATTTACCCTTTCTCACCACACTTGAGCTTAGTAATTGTCAGATAGAAATCATAGAACCTGATGCATTTTCAAGTCTCGACAACCTTGAGTGGCTCAAACTGGACGGGAACAGATTAAGTAATATTCGTGGGACAAAGACATTACCAGACTCGTTGCACGGAATATATTTACATCATAACCCATGGCAGTGCGATTGCCGTCTCATGGAGTTGCACTCTTGGTTGATCAATTATAATGTTCCTCATCCTATTGAGCCAAAATGTGTTGCTCCTCCTCGATTGAAAGGGGAAACAATCAAATCTCTGGCGCTAGAAGATCTCGCTTGTTTGCCTGATGTCTCGCCAACGACTTTGTACCTAGAAATCTCTGAGGGAAAGAATTTAACTTTGCAGTGTCGAGTATCGGCAGTTCCAGAAGCAAGGGTCTCGTGGTGGTTTCAGGGAAGAATTCTACAGAACGACTCCATGGTGGCACCTGGGTTACACTTTTATTATTTTGTTGAGGAAGGAACAGAAGAGAAACGTAGTGAATTGTATATATTTAACGCTAACACGGAAGATAATGGAACTTTCGTATGTATTGCTGAGAATCCAGCAGGAAAATCACATTCAAATTACACAATTCGTATCGTTGTCCGAGAAGAAGCAATAGTTCCGGTTGCAAAGATTTCTTATGAGTATGTCATAATCATAACAGCTGCCTGCTCTGTTCTTGCAGTCTTTATATTGATATCAATAATAATCTGCGTCGTCAGGTGTAGAAGACAGCGACAGCGGCGGAGGAAGAAGGAGCGAAGTAAAGTGGTAGCTCTTCATCACCAGCACCTACATCAAGGAAAGTCTTCGGATGAATCTGGTAACCAAATAACGAGGCTAGGTGGGGACATGCAGGCAGGTCCCGCTAAGGTGAATGGCGCAGTGATAATGAGTGAACGACATCAGCGGGAGGTTGTTATAACTGCCACAGGAACGGTGTCTGGTCCAGTCGCAGGCGAGTCAATGCGACCTACCATATCAAGCAACCCATACGGCAGCCCGCGATCACTGAGGAACTACCCCCTTGAACAAAACCCAGACCTAATCAATGACACTGAGAGTGTTGGGAAAGAAAGAAGACCGTCCGTCAGGTTGCTAGAGGGTGGGGGAGTAGAGGAAGGGGATCTGGAAAACAGCGGCCATAACAGCTATCAGGAAGCAATGGAGAACATTATACAGGACTATGAGTCGTCAGGTGGTAAACCAGTTCTACCTGCAAAGGCACCAATGGGAACTCAGTGGAGGGAAGTCGATCCTCAGTATCCAGTTCACATGTCAACATTGCCTCGTGGTGCTACCATGAGTCGGGATATGTATCAGCACCACCATACAGCGGACGTCCATCTATCGCCTGGAAGGTTTCTGGACAGTGATGGATACCCCATTGATTATGGATTACCCAAGATACCAGCTCATTTACCACTCCACGCTCCCGTAGTCCAGGAGCCACCTGCAGCCTACTACAGAACATTGCCTCATAGTCGACCGTCGAGACTGGAGTCAGCTGCAAATCCCAGCAGTAGATATTCTCGTGAGGCGGAGTTTCTGACTCGCTCAAGTCAGCCAGCTCCGTATGAACATTACAGTCCTTCCGACGTGCGGTACACAGTGGAAGGTTACCCTTGCGCTCAACCCCAGACTTTGTATTCGGTGGATTCTCAGAGCTCCTTCCCCGAAAACAATTATCTTCCTTCACCTCCTGCACCTTACAAAGGTGAGCCCACAATCCCCCCAGTCCCTGTAGATGGCACTGTATTATGTACGAATCCTCCAAGGGAAAATGCAGCAATCCAGTGGCAAGGTGCATCCAGAAATTACCACGTCCAAAGCTCGGTAAGTAAAGATCATCCCCCTACATCTTCGACACAATGTTGCGTTGGTTCTCAAACAAACAGTGTTGAGGACAACGATCCCGTAAGTGAGGAACCTAAGGCTCAACCACAGTGTTGTCAGCCAAATCAACAGCAACAGCAGCAGCAGCAGCAACAGCAGCAACCTGTAGGTGTTCTTACAGAGTCTCCTGATGAAGGATACGAGGGTGAAGTGCTAGATCCGACAGAGATATGACGTCGACGAAATCATGTGGATACTTGTCCTCCAAGGTCGATCATCACTGAAGAGCAGGCTGTCGGTGATATTACTACGGAACTGCGGTGGAACTTTCAAGACCCAATCGGGAATTCATGCGCTAATGCTGGAGTGAGTTCCAGTTCGAAGTGAGCGTGCTGCCAGTTTAAGGTTACTTGTATATTTTTATTACGAACGTATAGTACCCATTGTAATCTACTAACACGCGAAGTTTATACATTGTACAGTTCGTTGTATATTACGAAAATAAAGCTCAAAGACTTCAGTACACGAAATGAAAAGGAATTCTTAGAAAAAATATTTACAATCATGATGAAATTGTTTTGGTAAAAGATTTGCAGCAGATGACACTTTTTCCTTCTTAAGGACAACTTTATATCAGTATTTTTGTGAATATAAGCAACAGAGGATAGTTTTTAAGATAAACATTGAGTGACTACTTAAGTGAAGTACGCACTTCATACCACTGAGTTCAAATCATATTGCGATTAATTACAAAGGCAGGACGCGAAACCTGAGCCTTAAAACGTGAAGAATATGTGAATATAGACATTGTCTTCATTATGATTACGCAATGTACTGTATATAAAATGATTTGTATATGCTTTTCATTTCGAAGAGGTATTTTACAGCAATTCTTACTAAAATGCTAAGAAAGGAAAACAGAGCATCTGATGAAGTAGACTGTTTTAAATGATGTGAGGTAATAAGTGGTATTTGTTTACAGTGTATAAAAGTGACATTTTTAATTTCTCTGAACAATTTATAATAATGGAATATACGAAGCAATTTCGAAGTACTTTTAAGAAAGATGACTGTCATAAGTTTAAAAAACGGCTCTGTGCTTCACAGAGTGATGGATTCATTTTCTTTTGTAATTCTCTAAAATGGGTAACTTAATTGATCAGAGTCGTTTATTTTTAACAGGGTACTATTTGGAAAAAATGTAGGGCACGAATATCTATCTAATGTATTAATTAGCATTAACAATTATGTTCGATTTTCTAATGAACAAGAGAAAAAATGTGGTATATGGCAAGACATACAATGAATTGTAACTACAGACATGGTATGAAATAAATTAAAATTTTCATCATTTCGGACGTGGTAAGTCCGAACTAAACTTTGTAGAAAGTGCATATTTACTTTTCTCATTTATATTATGGAAGTTACAACCTTACTTTTACCTTTATGTGTGTTCATTTACTCTACCACCTCTTAGAAGCACATTAAAATCTCCGTCCCAAATTTTTCAAATGCAGTTTTAAAAGGAATTTTTTGGTATTATACCAGGTGGTTGCACCCAAACAACCCGTTACCCACTTGGTGGTCAAGAGGTATCCAATGGAGGTGGCCTAGTGAGGCATTTTTAAGTTGCTGGCTCTGGAAGACAAACTGGCATATGACGCAAATAAATCACACACACCTTATTTGTTGAAATAAAACAACACGTGAACATCACAAAATAACAAAATTACTCATTTCTTGATGGGGAGAAAAATTGCTTTAAGTCTCTCAAATTTTATGCTAGCATCACACATCACATGGTTTGACACAATCCATGCTAACTTCTCCTGCGCATATACAAGAATATGCGCAGTGATGACAAATTGAAATAATAAAAGAACTCCGTTAATTCCTAAATAAATTAAGTAAAATCTATGAGAGTGGCAGACACTCCAGACTCGTGACTGTGCAATACAAAATATAACCTGGATATCCGGGATATCATATAAGAATTTCCCCTAGTATCAGTATCATAAATACAATGGCTTAACCTTGGATATCCAATTATACTTATTTTCTTATATACGAGTAAAACCAATAACTAAACTGATTCAATGTTCAAAGAAAAATTCTTTACATTAATCGTCACTCTATTTTATCATCTCAATACCAGCTTACATTGAACTTTTAATGCTCTACATATGAATTTACAGTACGTTCCTTTCAGAAATAAAAAAACATCTTACTTGAAATAAAAACTCAGAGTCTAAAATGCATACATTATTTCTTGATTGCCACATTCACCAAAATATTACTCTTGATAAAGCAACCAGTTCATGATATTAACTTCACCACGTTCAATTCTTTATCCTACATCACTACATAGTGAAACTGGAGAAATTTCTTTCCCTTTTCCTAGTACAATTTTGTACAACACAAAACCTTATCCTTACAGTTAAGGAACATTCGAAGATCTCTCGTTAAAACAACTGTTTGTTGATTTATCCACAATTTCAGAGGATGTATCACGATCTGTCATTAGCTCTTTACACCGAAAAGTGATCAATAACTTCATCTCGATTCAAATTTAGAAAATCTTTCACGTCACAAGCACCAACAATTTAACGTTGACCCAACAACTCATGAAAGAACAGAAAAAATTCACTGCCACTACTTCGAAATGCTAACCATTTCCCATCTTTGCGTCGCCGTAAACCTTCATTGTGTCAGCGCGACGTTCAACCAGCAGCAAACAAAAAAAGTAAAAATATTATTAAAATATAACTTTTGTATTTTTCATGTCGCACAGACACAGATAACTCTTATGCCGACGGTGGGATGGGACAGGGTTAGGAGTCAGAAGGAAATGGCCATGTCCTTAATTAAGGGGTGTATCAAAAGCCTAGTCCGCCTCTGTGGTGTAGTGGTTAGTGTGATTAGGTATCAACCCCGAAGGCCCGGGTTCGATTCCCGACTCTCAGACGAAATTTTAAAAGAAGTACAAGGGCTCAGCCTCGGGAGGTCAAATGAGTAGAAATGGGTTCGAATCCCACCTCAGCCATCCTCGAAGTGGTTTTCCGTGGTTTCCCACTTCTCCTCCAGGCAAATACCGGGATGGTACCTAACGTAAGGCCACGGCCGCTTCCTGTCCTCTTCCTTGTCTATCCCTTCCAATCTCCCCATCCCCCACCAAGGCCCCTGTTCAGTATAGCAGGCGAGGCCGCCTGGGCGAGGTACTGGTCATCCTCTCCAGTTCTATCTCCGACTCAATGTCTCACGCTCCAGGACACTGCCCTTGAGGCGGTACAAGTGGGATCCCTCGCTGATTCAGAGGGAAAAACAACCCTGGAGGGTAAGCAGATCAAGAAAGAAAGATCAAAGGCCTATCCTTATAATGTTAAATTTAGCAGATTTACATCCGGGTTCCTCTGGAACTCTCCAAGGTAATAAAACAAAATTTTGATATGGTATATACTAATATCTTGTACATTTTCTGATCTGCTTTCTTGGTTACACATTTATTATAAATAAATATATGGATTTTCAAACTCAAGTTCTTAATGTTTTAACTAATTTTATTTTTTTAAATAATTATATTAAAACTACGTGTGGTATTTCTTCTTCTAAATCTGTTTATCCTCCAGGGTTGTTTTTTTCCCTCGGGCTCAGCGAGGGATCCCACCTCTACTGCTTCAAGGTCAGTGTCATGGAGCGTGAGACTTTGGTTCGGGGGATACAACTAGGGAGGATGACCAGTTCCTCGACCAGGCGGCCTCACCTACTATGCTGAACAGGGGCCTTGCGGGGGGATGGGAAGTTTGGAAGGGATAGACAAGGAAGAGGGAAGGAAGCGGCCGAGACCTTAAGTTAGGTACCATCCTGGCATTTGCCTGGAGAAGTGGGAAACCACGGAAAACCACTTCTAGGATGTCTGAGGTGGGAATCGAACCCACCTTTACTCAGTTGACCTCCAGAGGCTGAGTGGACCCCCTTCCAGCCCTCGTACCACTTTTCAAATTTCGTGGTAGAGCCGGGAATCTAACCCAGGCCTCCGGAGTAGGCAGCTAATCACGCTAACCACTACACCACAGAGGCGGACCGTGTGGTATCTCTACCATTGAAAATCCATATAAAAATAATAATGCCGTTAATTAAAGGCAAATCTTTCAAAGCTCTAATTTAAGTGGTTTCTGAGAAAATGGGAAACTTTCACAAAAAATGTAGTTTTTCAGAAATTGCACTTGATAGTGTACTGCCACTTACAAAACTTGCATGCTACCTTGTTTCTTACCACATATATACCAGATATGATGTGATATCATAGCACCCAATGTAGCCAACATATGCAGCAGGATCTTTACTATAAATCAAAATAAATTACTGTATTCTGGAGCAAATATTTCCCTAGATATCTCGTCTTAACTGAACAAGTGCTCATGAAATCTGGAGACATGGTTTGTACAGTATAATAAATTTAAAACTTATAAATACTTTCAGTCATTCAAAATCAATTAAATATACATAAAATTAAAGAGGGAACTCCAAAGAACAATTCTCCATAAAAACTAAGAATCGATGTTTTTTACCATCGCTACCTTGTATACTCCACTTAAGGTACAACGTGGTGTGATAATGGGAAACCATGAACAGCCATCCTCACGGTTGCTGTCTCTCGAATGCAATCTGTGCAGCAACGTGACCCAAACTGCGCAGCCAATTCGCTCGGCTGAACGATATTTTACATAGATTATTTGAAAAGTTAATGCTGGATTATTTTAAGTTTCCTTGCTTCTGCTAAATTGAACTGAGAATAAAAGTGGGCGATTCCTCTCTGCTAGCTGAATGTCTCAGGTAGTAGAGTGCTGCCCTTCTACTTCTCAGCTGTCTAGTTCGATCCCGGGTCAGTCCGGTGGTATTTGGAAGTGTTTCGTACGATAGCCTCCTGTCGCTAATTTACTGGCACATAAAAGAAATCCTGCAGGGCACATTTGTGACACCTCGTGTTTCTCAGAAACGAGTAAAATTAGTTCATTTGTTCTAAAATAAATATTATAATTATTATTCTCTACTCTCAACAGAACGTGGACTATCAATCAAATTGCTGACCACATCCGATGTTGCTTCATTTCAGTGATGTCACGTGATATCGAGTTTCAATATACCTACACTTTTGGCCGCAGTTAGATGAGGATGCTTGTACTTACACCGCAGTTTTGGAATGAATACACAGTTTGTAGCGTGAAACAGAAACGTTTAGATTCAAGTTCCAGAGGACAAATCCACAAATTCACCCCGAATTTCCTCCAGACAAACTCATTGAATAAAACTAAAAGTACACACTTGCACACGTCACACCAGGCAAGAAGGTAAGGCATGTAAGGTAAGGATAAATATCGCCAATTGTTGTGTAAAGCCCGAACTTTTATGCAGTAACAGGTTATAATGCAAACTACAGTAATTTAATAAAAAATATCGGCCACCCGCTCTTCCATAATGTAGCAAGAGTAACATAAACTATAGGGGTTCTGATGGGCCGTACCCCTAATGTTTATGCAAACCGCATAGCATAATCGTTGTGAAGGTAGACTATACTTGCTGCTCGCTTCTGTAAGTTTGCATACTAACCTATTAATGCATAAAAATCCGGGCTCTAGACCATACGTGTGTGCTGGTCGTGCAGAATACTCAGACGTAACGAATGTTATGTTCCTGCCCGAGGTGTATTAAGTGTTCCTGAATTTGTCCTTTTCACTAGATTGACTAACCATGCCGTCTACAGAAGAAATTTGCATTTCAGTTGGATCAAGGTAAGTAAGATAGAAAATGTTATGAAACGAGCATACACTAAAGGCTAAAAGTCGAAACTCTAATTTAACGACTTCTTAAGAAGTAATTGTACAGTGCTTTGCAATCTCGAGACGGTAAGTCATCTTGTTCCGAACTTCTGACTTGCAAAATAAATCCTGGCGCTATCAGAAAATAGGTGCTCTAAATATAACAGTATATATATATATATATATATATATATGTGTGTGTGTGTGTGTGTGTGTGTGTGTGTGTGTGTGTGTGTGTGTGTGTGTGTGTGTGTGTGTGTGTGTGTGTGTGTGTGTGTGTGTGTGTGTGTGTGTGTGTGTGTGTGTGTGTGTGTGTGTGTGTGCAAGACTTCTTCAGACATGTGTCTTCTATTACGATGACCATCCTTAACCATCGGAGCACATCTGTTGTTGAAGTATTTCCGATCAAACGTAAGAAAGCATTCCTTCGTCTTGACACCCAACCAGACTGCATGTAACAAATAGCTACATGACCACACTGCCACCAACAAACTTATTTCAGACCGTAGGCTTGACGCAGTGTCATGAATGTATGCCACTCGTCATCCTGTGAGAAGTGCCGTATTCCTAGCGGAAGGGTAAGCTGATGGTCAACAGGTAATAATAAATTTGGTATATTAGGTCGCGTAATATTAATACTCTGCTGACTCATTTCGATCCTGCGACGAGGATCGTCTTCAGAGTAGTAACAAAGCATGTAATGGCCACTGCCTCTCGACTCAAGATAGAGAAACCCTGTAAGAAATGTAGTTCATTCCAGGGACTCCAGAGTCAAGGAGAAAAATGTTGACAAGATAATTATGGAGGGTAGCCATGATATATTCGGTATGAGCAGTCACCTTTGTGAATGTCCTTAGCCGAGTATTACTTGAAAGATATAGCATACCAATCATTTCATACAGACTAATTATAATTATAAAATATCACAGCCATCTTAGTAAACAGTTCTGATGATGTATGTATGTTCAGTCTTCAGCCCTAAGGCTCGCTGGATCCTCAACATTTCTGCCACCAGCTGTCATAAATAGCCTAGGCATCACTGAAGAGGTATACTAGGGAAATGAGGAGTGAGGTAGTTTTCCGTTGCTTTCCTCACCGAGCCAACAGTTGCTATTACATATCAGTCTGCCAAACCCACCCTATGAGTAACAGTTTCACACCATTCATAGCAGGGACTGACTGCAGAAGGAATGACATTACTAGCATCGTTCATACGTCAGTCACTTTCATATTGTCAGAGCCAAGGATAAGACAGAGACAGATCAATGAAAATAACAAAATAGCTCTAGCCCATGCCGGAAGACATAGTGCACTGTAAACACTAGGTCCTGCCAGGGAAGGTAAGTTCTAATGACAGTAAGCATATTAATAACATTACGCGACCTGATATCCACAAATTATTATTATGTCATTTAGTGGTCGTGAAAGTCTGTTATTAAGATAAGAGTGAACATCAGAGTGTACATTATCGGCATCAGAGAATGCAACATATCCTACACAGACATTACCAGGTCAATCATAGCCAGAATCTATGGATAATGGAACAAAAAATGTCCTAGTACACGAACCATCAAGGGTGTAACACAGCAGTAGTGCACTCTTACATTTTCCCCACAACCATATCACATGTTAAAGAGCATTAACGTTCATTATAAACTGCAATGAGTGTACTCCGTAGACTACCATTGACTACCCAGCTCTAGGCTTCAGTGGAGCAACGAATAACGTGAGCAGTGTGATAAGTGGCACAATATTGTCTTTTCGGATGGATTGAGCTTTTGTTTAGGCGAAAACGAGGGTGAGATTTGTGTCCACAGACGACAGGTGGAGGGGGATCTGCCAGAATATATTCACATCAGGCACCAACATTCACCGTTCGGGTCCGGAATACTATAGAGTACGTACAACAGCAGATCTCCTCTCGTGAAAATCAGCTTTAGGTTAATCACCTCTTCAGTATTGCCCAGTGAATTAATCCTGTGAAAATATTAGTCAAAGCACAATTGAATCAGTGGTTTAGAAAAGGGCATCACTCATATTTTTTAAGAAAATGCCATTTGTTACAATGTGTTCTTTAAGGCTAGATACCCGAATTTCATTGAAAAGGGCACCAGTCCAGTGCATATGGTGGTAACTGAAATGGTTTGAAAATACTGTGTGTTTTTAAAGGGGCATCAGTCTAGGACTGAACATTCAAAACTGTTGGTGGAAGCTGCTTCAAGCTGAAAGTTTGTAAGTCAATTACACGAGGAAACATTTTTAAACTTATTTCAAAGGCTGGTGACAGAAATTTTATAAGAAAAATGTTTCATCTGTAGAATTTTCAGAAAGAAGTGTTCCTGAGAAAGAACAGTTTAGCATGTCAAACTACAACCTGTGACAATAAAGTTGGGGTGAATGCTCCTGTACTATAAACATACATGAACAATGCACGCCAGTGACCTTGCTGTCCTTCGAAATAGTCCTCTCCCCTAACTATGCACTGATGAGATCGGCGACACATGTCCTGGAAACTTTGAGATGGTGTTCAAAAGCCTCATCACATTTCATTGGATGTCAGGAATATCATTAAATCTCTTTCCTTTCAAAGCGATTTTGAGTGGTGGGAGTAGGAAGAAGTCTGGAAATTTGAGATCTGGCGAGTATGGGGGATGTTCAAGTTGCACCACCCCCGTTTTTTGCCATGAACTGTTTGACGATATTGGCTGTGTGTGGGCGGTGCACGGTGTTCACGGTTAATCTGAAGTTCATCCGCTATCATGCACACAGTTTTTCGCCGATCGTTCGTGATTAATGTCCTGACCTTCTCAATGTTTTCGTTACTGACGGCGGTCGCCAGACTTCTGCTTCGGGGGTTGTCAGAAACACTTTCCCGGCCACCTCAAAAACGGGCAAACCACTCGTTCATACACTTCAAGGACAGCGTTTGATCTTCATAAACACGTACCAGCATCGCATGCGTTTCCTTCGGTGTCTTGCCAAACTTAAAACAAAACTGTACATTGATATTTTGGTCGTTCTTGTTCCTGTTCGCAGTTCAGAACCAACGCACTAAACACGCACTATGTCAAACAGGTCTTACACGGCACACACACGATACTCAACTGAAGAACGTTCGGAGCAGGTGGTCAAAACTTGCTGCTACGCAGGTGCAGCGTTGTGTGTCTCCAGTGTTACCGGACTTTATTCACCGAACTTTATTGTCACAGGTTGTATTACATATTTGTATACTCCCTACCATAGAAACGTATACACTCAGGATACAACCTTACTCTTTCACCCCTGTTAATATTGGAGGCAGTAATTTATAGTTATTTTCTAATTGTTGTGTTCGATTCAGTGTCACTAACCATACAGTTTAGGGTCCCTACTTGCCGATACGACGTCTTACAGTTACTGTTAATCCGGCACGTTGGCACTACATGGTTACGGTTTTTCTCGTAACCTGCGAGATTTACGCATTGCCACTGCCGTATTGTGAAAATGAATAGTATTACATTTGCGGCTATAAGTAAAGCATATTTTCTTTTTCTGCAGGATTATAAATATGATTGGTTATATCAGGTAAGTAGAAATTTATTTTTTATTTATTTATTTATTTATTTATTTATTTATTTATTTATTTATTTATTTATTTATTTATTTATTTATTTATTTATTTATTTATTTATTTATATCAGTAACATGGTTGTACTCCAATTACAACAGACATTACAAAATATAGTATAATAATATACGTTGCAAAACAGAAAAAGACCACGAAAAATGAATAACAGATTTTGAAAAATAATAAACTAATTTAAAAGAAAAAATTACAAAAACAACAATAGGTTATATACAGATCAGGATTAGATAGTGCTGCAATTACTGCCTCCTGATTACATAAGTAGGAAGAACTAAAACATTATGTGCAGGCACACACATATGCGAACAGGTCAGGTGCAAGATTAACAGTGTAAAAATAATATCTCGAAGTTTATAAACAATTGAATTACATTTGGATTATTGACAAAGTGATAGTGTAATGAATTCTATTTTCTTTTTATGAGATGATATTTGTTAATATTGTTTAAGTATATTCACTAAAGAAAATCACTAGAATTTTTTGAAGTCTGTCAGGGACATTGAGAGATCTATGTCGTGGTTTCTGAATAAGTCATTAAACGTACTACACATCGTTACTAATGGCGAATTTTTATAAATTAATATGTTGGATGAGGGATTGTGAAAGTACGTCCGGTTACGCAAGCTAGATTTTCTTACGTTAAAATTTGTTCTGGCTAGTAGATCACCACTATCTATAACTCCATTTATAATTTTGTGTATAAACAGTTGTTGGTATAATTCTCGGCGAGCGCTTAATGAAGATCGGATTCATACTACACGGATAAAACGCTTAATGAATGAATTGTGGCATATTCGAATAATGCTTTTAATAACGCAGTTTAAGTTAAATGACGACCCGACCATTTTAATAATACGGTCTTAAATCGTCGAATATGTATTGCACCCGTCCACCTCCCGAGTCCCAGACTAGCATTTATCTCAGGGGTGTCGGTTCATTATTTAAGTCCACGAATATATAAATATAGAGGCATAATAGAACACGGGAATGAACGGAGCAATTTAAAATTAAAATGGGGAAAGCTCGATTGTAAACTTGAATTTAAGGACTCCATGATAGGACTAGGAAGTGACTGTTAACTTTAAAAAGGGTCTCATCTAACTACAATAAAAAGATTATGAGAATGGTTTCCTTTGAAATAATTGCCAGAAGGAGCAGTTTATTACGCCACCCGACGTACGAAACTTTGATACATTTGGCAATGATATTTAAATTTCCACACATGTTACATAAACAAATCACTTGCTATACCGCAAGTGGTATCAATATCTTGCTGGGTTGCTTCTGAAAGAAATTACAATTGGAGTATAACTTATGGGTCGATTCCATTTGAATCGAACCGTTGTTCAAGGATATAGCTTCCTTCTATCGGGAGCCCGAGCATAACCCATGTTACGGTCGGCTTCCCGATTTAACTAAGATGATGTACCCCGGCTATATACATTTTTCCGAGACCGGTACTCGGACTGGGTAATGTTTCTCGTGAATTACGAAAAATGGATTACACGGACAGTTCCTATCTTACGATGTCCAGCTGATGCCATACCACTGAATTAGCATTTATATTTTATTTACACATGATCTGAGATGGCACAAAGTAGCCTCAGTAGACTACTGCCACAGATGAGATAACGAGAAGCCGTGGGAAATACCGTGCCGATGACCTCCCCTCGCATCGCGGGCGAAGTAAACAAACAAACCAAGTATTACTGTAACTCGTCTCGTGCGGAAACCGTATGGTAACGAGGTAACAAATGACTATAATATTTATCTTTCTTATTATTCAAACATACGAATCGAGGGATGTTGTCACCAATTAATTAATTAATTATCGTCAGAATATTATTTATCCATGAAATTATCATCCTTGAAATTATTATTATTATTATTATTATTATTATTATTATTATTATACTCAACGGTTCCTGGCACTGTCACGTTTGATTAATATCGTCATTATTATGCGGGACGCAAACACAGATGGTTATTAATGTTATTATTATTAGTATATCCCTCTTGTGGTTATTATTATTAATGAATAGGTGACCCAAGATATTATTATTATTATTAATGTTACTCAAGATTATTATTATTTTTAATGAATCGGTCACTTCCGCCAAAAATGCATTAGGATATCGTTCGCGATCACAATTATTTCACTGATCAACCAACGTCATCATTACTGTTATTATTATGACAATTTATTATTAATCTGACCGCGACGATTTGACATCGTCCTAACATTGTTACTATGATTATCGGTTGCATATTATCATTTAGATTCCTGTTTAACATCTTTATCAACGCTCAATTAATTAAGGCGGTCCAATCCTTTATCTGCAATATTTATAATTATTATTATCACGACATCATGATTGTCATCACTCGTCATTACAATGATTACAATATCCAATCATTTACGTGGAATCTGAACTCTCATTATCCTTAAATCCGTAGTATCTCGACGAATAGCGGTGCAGTCTATTTATTTCGTACATGCTGTCACGGGTTCGAATTCTACCCGCTACGTAACTCAGTATTTCTCTGTGACACTGCCCGTACATTTTACACTCATTTATATCCCAAGTGTCTCTCGTACGGAATTTATATCCCTTTCTATCTCAATATTCCTTGATTCATTTATTTCTCACAGAATTATCAACTGACTTATTTATTCCACTTCTGACATCATACGACCTTTTATTATCTGACTGCAGATTCTTTAACATTTTTCTATCTCATTTTGATCTACGCCTTAGTTCGTTCTCCACAAATAATCGTAACATTTTGAAATTATATTTACCAAAATTTGACAATCATGGTTTCGTAATATTAGTCCTACGTGTTCCGGCTACTGAATTGCAAATTTAAGACACGACATTTATTCGTAAAGAAAAATATTGGACCGTAATTTAAACCACACGTTCATTAACATGTACAGATTATTAGCACCGATCTTAAATTTCAATATTATTAATTTATCAAGTTAAATTACCACACACTTTAATTCCGAATTAAAAACGACATCCCGTCATTAAATGATTTCCGACAAACTCAACACCTGACCACTTAAATTTTATTATTACGCACTGATCACTAAAAATTCCAATATCTCATGAATTATTATTATTATTATCGCTTCTCACAAATTTAACAACTTCACTTTGGTATGACAAGGCTGGACTTCCCTTCAATGTCATTACATAACTCGTCAAAATGACTAACGGAAAAGCACAGATCGGGTCTATTTGACTCTGATAACGAAATCAAATGTAAAGAAAATTATTCTTGAATACAAAGAAAATAAGAATACATGCATGACTTAACGTACTACCCTATATCTACAAAATTTACATCTACAACAAACTGAATACATAAAAGGACCCGATTATTTACATTGTTATTATTTAATACTGTCCGTGCTACAAATTTAGGATGGGGTCGTTAAGCGACTCATCTTGTTACAGAAGGTAACCAAATCTAATCAAATTATTCCCATTTTTCCAGTCACACTAACATTTCCCAAATATTATTTACAGTTTAGTACTCATCTTAGTTATCGGTAATCCATTGCAGCTTGGCAGATGAGAGGCTCCTTTCGGCCCCTCTCCGCCGTTCTTACTCCTCCATTCTTGATGGCGTAGTTCCACAAATGATTTCCTGGCACATTACCATTTTACACTAATACCTTATTTATCACAATAATTTACCATTTACAAGGTTAACACTGAACATTTTACTTTTATAAAACAAATTAATACCCTAGACCCAAATTTTTAATATTTTACACTGTTTTAAGCTTCGTCCAATTACCGCACACTGGACATGGACACGTACGGCGGTGTATCAATTTCTACGCCCGTCGCGATTTATGTCGTCCGACGCGATACGTCTGTTTCATACGGCCCTCTTGAGGTGTTCATGATATCGGTTATATTCCAAAGTACAGGCTATTATTCCCTCAAAGTACTGTTCGTCACACAGTATGTTATTTACGTACTTATTACTTACTCTTACAATGCAGTTAACTGACTTCACTATGATATTTATAACTGACAAACACTGTCCTAAGTTAACTATTTCCAGTTCTTGTTGCTTGAGCGCGATCACATTTTATAAGTACTGGCGGATGCTCGCGCCATTAAATGTTGAGTTACTATACGCCTGACGGGTTTGAAGTCGGCTGCGAACGACGGTTCAGCTCCAGAGATTCATTTCAAGTGCGGTGGCGAGTATCCCTTGCGCTCGTATATATGGATGAAGCTTTCCCTCGCGGATTCATTGACGTCATCCCCTTGAGGAAGGGGGTGGATTTTTAATATCGGCACTTGTACTCCGAATTTGACGTTAACATTTATATCAAATTAATCCACTCCTCTAGCTTATTTACTGGATTAAATATGAACTCCTGGCGATCACAGATTTAGGAGATACGGGTGGATTTAGCTCCTCACATTTCGCGCCTTTGGAAGCGTCCCTTACAACGTGGTTTTCGTCCAGCCAATGACATGCAAGCTGTCTGGTTTCCAAGAAATCCAGCCTTCACTTTATTTAATTTGCCAATAATTATTGATTATTTTTCCATGCGTGACATCTAATAAATTCCTTACATTGCTCCGTGTACTCACAATAATTTATTACTGATTACTTTTGGAGTTACGAGAATATCTCATCCATCATCTCTTAAGATGGTATCCCTGAGTCTTCCATCAACTTTTAGCGATTGTCCGGCAAATGGTCACGTGATTTAAATTTCCACCTGCCCGAACCTAGGCTAGCGAATGTCCTCGCAACCGCTGTAGTTTTCCATGACGTCACGGAACTCTCCGTCCGCCAAAAATATCCCAGCGCATTACTCATGTTGCGAGCTTCCTTTGTGTCCACTACCCCCTTCTCTTTCTGACCAAGACTTATTTGTGGACTTGTATTTCCCTGTTCGCCAACTAATGGGATCCCCTGCTGTGAAGTAGCTAAATGTTGTTGTGTCGAGCTAAGCCTCACGGCTCCAGCCTGTCGCGTACTCAACCTATTATTTCAACAAAGCTTGTACGGAATAAGTTTTCTGTATTTCAATAAATGTACCATATTTTATTTTATCAATCAAATCATGACTGACTATGGACCTATGTCACTCGGGTTCAGTATGTATAGAATGCAATTTGGATGTATAAGAAACAAGAAAAATCTGAAGAACTCTTCCGAAAAGAAAACCAAGATCACCTCCTTTATAAACATAATTTCAGTTGAAATAGAAGGGAATTTCTCTATCAACCTAATCTAAACTTGTCTTCTCACGACGTTGGTACTGTCTGCAGACTTAGCCTTCGTGTATTCTTATTGACTTACGGGATATGTACATGTAATAAGTTTACTTGTGTGTATTCTTACAGCGTCATTTCACGTAAGTCCGACAAATAATAACACATTTCAAGAAGGCAGCTGAATTATTTACACCAGACAAACACGGAAGTATTCCGTATTGCGTATATCAAAATAAAGGCAGAAATGTATAATATTGAATTGAGTGAGGATGAGAAAGAATGTTTATTTCCTCAATTCCTCACTGATTTTGAAAGCCGAGTTAATCAGGAATATCTTGTCTGACGGAACTAATTCTGTTATAAAGTAGTCTTTCCAAAGTTTTGTATACTATGCTCAGAAGAGCAATTGGACGGTAATTTTCGGGTTGATCGTTACATCTTTATGGTTTTAGGATAGCAATGATCTTTGTCCGTTTCATAAGCCGAGGGATAGACCCTCTCTGCAGGACGTCAGAGCAGAATTTAGCAAGCCATATTCTAGCATATTTTCCACAGTGCACCAAAAATTCAAGGTGAATGCCATCAAACCCAGGGGCTTTGTCTGACTTCATATCTTGTAAGGCATTTGATATATCTTGTGCAGTGAATGACTTGTAGTAAGTACTCTCTTCTGGACTGGTTGCCCTCATTGTTTTCAGTTCACGTTTTATCCGTGTAGTATGATCCCGATCTTCTAGAGCTTGTGAATTGTTGACAATCTGTGCTGCAACCATATCAGGAGTTATTAGAGAACTAATTCTATCTACTCAACAGCCCCCTTCCAGCTTTCTTAGAATGGACCATGCTTTTCGACTTGAGCGTTGAAGTCAACGTTTTCAACTGTTTGTCAATTTCTACCTGCGGGCAGCATCCAGAGCTATGTATGAGTCAACCAGTTGTAAAGAACTCTTCGTAGAGACTATCACTGTTTTCATTCTAATCAAGGATATATTCCTTTCCGTAGCCTCTAGATAGAAACTTGTTTGCTGTACTATTTATAGCACCAAAACATCTCTCGTAATTGTCTTTTACAGATGGAATCCATCTTAGGCACTTATCAAGGTGTTCAGCATAGCCAATTCAATTTTCTCTCTGAAAGTTCCATCGTGGACGAATAATTGAGGATACTACTTGAACTTGAATTCCAATTTCCACTATAACTGGTCGATGTTGGCTATGACGAAAAACAGGGAGAACGCTTCGTATGGTTGGTAGAGATATAGTGTTGTAGTCGGTAGACACAGCATAAATCAGGATTATACTCTCTCCTCCAAGCAGATGATCTGAAAGTACCCCGATATTTAGAGTAATAAAGAAGATGGAAATTGTGCTCTTCAGCCCAGGAAGTCAAAGCGTCCCCAATTTAAAGGAATGCATGTTTTCCATCATACTGGTAATTACTTTTATATCCTCTATGAAATGATTGGTAGGCTATATCTTTCAGGTTATCCTTGGCTAATGACAGGCATCCGTTTTGGATTCTCTCCTAAATATTTCTCCAGCAGTGAAAACCAATTCTTCTCATTAACCTACTTTGGAAGCAGTTAATTTGTTCCTTGTCTTCTTACAAGCGACATTCATTTTTAATGTACTGTGGAAAGTAAGCCACTTCAGGAAATGAACATCTCGTTTCTAGAAGGATGTGACAGTTATAACACGACTTGTGATACCAAATGCAATATTCTTGGAGATTATATTCCGAGTGCAAGAGCACTCTATCCCATAAATAAATAATCACGTTTCAGACATTTTATTTCTGTCCTCTTTCCTTCATATCGCGGAGTGCTATATAATCGCATCAGGGTACGACGCCTTATCTTAAATAACTTAATTTTAGCGTTTGTGTGCATTTTGTTGCACAGATATAAGTAAGGAGAAGAGAAACCTGCTTTCTGAACTATTCATTACCCAAATCTGGACCTGCATTTATAGCTAACCTACACTCTTCTCCACAAGTTAGGCCCAATTAAGGTGTGAGAAAATATTTCGTTAATACAATGTCAAAGTTACTCAAAATACATTAAAAATTAATCAATCGATCATCAGTGATCTTCATTTAGGGCCGTCGCCCAGTGGCAGATGACCTATCAATTGTTTACCTAACTTTTCTTAATATTCTCAAAGAACTTGGAAATTTATCGCGCATTTTTCTTGATAAATTATACCAATCCCACTCTTCTCGACCTTGTAATGAATATTTGCTCCAATTTGTCCTCTACCGAGCTCGATAGCTGCAGTCGCTTAAGTGCGGCCAGTATCCAGTATTCGGGAGGTAGTGGGTTCGAACCGCACAGTCCGCAGCCCTGAGGATGGTTTTCCATGGTTTTCTATTTTTACACCAGGCAAATGCTTGGGCTGTACCTTAAGTAAGGCCACGGCCGCTCCCTTGCCACTCTTATCCCTTTCCTTTCTAATCGTCACCAGAAGACCTATCTGTGTCGGTGCGACGTTAAGCAGCTTGTAAAACAAAATGTCCTCTTGATTTCCAACTTTATATTCTTTAAATTTTAAAAGCTCCATTCAAGGTTTTTCTTCTACTAATGTCACTCCACGCCATCTCTCCACTCACAGCTCGGAATATACCACATAGTCGAGCTTCTCGTCTCCTTACTCCCAAGTCTTTCCAACCCAAAATTTGCATATTTTTGTAATACTACTCTTTTGTTAGAAATCACCCAGAACAAATAGTGCTGCCTTCTTTCGGATCTTTTCCACTTATCGTATTAAGTAGTCCACTCTTAATTGTGGTCTTACCAGAGACGTATACGCTCTCTCCGAGAAGTTATCTGATAGACAACAATATAGAGTACCTGACATTAATAATCGTTCCATTGAAACAATAACAAAATTTGAAAATCATTTCCTCAACAAAGAAAAAGTTAACATTTGGTCTTTATCTGATACATGATATTTCGTTTCTCTTATTTCGATTGTGGGCCGATTTCATGCTGACAGTAATTATTGTCTATGCTCTTAAGACGAATTAGATTCCTTGATGGATATTTACGATGTTAGTAGTCCTACATAGCTCTCCCTTCTGCTTCTTCTAATTTCCTAACTTTGCTTAAATCCTGGATATTTGTGTATGTTACAAGCGTTGCAAAACAATCGCTTTTGGTACCTGTCCCGTTGGATGAAGACACGGTTTCTATTGACACAACTCTACCAACATCCTAGGACTGCAAAGTTTTCATTTTACTTGTCATAATAAGAACTGCCTATCCGAGGTCGTAAAGGCATGCCGGGTTCACTCATAAGTGCGTGAGTTCAATTCGAAACTGTTTTACTGAGATTCACTCAGCGTATATTAAAACTAATAATTCTATCTCACTTACCTCCTAAGTTACTCAGGTTCTTCCCGCGACCGTCATGACATCTGCTCATATCTTTGCTTCAGCTTTACATATCACTTGCCATAACAATATAGCCTTCAGTAAGGAGAAACATATGATCTCGAAAAGTAATACACTACTTTTTCTTCTTCTGCTTCACCTCTTTCCCCATAGTGTGGTGGTGTTGTGGGTGTGAACTGTGTAGCACAAGTACCTCTGGCCCTGTTTCACGACCGGATGCCCTTACTCACCCTTGTGCGCTTGATAATGTAGTATAGTGTGTGCATATGAAGAGACAAACACAAACACTCAGTCTCCGAGTCGAAGGAGTTAACCAGAAATTGTCAAAATCCCCGACCCGGTCGGGAATTGAACTCAGTACTCTCTCGACCGAAGATATCCACGTCCACCATTCAGACAAGGAGCCAAATATAAATTATAATAAACGTATTTGTAAAATTTATTTCAGATCCTTGATTTTTCCGAATGATACGCTTTTCTTCTTTGGCCTACAGCGTGCAAGGGAAGAGTGTTAGAGTGTTGCTATCACCGGCAACTTGTGCAAGCATCTGAACATTTCAGTCTTCCGAAAACTATATATCATCCACCCGACAGCACCTACTTCACACAACCAGAGGACATTGTATTCCTTCATACGATGGAGGTTGCCTGGCGAGAATTACTGAGTGGAAGAAGACACTTATAAGACTCCTAAATGCTGTCCTTCCTAAGCACCTCCTGAAGTTGTGAAAGAAAGTGTAAAGGAGAATTTGAAGAGTAGCTTCAGGAGGTGTGGAACATTCCCACCATGCGATGCTGAGCCCCTGATAGATCAGTAAGTCGCTGAGATCTTGGCCATCAATGAGAGATGTACTGACACCATGTGTCAGTAAAACTTTTCTGTAGTTTAATAAGTCTACTTTCTTTCCATCTCTTCGAAAGGATTCAATGTTTACCTTCCCAAGTTTAGATCGTTATTACATCCGATACAAATTAACGTATGTTTTATTCCACAGAAGTTTATTTAGCTTTAATTTGTCATGATACGTACACCTTACTCTTAATTAAATCTTTAATTACAAGGAAGAATGATGTAGGTAAATCGCTTCACAAGGTTTTGCAATAATGTTGAGATTAATAAGATTAACGTCTCAGTACCGTTCCGTTTAAAGCAGGCAGTAATAATAAAAAGTGAAGACGCTGTTTAACATCCGTTTCTGTTTTTTAATACCATTGAAATGAAAGGTCTCCATTTATTCATTTTATTTGGTCCAATAATAGTGTATGACAGGCCTGTGCCTAGAAGAACTTTGTCCCATTCTGCTAAGAGACTGCTTGGACAATATAAACTGCAGTATTTGTTAATACTTGCAGTGATATATGCCCTCCTTTATTTTAAGTATATCTTTGCTTGCCCCATCACCCTATGATCCTATGTTTTGGATCGCATATAGCCCCGCCATGCATTAAACCATTAGCCAATTAGATCGCATCGCAGGTGAATTTAAATGGTATTTACAAAGCAGTGTTGCTAAATCTGTACGTACCGCCTACATTTTGTCCAAGTGAAACCCCGCAAGAAATACGATCTTAGAATAACTCCTCCCTGCCCTTCTGTCCCTAGTCATACAAGACCAATAGTTTTCTAATCTGCAGAGGGGAGTGTTTCGCCACGAGCCGATCAAAGTGAAGACCATCCAATGTTGCCGAATAGTGACGGCACGTCAGTGCTGGCCTACCTCTCATGGGAGACGCTTCCGTAAAGCCAGCATTGAATTGCTCTACCTCCGTGCTTTCTCTGTCACAGCGCACGGTTTGGTAACACCGGCGCCTACATAGCCATTGCTGCCGTTCTTGTACGCTGAGTGTTGCAATGTATTCTGTAAAAGATTTACACTGACGTCTTTGTCGGAATTTGATATTATATCCTATTGGAAGTTTATAACCTTCGTGTGTTAAGTAATGGTATGTGCTAAAAACAAAGTTATTCATTGTGAAGGGAGAGAGACTGTCTACTCTCTCATACTCACCCTGCTCTCTCTGTCATACCAGCGCTTATGTCGCTTGACTTCTACGGACTTACTTCAACTTGCCGTGATATACCGCAAAATTGGCCGAAACTCATGGCGTGTGTGTTTGATGCTGATTGCTCGGCATGGTTCTCAAGTCGGTCATAGCCACGTGCACGGTGTGCCAAACCCTAACTCCCTCACAGATAATGGTAGGTGCGACGTAAAGCCCCTAGCAAAAAAAAATCATATGCCAATTTTATGATCATTATCACGGCTCTATTTAGGTCGTCCTTTTTACGAGATACGTCTCATTCATAACACGACTCTTCTCACTCAATTATCCACTCAATAATACCCATAGCGGACAAAGACCCACGCGTCACAGAGGATAAAAAAACGAGCAGGTAAAAATCAAAGCGGAAAACGGGACAGAGAGAAACATCTCTGCACCAAGCGAACAATAATAAAATCAAATAGTATCACAGGCATGAGAATAGCCTAAATATATGGAGAAGAAAACATGGCGGCCTCCCGGGCTAGCAAACGCCCAAGACAGAGACATGGCAAGAATAAATAAAACTGTACCGAGAACAAATATAAGGTACAGACACTAGACTAAAAATGCAAATGGGGCCTATCGACATGGCATCTATCCTCTCCCCTCCAAGCATTCACACATATGAAGGTATCGGGAAGCAATATGAACGGCCGTTCCAATTACTAATGTCTAAATAAATTTATATAGTGTGACTCACATGGCCACACACAACAGGTCTCGCATATATATCAAGCAGCAACGTGCACCACGCAAACAATTTTATAACGGGATTGAAACTTACCCGTGCTCAAATTCTTCATGTCACGCGCTTCGTACGACAAGAATGTAACTTTAAGTCGAGACGGAGGGCATAAACACATCTGATGGTAAAGTTCCATAGAACTCAGTGCACACAAATAGAATCAATCTGAGACCCAGTTACCAACATTTCATGATCACAATAACAAACACACACACGGCACATCCATGCAGCGGAGCAGAAAAGATGCGTGTCAATCTGCTAGGAATGGAAAGTTATGAATCATCACAAATAAAAATAAAAGGTAACATGTATGTATGGGCTAAGTTTGAATATATTAAAAACCCATTTAAAACACAGAAAGGCTACTTCAATCAGCGCGGCCTCCATTGTTATTACCTCTCACATAAACAAGGCAAAGACTCGCTTCAAAGAGATAATACAACTCCTCTCGTAAAATGAACGATCTTCTAGGTTTACAACTGAGGATGCTGCCCTCTCTAGTACATTACCAGAAATACATAAGTCATTCGAATAGAGGCCATAAGAATCCATTTGCATATGAAAAACGTCACATTCGTGAACATGCCATTTAAGCATGGGTCGACGGTCATAGCAACACCGCCCCTCAAAGTCAATTTCAATTCCCCCGGGAACCGATCTGATTGGGTAACTTCAGCAGCTGATAACATTATAGCGGCGCTAGATATGGAATTATTCTTTCTTCAAATTATTCATCACTACAACCAACCCTTTAACGGTTCACATTGTTTCAGACCCCACTGTATGATTGTCTAACAAAGCAGCAGATATCATGATGATGATAGGTATTCATTTGCTGACAAGTACAATGTCATCTTCCGAATGCATCGTTACTGCCTCGATGCAGGCACGCCATACCTATCAAATATCAGCACAAATACTTGGTATAAAATATAATTTAGATTGATATTTTCTCGGTCCGTATTAATAAACGTAGGCCTATGTATACGTAAATAATAAAAAATAAATATTTTTTTTACAATTTTCTATACGTCGCACCGTCATAGATAGGTCTTATGGCTACTATCGGATAGGTAAGGGCTGGGAGTGGGAAGGAATCGACCGTGCAATTGAATCAGTCACTGCTGATCTGCATTTAGGACAGTTGTCCATTTGTCCTAGCTTTTTTGTAAAATGATTTCAAAGAAATTGGAAATTTATTAAACATCTCCTTCCTATAAACGAATATTTGCCCCAATTTGATCTCTTCACACTGTGATCTTTCCTACTTTTAGATACACCACTCAAACTTCTTCGTCTACTAACGTCATTCCACGACATCTCTCCGCTGATAGCTTAAAACATTCCACTTCATCGAGCAACTCGTCTCCTTTCTCCCAAGTCTTCCCAGCCTAAACTTTGAAACATTTTTGTAACGCTGCGCTTTTGTCGGAAATCACCCAGAACAAATCGAGCTGCTTTTCTTTGAATTTTTTCCAGTACTTGAATCAGGTAATCCTGGTGAGGGTCGCAAACACTGGAACCATACTCTACAGTATTTGGGGTCTTACCAGTAACTTATATTCCATCTTCTTTACATCTGCACAACAACCTCCAAACACCCTCATAACCATGTGCCGAGATCTGTACCCTTTATTTACAATCCCACTTATGCGATTACCCCAATGAAGATCTTTCCTTAAATTAACACCTAGCTACTTACAGTGATCCCCAAAAGAACTTTCGCCATTAACGCAGTAATTAAAAATGAGAGGACATTTCCTATTTTCGAAATTCACAACATGAGTTTTAACATTGCTTAACATCATGCCATTGCCTGCTATCCATCTCACAACATTAATGAGGTCATTTTTCAGTTGCTCACAATCTTGTAACTTATGTATTACTCTATCTAGAATAACATCATCTGCAAAAAGCCTTATCTCTGATTCCACTTCTTTACACATATCACTGATATATATAAGAAAACATAAAGTACCAATAATACTGCCTTGAGGAATCTCCCTCTTAATTATTACAGGGTTAGAAAAACCTTCGCCTACTCTAATTCTCTGAAATTCATTTTCTAGAAATATAGCAACCCATTCAGCCACTCTTTTGTTTAGTCCAATTTCACTCATTTTTGCCAGTAGTCTCCCATGATCTACCCTATCAAATGCCTTAGATAGGTCAATCGCGATTTAGTCCATTTGACCTCCTGAATCCAAGATAGCTAAGATATCTGCTCTACCTTGCCGGAATCCTACAAACTGAGCTTCAGTGGAATAACTTTTCCTAAACCAGAACTTCCTTCTATTGAATCAGTTATTAATTTTGCAAACATGTCTAATATAATCAGAAATAATGCTTTCCCAAAGCTTACATGCAATACATGTCAAATTGACTGGCCTTTAATTTTCAGCTTTATGACTGTCATCCTTTCTTTTATACACAGGGGCTACTATAGAAACTCTCCATGCATTTGATAAAGTTCCTTCATGCAAACAATAACCAAATATGTACTTCAGATATGGTACTATATCCCAACCCATTGTCTTTAGTATATTCCCAGAAATCTTATCAATTCCAGCCGCTTTTCTACGGTACAGCCCTATAATTTGCCTGGTGTGAAAATGGAAAACCACGGGAAAACACTTTAAGGGTTGACGACAGTGGGGTTCAAACCCACTATCCCGCAAATGCAAGCTGTTAACTATGTGATCTAAACACTTAAACTTATCCAATGTGTGACTATTGAAATTAACGGTCGGTATATTAAATGTTAACATTAGTGTAAAGTTAATTTGCTCAAGAATGAACAACAATGAATATAAATGCAACGGGCCCGCGCTGCTGATGTTATCGTCAGCACAGCGCGCACTCTAGAATATCAGATGGCAAGACACTCTGTTATGACGCCATACGGCATTTGGTTGAGGTTGCCTGGACTACATGAAGGAAAAATTTGTGTGCACAATCAAATTCGAGAAAGGGCTGCCACAACATGTGTTGCCAAATTGACATGATGTAAGTGCAATCGTTTGCTATTTTATGAGGTAAATCAAAAGTTTCAGCGTGGTAAACAAATGTTTGTGAAATATTAGCATAACATCACGTTGTTTACCCAACTGTAAATTGAAAAAAGCCTTATTCAAACCAATACAGCCGATTGAAGAACTCAGTAAACGGGAACCCCTTTATGAATGGATCAGAAATGTAAATGAAATGAGGTATGGCTTTTAGTGCCGGGAGTGTCCGAGGACAAGTTCGGCTCGCCAGGTTCAGGTCTTTTGAATTGAGTCCCTTAGGCGACCTGCACGTCGTGGTGAAGATGAAATGATGTTGAAGATGACACATAGACCCAGCCCCAGTGCCAGCGAAATTAAACAATTAAGGTTAAATTTCCCGGCCTTGCCGGGAATTGAACCCGGGACCCCTGTGACCAAAGGCCAGAACGCTAACCATTTAGCCACGGAGCCGGACAATGGATCAGAAATTAAGAGGAACGCCAGAAATCCGAACGCGTGAAGACAGCTCAGCCAGGACCACTGCTATCCTTCCTACTGCTCACATTACAACGATTTTACGTACAAATCGTGTGATCGACAGAGAAGGTATTGCGACGAACACAGAAATGTGTCACTCACAAATGCTGAGAAGTAAAGCAGGTACAGGGAATGTCAGAAATAGCAGCATGCGGAGAAGGGAGTGTGACCGCCATGCAATCGACTACTTCTTTTAGGACCGATCGGCTCGGATCGGCCATGGGTGTGGACGTTGTAGATGCATACTGACACGTTGTGCTAATCGTTGACTTAATCGGATGTGTAGTTTGATATGTAATTACGTCTTAAGCAACAACAACAATAACAACAACAACAATAAGAAGAAGAAGAAGAAAAATCATAATAATAATAATAAGAAAAAGAAGAAGCTAATTTCGAAAGAGCCACCAAACTCCTGAAAGCATACCGAATAACATGGAATCACTACAATAAAAGAGTGATGTCACGAAATGCAAAACTTCGGCATTACACGACTATTGTTCTTCCGGAAGCCTTGTATGCCTTAGAAACCACATCTCTAGGAGGTCACTCTAATATTGATGAAATTGAAAAACAAGAACGAAAAATTCTGAGGAAAATATATGGCCCCGTTCATGTAAATGGTATATGGATCAAAAGGAAAACTGTAGATTTGTACAAAGCAATCGACAAGTTCACCAATACCGTACGCAGGAGACGATTGAAATTCTATGGCCACATCTGTAGAATGGACGACAGTAGATATGCAAAAATAACTGCTTGGTATAATTAATTCAAAGAAGGTCAAAATAAGCTGGTTTGAGGGAATAAAGCAGGACTTAAAAGAAATTAACATCACAGAAGATATAGTCAGGGATCGCAAGGCTTTTGGGAATCTGATTGCAAAGCATACGTTCACGGAAAAGGCTAAAAGAACTACAGGGAAACAATGGACGGAAGAACGCAAGAAACAGCATAGCGAGTTCATGAAGAGATTTTGGGAGGAGAAGAAGAAAGGAAAGCCATCATCAAGCTAACGAGTTCCAACGCGCTCTGTACACGGGCATAGCGAAGAAAGAAGAAGAAGAAGTTCAACATACATCCTAGAAAGAGACATCTTCAGGCACAAAGTGAACAATTGGGAGTTACATCAGAGCAACCACAACAAAAACAGTACAGACCAAAGTGGTCGGAAGAACGTAATTAAGCCTTTTCGGAAAAAATGAAAAGCTATTGGAAAAACGAGAAGAACCCACAGAAGAAATTATTGAGTTATTTACTTAATGTCTTCCAGTATTCGGATAATTCTCTACTACTACTACTACTACTACTACTACTATTATTATTATTAATAATAATAATTCTAATAATAATAAACATAATGCTATTTATTTGCGTCCCACTAACTACTCTTTTACGATTTTCGAAGACGCCGAGGTGCCGGAATTTAGTTCCTCGTGAGTTCTTTTACGTGCCAGTAAATCTACCGACACGAGGCTGACGTATTTGAGCACCTTCAAATACCACCGGACTGAGCCAGGTTCGAACATGCCATGTTGGGGTCAGAAGGCCAGCGCCTCAACCGTCTGAGGCACTCAGCCCAGCAATAATAATTCTTGAAAGAGTTGATAAACTGAAGAATTTCCCTTGGATACAACAAACAAAAGCTGACATGAAGAACGCACAAATTCAACCTTAAGACATTTTGATTCGAAATATATATAGAAAGAAAATTGGCAAGTGGGAAGTTATTCCAGACAATGAAGTACGGTACCAAAAAGAGCAGGTACCAAGCGGACGGAAGAAAGGAAGAGGATCTTTAGTCAACAGATGAAAGCATCCTGGATCCTCCGCAAACGAAATCATAAATTAAGCTTCGTGTGTTCCGAAAGGGACCATTAACGCATAATAATAATAATAATAATAATAATAATAATAATAATAATAATAATAATAATAATAATAATAATAATAACAATAATAATGTAAATACTGTTCCACATACTGCTTCTCACAACTAAGGACTTTCTGATATTCTAAAATACCGATACTTCATTCGATGTCGATTCTTAATTAAGGTATCGATACGCCGAAATTATCGAAAAAGTATCGATATATTTATGTTTTCCAAAGTAGGATCAAAATTATACTGAATTGCGTTAAATTTGGGATCACGACAGTTCCAAGGGAAACTAAATATTTAGGAGAATCAAAATATTGTGTATAAAATCATTAAAGTTTGTAGGGTTTTTTCACAGATCTTGACATGTTTAGAACACTGTTTACACACTGTGACAGTTTACTATGTTTTCTCAGCTACATCCACACTCTAGCCCACTAGTCGGAGGATCCGTTTTCGCAATTTAAATTACTTTCACAAGAAAACACCGCCGCAGAAGCATTTGTGCGATGAATAATTCGGATTAACACGCAAAATAAAAATGTCCACAATATGCAACAGGCCGACAGCAACTAAAATTAATCATCAATGACCTGCATTTAAAGCTGTTTCCCATGTGGCAGATTCCCTATCAGTTGTTTACCTAGCCTTTTCTTAAATGTCTTCAAAGAACTTGCAAATTTATGCAACATTTTCCTTGATGAATGATTTCGAATAGAATACTCCCATCCTCCAGTTCCGGATCGCCAGGAACTGGGGAGAGACGAATTATTTATTTACTGCAATCCAAATTATTTCTGATACGTGTATGATTTTGTACAATTAATGTATCTTACTGAGTGGCTCAGACGGTTCAGAACTGGCCTTCTGACCCCAACTTGGCAGGTTAGATACTGGCTCAGTCTGGTAGTATTTGAAGGTGCTGAAATACGTCAGCCTCGTGTCGGTAGATTTACTAGCACGTAAAATAACTCTTACGGGACTAAATTACGGCACCTCAGCGTCCACTACAAGTATTTAATGGGACGTTATGCCATTATCATTATTATTTTTATTATTTTCAGTCTTTCATATCATTTTTGTTCTTATGGACAGTGTTTAAACTCGAATATCCCTTGATGACACAATTTTCACTTCTTTCCCTTCTTCCTCTTCTCTTCCCAAAATATCTTCATCCTTTGGCTGTGCTCCTGTTTCCTTTGTTCTTTCCACAATGTTCCTGTCTTCTTCTTCTCATTTACGATAAATTTTGTATTCCTATTTTGTTTTTGAATTCTTTTATATCTCCTATCATTTCCCTGTTGATCTCCACCTGCCTTAATCTTCCTCTATGTATGTTATTATTATTATTATTATTATTATTATTATTATTATTATTATTATTATTATTATTATTATTGAAAATTCACAGCCTGTTTCCAGTCATTCAACCGGGTCAGGAATGGAATGTAAGAACCCCCATCTAGCGGCGAGGATAGGAAATGTGCCGGCTGCCGAAGCCTGTCGCACTCATTATATATATATATAATTCGCTGGGGCCATCAAGGACCATGTTAAGTCTTGTTGCATTTGACACTGAACTTGGCCTTCTTTAGAGCCCAAATTTCCCTCATTCTTTGTGAGTGGGCCTGCTTACGCTCCTCCGTCCAAGGGGCACCGTGTCTTCTCTTCGGTTGCTCGTCTCGGTATGAGATATGTAGCATTTGCAGGTCTTCTTTGGTAATTCTAATCCAGGGAATTGTGGTTTTGGGGTTTGAATCAAAAAAGTTAAATATTTCTTTAGTTAACTTTCTTCCGTCCATTCTTTTCAGATGACCGTAAAATCGTGCCCGTCTTTTTCTGATTGTGTCAGTAATTTTCTCTATTTTGCTTATACTTCCTTGTTGGATCTCTTTTGATGGATTCCATTTCTGTACTTTGATCCCAAGATTCCTCTCACAATTTTGCGTTCTCTTTTCTCCAGTTCTTCAAGGAGTCCTTTGTTGGCATTTAGAGACAGGGTTTCGGCTGCATATAGAACTACTGGCTTCAGAACTGTTTCATAGTGACGTACCTTGGTGTTTTGGGAAAGGCATTTTTTGTTGTAGATTGTGCGGGATGTTTGGTAGGCTATTTCCAGTTTGCGTACTCGCTCCTGAAGTGCTTCTTTGTCCATTCCATTTTTCATGATGATCTCACCCAGGTATTTGAATATGTCTACTCGGGTGATGTCCCCGTATTTTGTATGGAGTTTTGGTGGAGCCTCTTTGATGTTAGTCATTACTTCTGTTTTCTCAAACGATATCTGCAAACCAGTTTGTTCGGCAATTTCCTTTAAAATTTCAACTTGAGCTCTAGCGGTTTCTATGTCGTTTGAGAGAACAGCAACATCATCGGCAAATGCTAAGCATTCTGTTGCGATCCCCTTGGATTTGGTTCCTATTCTCAATGGACTGTAGTTGCTTTCCTGTAATCTCACCCGCCAGGTTCTGATGATCTTTTCAAGAACACAGTTGAAGAGTATCGGAGATAGCCCATCACCTTGTCGGACTGCTGTTTTGATGTCAAAGGAATGCGAGAGACATCCGTGGAACTTCACCTTGGATTTTGTATCGGTCAGGGTGGCTCTAATTAATGCCAGGAGTTTCAAATCAACTCCAAATTCATTTAAGATGTTTAGCAGGACTTCCCGGTCAATGGAGTCGTACGCTTTCTTAAAGTCCACAAAGACAGACACATACTGCTTGGAACTTAGTGTACAATATCTGATGATCGTTTTGAGATTTTGGATCTTTTCAGCTGTTGAGCGAACTTTTCTGAACCCTCCTTGGTAATCACCTATTTGATGTTCGACTTGTGCTTCCAAACGCTCCAGGATGGCAAGTGATAGAATTTTGTAAGTCACGGGTAGCAAAGATATTCCTCTGTAGCTGTTGATGTTCTTCATGCTGCCTTTTTTTGTGTAATGGATGGATCAAAGCTATTTTCCAATCTTCGGGTAGAGTCTCCTTGTTTCAAATTTCTTCTATTTGCTTTTGCAAGATATCAAGTGATTCCTCTGGGGCATATTTCCATAGTTCTGCTACTACTGAGTCTTCACCCGGCGCTTTGTTATTTTTGAGACGGGCAATGTGGCGCTTGATTTCATCTCTGTCGGGTGGTCTGGAATCTGGGTACCTGAGTAAGGGTTCCTTGGTCTCAATGGCGCTTTGCGGTTTAGAGCAATTAAGTAAATTCTTGAAGTAATCTGCCAGAATGCTGCAATTTTCTTCATTTGACGTCGCCAGTGTGCCGTCCTTTCGCTCAAAGCATAGAGATGGTGGTTTATAGCCAGTGAGTTTGCGTTTGAAGGCTTTGTAGTACTCTCTGCTTTCATTCTTCCGAAAGTTTTGTTCTACGTTTTCAATGAGAGATTTTTCGTATTTACGTTTCTCAATTCTGAACACCCTAGCTGCTTGGGCACGTTGGGTTTTGTAGGTTTCCCAATCATTTTCTGATTTCGCAGAGTAGTACTGTTTCCATGCATTGAGTCTTTCTTGGAGGGCTGATTCGCAGGTACCATTCCACCAGGCATGCTTTTTGCTTCTCTTATTTCTGCAACGTCTTTGGCAGCCTCAACAAGGAGACTTTTGGCGTTGTTAAAGACACAGTCATTTGGTCTAGCCTTCTCCTGGAACTCCTCGACCCTTTGCCGAAGTTTATCGTTGTCGAAGCGTGTGATCTGTTTGGTTGTCTTCCTTGTGTTTGCGGGAATTGATTTGAATTTGATAAGAGACATATAATGATCTGAGGCCACATTGATGCCTTTCTTTACCTTCACATTCATAACCTCAGGGCTGTTTCTCCTGGAGATTGCAACGTGATCAATTTGGAACTCTCCGAGAGGTTGGACGGGAGAACGCCAAGTCATTTGCTTTCTGGGTAGATGGCGAAAGTGGGTCGACATGACCTACAGGTTGTGATTTTCGCAAATGGACACCAGTCTTTTGCCGTTGGGATTGGTTCTTTTCTGAGCAGGGTAATTTCCTATAACTTTCTTTTACTTCTGTTCACGACCCAGTTGGGCATTGAAGTCACCCAAAAGAAGCTTGACATGGTGTTTGGGGATTTTCTTTAATTTTTCATCCAGTGGTTACAGAAATTATCAACTTCGTCGGATCAGACTTGTTCTTATCGTTTGTAGGAGCATGTGCGTTAACTAGGGCGTAGGTTTTGTTCGCGCATTTAATTGTGAGTATAGACAATCTGTCATTCAGAGGTTCGAAATTTGCAACCGATTTAAGGATCTTGGTTCTAACAGCAAACGCGGTTCCAAGCATCACAGCTCCATTGAGGATCCCTCTTTGCGCTTTGCTCTTGAAAAATCGGTAGCCTTCGGATTCAAAAATCTCTTCATCTGGGTACCTTGTTTCCTGTAGGGCCATTATGGATATCTGATTTTCGTGAAGAGCTTTGGTGAGGGTTTTCAGCTTGCCAGTTTGTGTAAGTGAATTTATGTTGAAAGTTGCTAGAAAGGTTTTAGATTTTGGCCTCAGTTTTTGACTCTTCGGGGTACACCGAAACGTTCCGACTCGTCTCTTGTCTGATGTCGAGTCTCCCCCAGAATCCGAACGAGACTCGTGCGCCGTGGCATTCACGATGAGGGATTTATCCGAAGATTTACCCCCTGGGGTATGTTTCTTGAAATGTTGTGCCATCATGCTTTTTGACTTGACTTTGCTTTGGACGGGTACTCATCCTTTTACAACTAGGGTTGTTAGCCCTAGAGGTTGCCTCAAGATGTTTTCTGGCTTCTGGTCATTTACCAGTCTTCGCCGTAACCCTGGCAAGGGACCAGTTTTTTTTTCACGGTGGTATTTTATATCCCTACTACCCTCTGACTCTGGGACGCGCCGAATGGAGGTAACCGGTAAATCCCCACACGGGCATTATTATTATTATTATTATTATTATTATTATTATTATTATTATTATTATTATTATTATTATTATTATTATTATTATTATTATTATTATTATTATTATTATTATTATTTATCTTTATTTCTATAAATATTACAATTACATCTACTCACTATTTACACTCCATCTCTAAATTGCCGTTTCTGAGAATTTCTTGGTTTTTTTATTTTTGTCATAGACGTTAACATTCTTGTATAGTCTTAGCACAATATGTATCTTGCCCCTATCATTTGTGTAAGTGCAAGTATTTATTAATGTTCCGAGTCTGAACAGTGTTATCCTTAGCTTACAATATACATTATGAATCAACTGAACAAACTAATTATTACCTGATTTGATTATATTCATGCATGCCTGAGTGGATGCACACTCCTCTTACCCAATCATAAATAGGATAAATAATTTCAATCCCTCATTCCTCGCCCTACAAACGAATATCGGTCACTAACCTTTTTCTATGTAAACATACTTCGTGTCTTTCTTTTACGATATTAGACTACTCGTGCAATTAGATCTTAATTTTAATTTTTTACGCATTATTCGATTAATATCAGTATTCCTGAACTTTTCTAACGACCATTTAGATATTAAAATGCCATAACATACTATCGATACCAGAAAATATCGAACCAAAATATCGAACATCGATAGAAAATTCTCGATATTTACTCACAGCGATAATATCGCAACAGCCATACTCAAGCTCATTGTTCCAGAACAGTTTACAATTGAACTCCGCGTGAGCGACTGACGGATTCACTCCCTACGGACTGGCAATCGTCTATTTATGTTCACTCATACATGACTCACTTGAGTCTGACTGCCATGCACCATTTGAGCTCCCAATATAGGCCCGTATAATATTCCATAAGTTTCCACTTCCAGATCAGTCTGGGCGCCTGGTACAATGTTAAACAGCTACGAGGAGCTTCCTTATCGCGAGCGTCAACAATTTGACGCCGGTATATTCTTGCTCGCTGCTGGTCCTGTCCACACTGTCATTATCGTTGTCGCCCGCATTACTGCGTTCCGCTGCCCGCCTCGCACTCATCCTCCATTGTCACAATAATGAACGCCCTGCTGTCTGACATCACGTCCAAACTCCCGCGCCCGTAACAGAGTTATTGCTTACCATTTTATTTTTGTTTATTTTAATAGTTAGTGTCCTAAGACTATACCAGGTGTATGCAAGAGTCTTTTCCGGTTCGAGGAATGGTTTACCACAAAATACAAGCAGTTTTTCTTGCATGGTATTTATAACTTGCCTAAAAAGCGGGAGAAGTGTATAGAAGCCGATGGCCAATATTTTGTACAAATAAAAAAAATGAATTTCCCTTGAAAATGACGTGTTTTCTTTACCACAAAAACCGGCAAAAACTTATGCATACGCCTTGTAAAGATCGCAATCCTTAAGCAAATTTCTTTTTATAATATTCTAGAGGAGATGGTAACTTAAGAATGCTGCGAACTGCACCATGAACCACGGTGCTAGACATAATCGAACTCGAAGATGTTACTTTACTGTTTGCTCTCTTGAGCAGTAAAATGACGAACATTTCTCCTGGTTTATGACTGTCCCGACTTCTTTTGAAGAAATTCTTCCTATATTTCGCTCTTTAAATCATTCCTTCGCGCATGAAAAACTTTGTAAAGTCAAAACAACTTCTTCTTCTACTTCTTCCTGCTTCAATTTGCATTCAAATGACTTCATGCAAACTTCTGGAATAATGAGAAGTGTAGAGCCATACTAACACAGCCTTTATTGATTCAATACGTTTCAAAGCTTAATATTAATTCTTAACGAGTCTTGAAACAAATCCTTCAAATATATATCAGAAGCGCAGATGGGATATTTCATTCTAATTTAAAGAAGTTAAAGTACAAAATTATATTAATCCTCGTATTAATTATGTTTTTTGTTATAATTCTGTTGTCTTGGTAAAAAAGGTCAATTATATGGAAAATGTTGTATTGATTTATAAAAAAGCGGTTTTACAGTGGTACGTACAAATACTACACAGGGTGTACAAGAATGTCTTACAATAAGAGTAGGAGTGAGCTCTCTATATTCCACTCGGTCCGCTGGGGTCTCGGCGGTTGATCTTCTTGGTCTCAATTCAAGCATTGACTTGAAACGACCTTCAAATTGAAGGTCGGGTGCCTCGATTGTGCGTAACACTTTACATGAAATAGAGAAAGTAATTACAACTCAAGAAGTGTTGAATATGCATGGATAGTTTATATATTATTTGAAAGTA
This sequence comes from Anabrus simplex, assembly GCF_040414725.1. Taxonomy (NCBI): domain Eukaryota; kingdom Metazoa; phylum Arthropoda; class Insecta; order Orthoptera; family Tettigoniidae; genus Anabrus; species Anabrus simplex. The sequence continues at coordinate 26,172,753 of NC_090273.1, read as the reverse complement.
GAAAGATGAATTCAAAAGACGTGACTACGATAGCTGACCTAATACGCATGACGTCATCACAATATGGCAACCAATTTAAGGTACATTATTTTGGCAGTTGAAAGTCATTTACCGCGTGGTGTAGCTTCGCGTGCAAGTGTAATGCAGAAGTTAGTGAAGTCTGATTCGACTTGTCTCGAAGATATCTATCAGAAAACACAAAAACAAATTAAAATGTGATCGTAAATAATGAGCATATTGATGATTTTGTGAATGATACGGACGTACACAAACAAATGTCCAATGATAAGAACAATAAGCGGGTACAAGCTCATAGAAGAAGTTTGCGGGAGTAAAGGACTAAATGAAGGATCGAGAAAAGCCAAGCGTACGCCTGTAGAACGAATGAGTCGCAAACTTAAGCCTTCATCAAAAGACATCGGAATGAAACATCTTTACTTTCATAATTACCAATTGTCATAATTTTTGTAATTACAATAAAATTACAGCCAAAACATGAATGAATCTTGTATCACAATAAATTGCAAATCATACATATCTTACTTCTCGTATCAATCTCCATCGTTGAAAACTATTTTGCTAAAAATTTTGCATATAAAAATTTAAATGAGTAAATAAGATAATATGAAAATTCCAACTTACAATTTCTAATTGTTGTGCACGAGAGACGTTCAGGTTCAGAAATCTAACGACAGTACCTTTCCAAGTTTTTACTTTCGAATGATGGTCTGAGTGAAGGGAATATTCGTATAAAGATTTTTAAAGGTTTATTGGTAACTCAGTACTGGCTAATTTAATGGTGATATTGTTTATGAGCAGTTAAGATTTTCTCTTAAAAATTGACTGTTTAAACGACCTCATATGATAGGCACTATATTTTTTGACGTGACATAGGTTGAACGAACAAGCGCGTCCTTCACCAATTTTCCCTCGGAAAATGTTTAGCGGTCTAAAGTCTGTATTACTAAGGACCAAATTGTTCCACATACAATTACAGGACATCTATATGTTAGTTTCGCTGCTAATTCCAGTTAAAAAGTATTTTTATTAAACCAATAGTATCTATGCTCCATTTACACGTGTAGGTGACGTCACCCCTCACGTGCTATTGCTGTGAGATAATATGTAACTAAAGCTCCCCACTGCAATTGATATGGGGCCTCATGTGATAACTTCAGGACTCTGAATTCTTATGACACAAAGGTCATGGGTTCAATATGGTGCAAGTAGTGGCAAAAGATCTACAGAGGTTGGCGCAATGAACAAATATCATTTTAAAAGAAAAAATTGAGCGTTAGAGCGTAGGTCATATTAACCAATAATTAAAAAAATAATAATAATTCGATATCTCGCGATGTTGTCATTTTATTAGCTGCTGAGGTTAGCCAATCAGATCAATTTGCCGGCGAATTCACATCGGATTTGTGAGGCGATGTGGCTAACTCTGCACTTGACTAAAGACCAGCTTGATAGCACGAGTCGAAGAAAATGAATTTTCGCCAGGGGACGAATTTAAACACGGAGCTCCGAGCTGACAGGATCGCTACGGTGACATGGGTTGAAACCCACGGTGGGTTTGTGTTTGATGCTGACTTGTTGGTTTGGCTCTCAAGCTATATGCAGATTTAGCAACAACGCCTCGCAATGTCCATCTGAATTCGACCGCGAAGCGATCTGATTGGCTAAATTCAGCAGCGGAAAAAATGAAAATGGCACGAGATATCGAATTATTTCTAATTATTTATCAGTATGACCAACCCTGTAACGCTCATATAGCCGCTTCACGTTGTTTAGGACCACGCTGTATATTTTATTCATTTTTATTTTATTTATTTTTATTTAATAGTGGCATAATTAGGACTCCTGGTCCTCTCTTACACTTAACCACGTCACTGTACAGAAAAACTGTGGAGTATCTTAAATTTTTAAAAACGAATTTGTAACATGAAGAATAAGTTTAAATTAATCGGAAGAAAATTAACTAAATTATACACAAACACACACACCATCATTCACTCATGAAGAAACTGCCTCTTTGGTTCAGTGGCAGGGTGTCGGCTTCCGGATCTCAATATAGCGGGTTCAAACCCGGCAGAGGTAGTCGGAATTTTGAAGGGTGGAAGAAAGTCCATTCGACACTCCATGTCGTACCATGTCTGCATGTAAAAGATCTCTGATGATACGTTTGGTCTTTACCCGACAAAATCAAATCTCAGCCATACACATCCAAGAGGGTTTAGGTTTACTCGGTCTGCCATTTAGTGGGCCTAGAGTAAAACGGAACGTCGAAATTGACAAGCAGGAAGCCAGATGCCCTCAATTCGAAATGTCTGCACACGGTAGCTGAGGCCATACGAGTATTATTATTACTCATCAAGATTCACGCCATTGGTTTATGCATCTAAGATGTACTTACTGTAGGAAGACTTGAAACACTCTAGTGAGTTACTGCTTCGGATGTTATTTGGAACTGAGTTCCATAATCTAATTCCCGTCGCAATAAGTGAGCGATTATAGGCAGCAGACCTGCTGAAGGGAATGGCAAGTGTAGTAAGAGAGCGTGTATTATGCTGCTGAAAAGAGGAAAGGTATATAAAGTTTGATGACAGGTACTGGGGAGTTCTCTCAGTTAGTGATCTGAACACCAACACGGCTACATGAGGATTTCTGAGTTCTTCAATTTCAGGAGGGAAAGTTGCTTGTAATAAGGTGTGACGTGTCGTAGCGTAACGAAAATATAGAATATGTATATACAATGTAAGAATAAAGTAGGCCAAACTTTCAGGACGTATTCATCACAAGTAGAAGAAGAATCGTCTTCGGGGCCGATGACCTAGATGTTAGGCCCCTTTAAACAACAAACATCATCATCATCATCATCATCATCATCAGAATAGTCTTCTTTAGCATCGAACATGCATCAGCTCGCTATGATCGACACATGCATCAGCTCGCCATAATCGATACATGCATCAGCTCGCTATGATCGACACATGCATCAGCTCGCCATGATCGATACATGCATCAGGTCGCCATGATCGATACATGCATCAGCTCGCCATGATCGATACACGCATCAGCTCGCTATGATCAATACATGCATCAGCTCGCTATGGTCAATACATGCATCAGCTCGACAAGCATTACGGTACGGTGGTACGTTCTGGAAATGAAGCGGATTTTTTATCCGTGGCCATATAATATACAGTCGAGCCTGGATATCTCGAACCTCCATTACGCGAATTTCCCGGCCGTTTGTCCTATTCTTTACGTGTATTTATCTATTACTCAAAACTCGGTTATACGAATTTCTCGATTTCTCGATGCAAACGTTTCCCTCCCTTGAGCAAAGAATAATCTGTACAACATTGGTTGTGCAATACAGCATTTATAATTTGTGACGAACAGTTAACAAGTAAAGAAAGGGTTACAGTGACGCTGGGAGCTATTATGAAGGGAACCGAAAAAACAAACTTCTAGTGATCGGAAAATCGACGAAGCTTCGTTGTTGTTTTCCCGACGTGAATCCATTACCGGTCACGTACGAAAGTAACCCCGGAAGTCGTGGATGACAAGCTCCATTTACGAATCTTGGCTGCCTGGTTTCGAACGTACATACAGATTCAGTCTAATATAAATGACAGTATTTATCACAGCAATAAATGTTGTTTAAAAGTGTGTGGAAGAAAAAAGGTTAACAGTAAAAAACAGAAGAGACTAACGAATTTTTCCCAAAAGTGTTAAGGGAGGCCTGTTTCTTGTTCCAATACTGTTTGAACTGTATTCTATTTTCTAAAAAGTTATTTTAATGAGGGTCATAATTAGAGCGATGCCATAAAGAACGAGTTTGTTGGTCTATTTTTAAATAGTGTGAAAAATAATGTATGCAGTATAAGCCCGTAGATACATATGATTCAATTATGTGCTATACATACTCAAAAGCGGTATTCTCTATATCTCGAAATTCCGATAGCTCGAAATAAAATTTAGCTCCCGGGGTGATTCGAGATATATTATATTATTATTATATTTGCCTTTATTTGTAGTGGCGAAGTTAGGACTCATTGTCCTCTTTTACACTTAACCACACTTCATTAACATTGTACATCTGAGAGCAATATTCATAATCTTATCTTAAAACTACCATTACAAACTAGAAACAAAATATGAAACAAAATAGCATAAACTCTATAAATATTCTTAGTCATGTCTTAAAACTATTAAAAGTTGATTGACACTAAATACCATAAGCACAGTAAACGTACATTCATACACACATTCACTCTACCAGATTCATTCAGCCTGGCGGCACACATCGAGGAGATGCTCACGGCAAGACAACTTGAAGGAATTTAAGGATTTTATGGCTCTAATGTTGTGGGGGAGAGAATTCCATATCTTAGCTCCATTTGTAACAAAGGAACGGCTAAATGCTGCTGACCTGCTGAGAGGGATAGCAAGTGTACTGCCAGAGCGTGTGTTATACTGGTGGAAAGAGGATAGGAAATTGAGTTATGAAGATAAGTAGTATGGGATATTCTCTTTTAATACTCGATAGATTAATACTGCCACGTGGAGGTTTCTATATTGTTCAAATTTTAGAAGGGAAAGTTGTCGATAGTAAGGGGTAACATGAACATCATAGCGTAAGGAAAAGATAAATCTAATACTAGAGTTCATAGCACGTTGTAATCGGTTTAGTTGTCCTCACGTGGCATCAATTAGTACTACGTCACAGTAGGAAAATATAGGGGGGGATAAGAGTATTTATAAGCCTAATTCTGATGTTAAGTGGCAGCGTATTTTGATGAGATTTTAGTGGGTGAAGGGACGCGTACACTTTTCTACAGATATTTTAATGTGCTCTCCCCAGTTAAGATTCTCGTTTATAATTACACCAAGATTTCTTACCGAGTTTTCGTACGGAATAATTTTACCAGATAAAGTTAGTGGAGGAATGTTTTTGTTTTTTTGCCGCACTGATTTGTTTCGTCTGCCCAACAATAATAGCTTTAGATTTTGATGGATTAATTAAAATACAGTTTTCATGAGCGTATGCAAAGATATTATTTAAGTCAGAGTTCATATAACCTATTGCTTGATTGATGTCTGAAATTTTGGAATGATAATAGATCTGTAGATCGTCAGCATACAAGTGATATTTACAGTGTCTTAGCCGTGTCGATATATCGTTAATATAGATAACAAAGAGAAGTGGTCCAAGTACAGAGCCTTGTGGTACTGCTGAAAATTTCATTACCCATTCGGATGACCTATTCTGAATAATTACGCGTTGTTTTCGTTCCGTAAGATATGAGAGAAAGAATTCTAGAGCAGTCTGTCCAAGGTGAAGCAATTTCAATTTAGCAACCAGTACGTCTATATTTACTGTGTCAAAAGCACTGCTAAAATCAAGAAGTGTAAGTAACGTCACCTGTCTTTCGTCCATAGCGCGTCTCATGTCGTCTGTAACTTTCAGCAGAGCAATGGCCGTACTGTGTCCCTTTTTGAAACCCGATTGTAAAGAGTCAAGTAGTTTGTATTTATTTAAATAGTCGGTTAATTGCACGTGTACTATGCGTTCAAGAGGCTTGGAGAGAGATGAAAGTATACAAACAGGTCGATAATCTGTTATAAGTACAGGTGAGGAAGTTTTGGGAACAGGATTTATAATGGCATTTTTCCACATTTTTCGAAAGAGGCCACTTGTGAGGCACGTGTTGTATATTGCTACCTTTCCACCCCACGCCATTTGCCGCATAGAACCAATTGACTGCATGATAATCCCTAAAAAGTCGGGATACCGCCATATAGCACCATACGCCAAGGCGCCTGATGGAAAGGGACCATTTTAGTCTAGAGTCAAATGCCACCTCATCAGGAAGGAACAAAAAAGAAAATTGTTCAGAATGATGGGTGAGCAAATGCTCTTCCGACCGTGCAAGGGTCTACTGCACCCTTCCGTTCCAAAGAATCAAACCACCGAGCTCCCAAGGCCATGGTGCGTTCGCGGCAGATGATCAAAGAAAAATAACACATAACTAGCTTAAAGGCAAAAATGAACGGAAGGAAACCTGGGATACAATGTTATTCGGCAAAATGACAGGCAGACAAAAGTTTAAATACCTATTTATTGAGCCTTCATAAATTAAATTAATTGAAGGTTGATCCTGAATATTTATAGTATATCAAAGTTGAATATGCAATGTCCAATGGACTAAATACAAATTGCAAAGTGTCAAAAATTTTATTTCTCCTTTACTTCTTTCTTCTTCCCGACATGATGATAAATATTACATTATAATTTGTATAACATACTTTTTTTAAATCAGAAATATCCTTATAAATGCGACGGTCATCATTAAGAACTTTCTTTAGTATCAGAAGAAGCAATTATTTATACAAAAAAAATTGAGGATAACTTGAAATGGTCACCTAGCTAAATTAATTATATTACAAAAAGTAAACAAATAATAAGTGAATGCTAGTCGATAAAATCCTAATCAAAATAAAATGACTGATGTCGGGTCCAGAAATCGAACCCACATTCCAATGAATCCATTGACAAAAATTACGAAAATAAAACTCGATTTGTCATCCACATAAAGAGTGAAACACGACTAAAGGAAAGTATAAAAAAAGAAAATATGTACACATAATATGAAAAGAAACAATTAAACAATATACACATGCAATTGGCTGAAAAAAATTATGTGACAACAAAAATCCATGGTTGCCTCAGAACTCGAACCGATGATATCCAAGATGGCATCGACAAACGGGACTAAAAATACTGCCTTTCTTAATTAATCATAGGGTCAACAAATAAATAATAATACTGGCGTTCCAGTTAGTTAAATATTATTATAAAATCTTACATGGAAAAGTAAAAGAATCCTTTAAACAATAATCGGTGTCGCACTGCCTTCATTCTAAGTGGAATAGCTCGAATAATACAGTATACAGTAATCCTCTACAAGGGGCAAGCCTTCTTCTGACTCCCCTCATCGTAAATCTCTGGACGTCAATACCCTAGCAAATAATGGCCCGGTGTGGTAGAAATATCCTTTCAACATCTCAAGGTGAAAGCAAATCGTTTCCCTTGGAACACATATTTGTTAAATAATCTCATTTCAGTACATATTCTCATATCATACTTCCAAAGCTCCACTGGCTTATAAATTCACTGTCCTGCCACAATTCTATAATACAATATCAATCCACTGTTCATTTTCTCATATTCACATCCTTCAACTTAGAATGACCGGCTTCGATTCGATCCGATTACAGAATACAGCCTAGGTTTTTCCTACATTTTAAACTCAAATCAATAAAATCAAATATGGATTTTAAACATATCCATAATGTTATTCTCAAATATAGAAAGAGAAAATATTTCACATAAAAGGAAAACGCTAATCTCAATAGGAGGGCGCTTGTTCGATGTCCAGGCATGTCACAAGTTACGCATATAATTAATACAGCCATCTACAAATATTATCATGCAAATTACGTGAAAATAAGAGTGCCTTGCTATCCTGATGTTAACAGTTGATAATCCATTTTTACAAGCATAATCACCATGCATTAACATAATAAGCTTGGATATCACGTAAATAAATTATACAAAATTACGGTTTGGCTCAGTGCCAAAAAAAATCTACTTTCTATTACTTTTACCTAATCTAAGCACTCTCAGACTAACTAATATTTTATCATCACGTCAAATACATGCATTACATAAATTATATATATATATTTAAGCCCATGGAGTAGACTATTAATTCCATGAAATGAACATAAATGAATATGAAGACCACTCACAAGTTCTCTCTCTAATTAAAAAAATACATGCAATTTACATGTCTAACCTAATTTACGTGATCTGCATAATGAATAACCGCGCATTTATTTAAAAAAATTACTTCATTTTAGTACTTATCATCATGTCGTAACAAACTAAGGTTCGGGTCCCGGGTAAGACCCTCATTTTCCTTTTTAATCTTCCATGGTGTTGACGTTGGTCACGGGTTCATGTCCGTTGCTACTCCCGCTGAACGCGTTCATAATCCAATGGTTATCTTCCACACTTATAACAGTTTTTATGAGATTAACACTTGTTGCGTCACTTTAACACAAAAAATACAATTATTACACTTTAATGAAATTAACACTTGTTGCATCACTTAAAAAATTACAATTATACCGTTCTTGCTATCACATAACTTCAAACTTGTTAAATACTATTGTTTGTAGACAATTACAATATTCTCGAAGATATAAACTGTATATTTACAGTCTGAAACACTAAATAGATCAGAACACCATCAAACCGTGGTTCTGCTTTGGATCCTTCGCGTGAAGTGGATACTGTTGTCATCATCGCTATTCCTTTTATAAACTTTCCCCCTCTCATGCAAGAGACAGTGGATAATCCCCACTACTTTTTTAATTAATAGTTCCACGTGTCGTATGGCATCGGTAATACACTCAAGCGTGTGACTCAGATTCTTAAGTAGTCTGGTTATGTGCGGAACCTGAATTGTTCGGCCATTTATTTAAAATTAATTATCAAAATAATGCCCCTACAATGTCCTCCATGAGAGTGCTGCGTACAAAGGACGCGTCATGACGCTTAGCGTGTTATATAATGCAACGATTGCGTATTCTTCCACACGTTAATATATTATAAAGAATTAGAATTTTGGCAGATGTCTATAATGAAATCATATAACATCCCGAGGTTTTCCATATTAAATATTATGCATGTCTCGAAATCTCATCATACAAATGCAACTCGCGAGCTGGCAACATCGTGTTCGGCCATTTTTTCAACGGGAGAAGGTATCATTATCGATTTTTCTGGCTTGACATTTTCTTCTCTCTCTCTCTATCTGTGTATTCTTTTAGTTAAGACGGAGTGGTGTTTAGCAGGCTACAAAGGTTGTGTAAGCATGTGCAACCTAATGCAACTTTTTGTAACAAGTACGAGGGAGATTTACAAAGGTTTTTCACTGCCATTTAATAAATAAATAAATATGTACATGACCGATAAGGTCACAATATATGAGTAATGGCAAGAAGAATAATGTCAATGACGTGTTGTATTATGAGTATGGGTATTTCATCAGGTCCTACAGCAGATGATGTGATTGATAATACCTCGCATTTCACATCAATCTCTGTGACTTCGCGAAATTCAAAGAATGGCCTATTTGGTGCTGGCTGGTTCAGAAGAGATTTTATAGCCTGTGATATTGTGTGTATTTCCGGTTTAATTTTTACTTCAGAAAAATGAGCATTCAATCTCTCCAGAGAGATGTCTGAATTACATGGCTGGGGCAAAGCTTTCCCAATTCCAATGGAACGAAGTTGTTTCCAAGTATTTGACACATTTAAATTTCCAGCCAGGTGATTGTAAAAAGAAAATTTCTTATTTCGAATTATTACTTTAATTCTATTCCGAAGTGTCCGATACTGTTCAAGCGCTCTGGAAGAGTGTGTGCGTCTGTAGAGCCGGTGTAACGCGTCACGGTGAGACATCATTTGTTTAATGTCATCGGTCAGCCATGGAGAAGGAGGTCGGGAGACTTTGGCCGTACGCTTAGGTGCATGTTTATCAAGGAGACCAAGTATAAGTGAACTTAAAGTTTCAACTTTCTTATCGATACCGTTTATATTTTTACGTCATCCCAAGGACTATTCAAGGCGTCAACTCTCAGATGATCTAAGTTTATATGTTTAATGTCCCTGAATGTTATGTATCTGGACTTATACTTCGGTACTTTGAGCGATTAAGATAAGTATATTAAGTCATGTGACGATATGCTAGGGGTAGGAATTTGTCCATGTGATACTATTTTCTGTGGGCTGTTAGTGACCATTAAGTCAATTAATGTATGTGAAGATGAGGTATGATTTTCGGTTTTAGTGGAAGTATTGTCATGTCACACGTCTGGAAAATACTTAAGAGTTGCTTTGTATCTCCAGCCTGTTCCAGTAAATTAGTATTGAAGTCTCCAAATATTAAAATATGTTCATAAGCAAGTGATAGTCTCTGCAGGATGTCTTCAATGTCTGAGAGGTGATCTACCCGTGCTGGCCGATAAAAAAACTCCTATTAGGGCTTTAACTGTTGTCACAGTTATCTCGACAAAAATGAACTCAGGTCTCGGGTCAGCACAGTGGTCAGATGTGCATACGATTTTACATTTAATATAATCTCTACAGTACAAGGCTACTCCTCCACCTCTTTTATCTATTCGGTCATGCCTGTAAATATTATAGCCCGTCATGTGTACCATACTACTAGGGATAGTTGCGCGTAACCAGCTCTCACTGATAAAAGCTACGAGTACATTACTGTTTTCATGGAGAGCTGTTAGCTCCTCATGGTGAGCAGGTAGGGATTGAGAATTTAAATGAATGCAGTTCAATGAACGTGCGTTGGCCTGAAATACTTTCACTAATGAGCCTTGGTAGCGGGGTGTCTCCGTTCTCGGATAGGAGAGGTTAGGGGTAGCGGGACAGTCAGGTCCACAGCTGGTAGTGGTTATGACAGTACTCATCACACAAAGCAGAATACTAAGAAGAATACATGCTTCTTACCTGCGTATTTCCTCCGATATCGCGCCGGCTTTTCATGCACTCAATTACATTCACACTCAATAATAAAACACTATAATACAAACTTAAATTAATCCACATTGTCGTTACTTCACACTGTTTCACCCCCTAGCTGCTTGAATAACATTGTTAAGGTCAGCTTGTGTGGTCACTTGAATTTTCTTCCCATAAGAGCTTAGAATAATGATACGTCCATCCTTAGTGCATACAGATTTCTGACCGAAGTGGTCACGCGCGGCGTTTAGTATGTCCTTTCTCGTTGCTGTTAGCGATTCTGTTATAAGCATACCCGATCCCTTCAGCGATTTATTTGCACGCCAGATACGGTCACGTTCGTGATATCGCGTGAACTTAATTATGATGGGCCTCTTCCCTCCCGTCACTACCTCAGCTGTTGTTCTCCTTGGTTTCCCAATCCTGTGACAGCGATCGAAATTGTCCAATGTCAAGTCTATTCCTAGGTGGGTTTTCACAACACCGAACACCTTGTCATAGACGTCCTCGTTCGGAGCTTCTGCCACCCCGTGGAGTAATAAGCAGTTTCTCCTGCTGTACTGCTCTGCTTCGTCGATTAGGTCGTCCTGTTTGGAGATCTGGTTGTGCATTTGGGTAAGTTCGGACTTCACCTCCTTGAGCTCCTCGGTGACAGCAGCTCTGAAAGACTGGAACTGAAGGGCGAATGCGTCTAGGGAAACATCGCCGGGGTTGGTAGCACTGCTGTTGGCGGCGCGCGTTGCTTTCTCGAAGCGAGTTTGGATGTCGTTTAGCTTTTCTTCGAATGAAGAAATCCGCTTGTTCAATGACTTTAGAGACATTGTGAATGAACGTATGTAGCCACTGAGTGTTATTTAGTTATGAAACTTGATCTAGTACACACGAATTGCAGTTAAACTTGCTGATTTGCTAGGTGGTTTACGGAGCTCTCTCACATCTACTTCTTCACTGCCGCCATACTGTGATTGCGTTCCACTGTATTTTCTTCTTCTACCTGTATGAGATGTGTCTTGAAACGTTGACCTTACCTTAGTTACACCCTGTATATAATTTTCTTCATCACTGAGTATACATGAAACATTTTTAAGTACTGTAGTATATTTATGTATAATAAACAGAAAATATATATTGGGACATTCTATACCTTTATAGATAAGTGTTGGGAAGTAAAAATAATTTCATGCCAAGAAAGACTGTACATTAAGTTAAAATAGTCACACTGACTTTTCAATCGGCGTGTCAAATTTTGCAATATGAAAGGAGAGATGTGTATGGCATAAAAATGGCAGATATGCTAGGCCTCAAAGACCGAACCACAGCCAGGTTGGAAGTAATGCCCAACTCCGATGGGGTCCAGAAGTCTGCTTTCCGGGGTTAAACACCTAAAGACCTAGGTATATATATGAAGTATCTCTTGCAAATTAGGTAAAATTGGCATTATTCTTACCTTAAAACCACAAATACTATTTGAATAACTTTTTGCATGAGTAACATAAACACATTACTATTCATAAAAATATTTTCGAATATTAAAAAACTAGTAATGAATCGTATTTTAAGATCAAATTTGCACCTTATTACTTTGTAGCTGAAAGAGGTCTTCTCTATAAGTATTACAGTCCACTGAATATTTGCACATGTCTTTGATTCTTTCACAGAAAATATTTATAAACTTGTATAAACAACATACTTAGGATCTACAAGGTATTCCTTCAAAAATAATGTTCCTCTCAACTGTTACGTTTCGTAGTTTTGGTAATTTTTCCAATACTATATTTAAAATGTAACTTGTATGTGTCAAAGGAATGAATCAATATCATGTGTTTCAGGTAGATAATATTCACACTCATGCAAAATTTCTTGGAAGTATTTTGTTTTCCTTCTTGATTATGATTAAAAATATGTGTACAAATTAAAGTTTGCCAGAAAAATATAATAGAAACAGATATAGCCATTTACAATAAAGTCTCTTGAATTATTCGATAGTTATATCATTTCATAAGTATCACACAACCGCGAGTTGCTGGGAGGTGATTGGGTTACGCTTCGGTGCGCGAGGATCTCTCACAAAATGTTCAGGTAATTTCTTCCCCTGTTTTGGCATTCCGGTATCGTTTTTAAAAGATATTTGTTTAGGTGTTTTACATAATTCATATTCAGTGGTAAATCATCATTTATACGGTATATGAAGAAAATAAAGTTTTCCTGATCGGGGATAGCGGGGGAATTTCAAAATTTAAATATATGTAAGCTCATTCTATCCTAAGATTAATAATGTGAAAATGACTATCTATTTGATGCTGTTACCTTACGGTACCCCTTGTTCTGGGGCAGCTATCCCTTGTGAATTTTCTCTCTATAAAGAAAAATCCATCTGAAAAATGCAATATTTCCCTAACAAAGGTATACCTCCCCTCAGCCCCTCGCTACATAAACATATGTCTTACACGTGTATACAAAGACTAATGACGATTTATCTTCCCAATCCTCTAAAATACATCAGCAACTAATAATATTTTACCAATCGTGGAAAAGCCTCATTAAAGTTGTTAGAAATATATTTATTGTAAATATTTATGTGGTACTGAATAAATAATCATTATACTAATTTAATGTATATACTTTATAAACAAACAAACAAACAAACAAAGCATGTAAATTAGCGGTACACCACGCCTATCATCATAGGGTAGTTGCAGGGCTATATATCAGACTAGCAGGCGGGGGGGTGACTCTCAACACAGTGGTCAGCGGGGTATTATGAATTGCAGCGCACTGCTATATTGGGTTAGCCGCTAATGTGAACATTCTACAGGTAGCCAAGATGGTAACCTTCATATCAGCAAAACAATGTTGCCATCATGATGACAAAAACAGTGGTAGTTTTCCTTCACTTATTTTCAGTAACACGATACCTAAGCCCAGGCCATACATTTATTTATCCCCAAGTGAAATATATTGATAGATTGACATTCAAATTCCATAATACAATATAATTTTTAAAACCACTCCGTGATGTATTCGTGAAATAAATTATTTACGGTTTATATTTTTAACAAAGAACATGGCCCAATATATTCGTTCATTATCTAATCTTTAGATATTCTCTCGAAATTCAATATATCTTCACATTAAATTTATAAAATTCAATTCTTCTTTCCTTATTTTCCTACCGCTTTTCCCACACGTGTGGGGCCACGGGTGCGAACTGCGTCGCACATGTAGATTTGGCAGTGTTTTACGGCCGGATGCCCTTCCTGACGCCAACCCTATATGGAGAGATGTAATCGCTATTACGTGTTTCTGTAATGATTGGCAATGGTGTGTGTTGTCTGAATATGAAGAGAAAAGTGTTGGGACAATCACAAACACCCAGCCAGAAGAAGGGATTAAAATCCCCAAACTGGCCGGGAATCGAACCCTCTGAACCGAAGGCCAGTACGCTGACCATTTAGCCAACGAGACGGACTATAATATTCAATTAATTTCTTATTTCAGAGAGAATGCACTGAATAGTCAGACAACTAAACGTTTTGAGTGGAAAAACATATGTTTACACGGGAAGTTATTTGGCTCCTTGTATTTAAACTCAGTTGTAAATACTAAAGGAGTTAAAAGAATACATTGCGATATTCTTCCTTTATTTCATGAACTACTTATATTTTGAGCAACAACTTATTAATACGTAGCATAGCAAAATTAACATTTAATCTTCTTAGTAATTTAACACGCAATATTTATGAAAGTTGCCAAAAATTAATTCAAATGAATACTACAAATATGAATCCGTTTGACCGTTACATGTGCCAAAATTTGAAGGTAATCTGACTGAGAGTATTGTTCAGCGAGTATTTTGAATGATAGAAAAATAGCTTTATCGTAGTTTACACTGAAAGGAGGTCCCGCCTAAACATTAATTTTTGCATTAAAGTAAAGATTGCTGAGTTTAGGTGCCTCACCTATCCGTTTCGTAATATCTAATCGACCAAATTCAATTCTTACGCTTTTTTTTGTCTTCAGACATTCTCCAGCGATTATGACTAGGATGGTTCACTTTGACTATAGGCGTAAACGTATAATAAAATTGAAAATATTTAAAACAATATACGTAATTTACCCTTTAAATGCACAGTTTATAATCTCTTTCAAATATTATTTTTCATTTGACAAGTGTTGCATAACCATCAGGAAAGGATTCGTCAACTCAGAGACAAAACATGACGAGTTTTGAAAAATCTAGGCTCTGTAATATTAAATCATGTTTCAACTGCCTTGTAACATTATTACACGTATGTATTTTCTTGGTTCTTATCTCAAATTTCTACCATTACCTTTGGCTGATAAATGTCCTATTTCTAAGGCTTCGTCTTCTTATGGTTTCTTTTAGAAACACGTAGGGGGTCGGCGGGGACTTCCGATGCTGAAAAGGAAATGCGGGTGGGGGGTGGGAGGATAAGGAGTTTTGAAGTAAAAGTTGGAGGGTGGAGACGGGAGAGCGAACGTAAACGACATGAGTATTTCAACGAGTTTCGTAACTTAGAGCACGCATCCCCCGTTCGTTCTACGTCAAAATGTCATACGAGATTTTTTGTTTCAAATTTTGTCAACTTTCCGTATTTCCAGCTATTATTTCCGAAAACTACGCACAAAAAGGCTTTCTTAATAATTCACACTTCTCGGATGTTTTCCCAAATTAATAAAAATAAATCCAATTTCCAGAACTAAGATGATTTTTTCTAGGAAAGGTCCCTATATGGTCTCTATTGCCTGGACAAACTTTTCATAACATTTATTTTTGATGTAGAATGCGCTTAAATTCTCTGTAACTCGGATATTATTAGAGTTAGAATCATGTAACTTGGCACACTAAAATAAAATGCATTGTTCTTAGCTATAAATATTAATCAGTTAATTTAATTTTTTTAAAGAAGACATTTTCAAATTTGAATTTTTGTCATATTGAGCCTTGTAATATTTTTATTAATTTCTAACACCTTGATTATTTAATGCCTGCAGTTTTTTAACCTAATGCCTATTGCGGTATTTTCAATAATCGATCTCTTCAATTTGAGAAGTTCACAAAAATTACATATGTAATTTTTCAAGCACCATTTACTCTTTCTATGGGCATACTCTAGTGGGTATTAATTCCTTCTGTCTTTATTTCTTTCTTCTGTGCCCTACAAATGTTACATGTTGGGTTCAAGACAGGAGAATTTGCTGGCCAGTCTTAGATATTAATTTCCAGATTCTATGCGATAGCGGTTTCAAATTTGCCTAATGACTAGAGTATGCTCATAAAAGGAGTAAATGGGGCCTGAAAAAGCCAAGCAACTAACAAGAAGAAGCATTTCAAGCTATTGTAACTATGGCTGACTTCAGTGTAAAGAAAAGTGGCTATTATCAAACAGTTTTATGGCCAGGAAACTTATTGTAAACCACGTGAAAATGTTCATACAATAGAGGAAGCGCAATTTTTCATCATTCAGTTTATACTGTACCGTATCTTCCAAAAAATCAAAAAAATACCTCGTTCTCCTTGTGAGTATAATAATTTGGCAGACAACTGTAAGTACTGCACTCAACTAAATCGTTTTGGCACTAGATTTCCATTATAATGAGCTTGCAGTTTCGTGCACCTTAAAGAGATAGAATCACGTATATCACAAGGTTTTCCTTCCTACGATCCGGTCTGGGAGTCTTGACGCTTTTGTATTTTCAGAGCGTAATATCCTCTTAAAATCATGGGTTTCTTATTTTTATTTTCAGCAAGTGTTGGAGGGGGTATGAGGTATGACGATCTTCTGGTTTAATTATCTGAAGCCGAGAGAGGCAGGTGAATGACTTCTAGCAGGCAATATCCTGTGGATAACGATATGCATATTCTCCCTTCGTGTGAAGTTATGACGCTCATTTCCCTTCTCACGACAGCCTCCCTCGCTCTCTGCTGCTACCCCTAAGGAGATCTCGGAAAAATCTACGACAAGTGCAAGGGGGATGGGAAGTGATGCATTAAGAAATATATATAACTGCTCCTTCTCCTTTCCCTAGGTTGCCTGTCACTCTGATTTTAGAATATCTCTCTCTCTCTCTCTCTCTCTCTCTTTCTCTCTCTCTCTCTCTCTCTCTCTCTCTCTACCCATTTATGTTTCACTTTATCTCCCTCACTGTCTTTCTCTCTCTCTTTTCCCACTTTATTTTATTTTTTCCTCTTATCTACGCTAAGACAACGTGCTTCGCTGTTACCATAAGCTGACAGAATATTGTTCTCTTTATTTCCACACATCAAAAGAATGAAATTTTGTTATTTTTCGCAGGTACATTTTCAAGCTCTTCTCTATATATTATTTTACCTCGCATTCCATTTAATATCTATATATACCTCATCCCGCAGTCCTCCTCGCACATTTCTACACACATACTTACACACATCTTACGGAGCGAGTGGGCTATGGAATGCTCGTCTGTAAATATATTTTTTTTTAGAATTTGGCTTTACGTCGCATGGACAGAGATAGGTCTTATGGAAGCGACCGTGGCCTTAATTAAGGTACATCCCCAGCATCTGCCTGGTGTGAAAATAGGAAACCACTGAAAATCATTTTCAAACCTGCCGAAAGTGGGGTTTGGAAATCAGTATTTCCCGAATGCAACCTCACAACTATGCGACCCTACCCACACGCCCAAATCGCTCGATATGTGACTGTAATTTTGTATTCGGAAGGTGATGTGTTCGAAACCTACCCTACCGGCTGATATTATGTTGATTCTCGTTTTCAGATCAAGAAAGTGCTGAGATGTATTTAACACATTCATACCCCTGTATCCATTATACTTAGCTGCACAACAGGTGCAAAAAGCAGCTCTAAGAATTTACAAATTTAAGCTGCAGATGTTTTAAAGGTACAGGTATTTAAATTTAACGGTTTTAACACAGATACACCAACTCCCTTCAAAGCTTTGCTGACTGACGGAAATTTAAAGTACTGGAATTCTAAGTCAAACGTAATTTAAATAATGCCTTTCTGAGTTTTCTGAGTTTCAGTCAGGACTCTCCCGCCCCTTCTAGAAGTTAAAAACAAGTATAACTTTGCAGTAGTATCCAAAAGCTGTAACACTGTACGTACCATGAACTAACTGCTTAATATTAATTACTTAATATAATTCCTGCCAAGTTAGTGGTGAACTTTTATCTTAGTGCTGCTATTTAATAACTGCAGGAAGGCTTTCTGGTTTGACAAGCTGAATATTTACTAGAAAATGTACCCTGCCTCACTACGGTATTCAACATTGTATGCAGATTTCTCCCTAAATTACTGTAAAGGCAGTGAGTAAGATTATATTAAATTGCATTTCACTCAGCGCTATCCGAGAAACAAAACAGGGAGGACACCATACGTTGTTTCCGATGTAAGGTAGGCAATGGGGAAGTATTGCTCATAATGGCAGGCCACATTTCCCACTGCCAATCACAATCGAGTTTCATAGTGTCTGCAATAATAGCAGGCTCACTTGGAAACTGCCATTCACAGTAGAGATGGGGAGTTTTCACTATAAAGACAGGACCCTTTTCCAAATACCAGTTACAATCGAGCTGGAGAGATTTGATTATAATCGAGAAATGCAGCGCTATCTAACGTACCAACAATCGAGACACGACAATAAGTCATAGGACCAAAGTTGAAGATCTCTCTAAATTGGACAGCGGTTGTGCTATCCGTTTCGTGATACGACTTACCGTTTAGCCAACACAGTAATTAAAATTGAATCTATATTTGATATTTTCCGGGACCAAAATTTATACATTTGAACATCCTGGAATATTTCCTCAAAGAAAAGAGTGTCCAATGTTTCAGGATTATCACTCGCATACATCCGGAGTAATTAAGGAAGAAAATAATACAGTTACGAAAGTTGAAATTAATAGAAAACTAGAGGGCGGATGCTGCTCCAAAGAATTCGTTTTAAATAATTTGACTACCCTTTTCAATGGTTTTATGAATATTTGACGTGTTGTTTGAGTGATCAATACATAGACTGGTTTGATACTGCCCTCCATACCACCCTATCCTGTGGTAACCTTTTCCTTTCTACATAAATAATACATCCAACACATGCTCTAATCTGTTTTTTCATATTCGTATCTTGGTCTACCCCTACCTTTCTTACCACCTACACTTCCCTCAAAAACCAACTGTACAAGTCGTGCGTGTCTTAAGATGTGCCCTATAATTCTATCTCTTCTTCTGGTAAAATTTAGCCAAATCGGTGTTATGGCGACGATGGGATAGGAAGGGGCTAGGAGTGGAAAGGAAGTGGCCGTGGCCTTGATTAAGGTACAAACCTTGCATTTGCCTAGTGTGAAAATGGGAAACCACAGAAAACCATCTTCAGGGCTGCCGACGGTGGGGTTCGAACCCACTATATCCCGAATCCTGATACTGTCCGTACTTAAGAGACTGCATCTATCGAGCTCGGTGGAGAATATATTCTCTTCTAGGATATCTATAGGCTTACATTTGACTGCGACCGTAAAACAATTATAATTACTTTAGTTTTCAGAAAGACAAACTTACAAATAAATTGAATTATAAACAAAATACGCAGTATTCTGACATTACAGTACAGTTAAATTTAATCACCTGACGATGTGCCCGACGACTCCGGGAACCAATTGCGATGGTAGGAATTAACTTGGTCATACCTACAGTTTAGAGCGAACCTGTAATATATTCTATAAATACAATTTAAATGTACTCTCTACTACTTTGTTATGTATTGTATAGATGATTCTTCAGAGTAACCACCGAGTAATTAATTATCATCGTTAAGGCTTTTCTCGGATGCCGTTCTCTATTTTCTCTGCAACACGCCAGCTTGTAAAGCATTTTGGTACAGTACCTCCAGCTCCTAGAAATAAACCAGTCACAATTATCCGCTTAAGTGTGGTATAGTTGTTTCATAAAAGTTGTTCTTCTTGTTGTCCACTTCTTTGGACTGAGTTAGCGGCTGCTCAGAGCGGACGATTGGATCAATGATTTCTGTACGTCTATTGCTTCCATTCGTCGCCACATAGTGAAACTCTTCGTGGACTATTAACCCTTCCTTGTACAGGAAGGTGGAAATTATTGAGCGGACTAGTATGTCGCTTTATACGCAGCATCTAAATAAAATATATAGTTGTTATTTCCTTTCGGATGAACGAGGAAAATACTGTAAATAAGCAAATGAATGAAGGAGTACTGGCAAAACGACAACGTGAATTGAGTAAGAGAGTGAATGTGCATCCAATATACAGAGTTTCTTATTCCTGTCCTTAGTAAACCAAATAGGTAATACGACATCGGTCTGATCCCTATTACAGCAACGGATCTGGTGATAGGTTCAAAGTTAAACTACATTAGATTTGTTTACCACATGGATAGGTATTCAAAGTACTGCTGGCAAGAGAAAGCGCGGAGAAGAATTAGCTACCAAAACGCAAGTAAGCATCAGGTTAGGATGTCTGATTGTTGGCCCATGGTCTAGCTTGAGACAATGGCTAGGTTTTCAATGCAATATCCATATTTTGATAAGATGCCAGTTTAGCTTCATGAAATATCACTTACATCATCCAACCAGCATGGCAACACATGTCTAAAATAAAGCCCTTGACGTGGAATTAGCAACTTAGCAACCTAATGGTACAGAAGGAAGATGAACATTGTTCCTTAATTTAATATGATGATACGTAGTAGTGGACTTTCACTTACTGGTATATGACGTACGTTCACGTCTGGGAATCTCTCTTGCACAGCAGCCAGAAGGTGAGCCGAGGGAAGTGATTCTTTCTTGCTTAAGACAGATTGATGGTGCCAAAGTTTTCCGGGACTAAAGTAAGCACTCATTGCGTTCATCATTTGTCTGGGGATAAGCTTAATTTTTTCCTCTTCCCATTCCGCCACGTCGTCCTTCTCCCTCAGCCCTCACCCTGCGTTATCAGTAAATGGGATAAAGTTCGTTGTAGAGCAAGAGAGAGAGTGTTACCTCACCAAAAAAAGAGAAACTGGCGGAAAGATGAACGAAAGACTGGGAAGAGTAGGAAATGAACCTTAAAAATGAGCATTGCATTAAATGAAGGACACGTAGGCACGTCATGACGAGAATTCTTTAACAGCAAGACGACGACAAAGGAGAAAGGGGAAAAAATAAATGACTATGGAAATTAAATTACCCTCCCTTTTAAGGTCACATTGGTAATATGTTCTCAGACAGAGATTACGTTCCGTGTAATAAAGATGTTCCTTTCTTGTGGACAATTTAATTTGGTGTATTACGTTATGAAATAAGTGCTTCCTGTTCAGGGAAATAGGAAGTAATATTTCTTCTACCACCAGAAAACTGAATAATTTCCTGCGTATAGAAGATTGGGAAATGAGCTTGTTATACAAATAATAACAGTCGCTTTGTTTACGGCAGTATATCATTGCTTCTGAGTTAAATGTCTGTATTGCTGAAAAATTTTAAGACCTGTATAATCCATCAACTTGATGTTGAAAGAAACCTAATTTTTCTGGGATAAAATATATTAGAAGTAGGAGAAGAACTTATATAAAATAAATTTACAAATATGTAGGAGGATGTTATACATTCTCTTTGCAATTATTTACACCTGAAAAGCATTTAATATGCTTATCTGCCGGTGATGTTAATATTTGTATACATTGTTGCAGGCTTTACCGTTTAAAACATTAATCATGTTTGTATATTTACATTGGCACAATTTGCATGGTAATTTCGTCCTGTGGTGTGGGTTTTTATCAATGCCGGTATAATGGATATAAGGATTGTTATGTATTGGAGAGGTGGTTTAATTAAATGTTGTAACCTCTATATTCTGAAATCCAGTACGGTTTATAATGAGATTTATAACTTGCAATATTGGGATGAGCCAGAATCATTAGATTTAGACATTTTGTTTACAGGAAAACTCACAACTTGTAACATAAGAAAGGCTTCTGTGACAATAAAATGAGTAATAATAGACTCAACAAGTGTCTTTGGAAATAGACCTAAAAAAGGACGCGAGAGCAATAAGATACTCCGGAGACATGTGCTTGTGACAGAAGGTCCCACAAGATTGATGGAGCTCATCCCTCCTCCCCCATAATGATGTTGGTGTTCGGGTAAGAGAACTGAGTTAGAAACCTCTAGATGATATTCGAAGTTGTAACCACACAAGATTTTCAAACACAGAGGAATTGAACATCATCAACTTTCAGTAGAAACCATCTTTTTCTGAAAATTGTCTATTTACACGTGGTTAGTTCAAATTAACCCTTTCACTCCCAGCGTCCGTATATACGGATGTCAGTGGTATGTGCAAGAAATCCCAATAAATATTTTTTTTGAAAATATAATACGGTCTCAAATAGTATACAGTGCCGAAAGAAGTGAGCGAAATATAGAAGGCATTGACCTTGTGCGCCAGCTGACTCCGTTGTTGTAGGAAAGTGATCGGTGTTGATGCCAGTAGGCGTTCTGTAGAGAAAGAGTTTTTTTTTAAATTGCCTCGCAAAAAAGAAAGAAAGTTTGTTGTGTATGTAGTACAGCTAGCACCAAATCTGGAGGCAAAAGGGAAAAAATCTACTTTTATTTGCTCAAAGTGCAAAAAAGGGATTGCACCCTTTGTGCTTTATGCTTATTGGCACATACATGTTTATACATATATACTATAAATTTATCACCTGTAAATGATAAAGTGTAATTTAAAAAAGGTTAATATGTTATTTTCATGAACAGTGATATTTTTGTGGGTTACCTTATTATTTACTATTGTTATTTTGAATTTATGAAATTTATGTGCCGAGGTGTACAAATTGCTGGTTTATGTTTATTCTTCAATAACTACCGTATATTTTGTTTTCAAATAACCTTTTGAAATTTAGTGGTTTTGTTCAGTTTTTTAATGTTCTTTTAAGTGATATAGATGGTTGGAGGCCAGCTATTTTATCGCATGTGAAATTTTGAAGAAATGTGAAAAATAAAATCTTTCTGATATGGCAAGAAGATTTTGGAAAATTAGATATCTTTTTGCATGACTATATACTTTTTGCATTTAGTATCTTTTAGATTATGTATTTACAAATAAAACATAAAAAATTATTCAACTCGGACAATAAATAAGTGAAATATGCATATCTGGGGGCGAAAGGATTAAAGTGGAATTTTGCAGCCACTTTATGTTCTGAATGCAACAGCAACGGTGGGCACATTTTAGGGGCTTCAATTTTATATAACAAATACAGAATGCAACCTGCAAGACAATTTAGAACAGGGTGATTCGTAGAAAAGTAAGTCTGTCTGTCTGTCTGTCTGTCTGTCTGTCTGTCTGTCTGTCTGTCTGTCTGTCTGTCTGTCTGTCTGTCTGTCTGTCTGTCTGTCTGTCTGTCTATCTATCGCGTTATCAGCCCAGTGTCTGGTTGGATCCTCGAATATTACAGCCAATAATTATGAGGTTATAATAAGGAGGCGAATTGGCCGTGCGGTTAGGAGCGCGCAGCTGTGAGCCTACATCCGAAGATAGTGAATTCGAACCTCACTGTCGACAGCTCTGAAGACTGTTTTCCGTGGTTTCCCATTGCCATACCAAACAAATGTTGGGGCTGTACCTTAATTAAGGCCACCGCCGCTTCCTTCCCACTCCCAGGTCTTTCCTAATCCATCGTCGCCATAAGACCTGTCTGTGTCAGTGCGACATAAAGCAAAATTGTAGAGGTTATAATGAAACCTCAAAAACCGATGATAACACTATAATGGAGCGTAATAAACCAAGAGAGGGAGTAAGGCTTTCCTCAAAAAACCAGAAGGTGTACATTATTCTCTCTGCTTTGATCATTCAGGCGTATCTGGATATTAACATTTTCAAACAATCTTGCCTGAGATAGTGCAACATACAGTTGGGTGTGAATTAATACTGTTTCGGTTAAGTAGACACCTACTTTATCAAGAGTTTTTCCCTGCGCTTTATTAATGGTCATACAGAGGCCTAGTCGACTTGATACCTTTCAATCTGTGTGTTGTCCGACTCGTTGGCTGAATGGTCAGCGTAGTGGCCTTCGGTTCAGAGGGTCCCGGGTTCGATTCCCGGCTGGGTCGTGGATTTTAACCTTCATTGGTTAATTCCAGTGGCCCGGGGACTGGGTGTTTGTGCTGTCCCCAACATCACTGCAACTCACACACCACATATAACACTATCTTCCACCACAATAACACGCAGTTACCTACACATGGCAGATGCAGCCCACCCTAATCGGAGGGCCTGGCTTACAAGGGCTGCACTCGGCTAGGAATAGCCACACGAAATTATTATTATTATTATTATCTGTGCGTAGTTGAATATTTTCTCCTAGGAACGATCCGCCTCCTGTAGTGTATAATTACTTAGAATCTGGGGAAGGTCAGAGAATCAAAGAGTAACTAGCAGAGAATACTATTCTTCTATCATCAGAGGAAGTGTATACTCTCTGGTTCGACAGGCAGTAATCAAACTGGCTGCATGACTCACAATTCTAGGGATGAAAATCACATATAGTAGAATATTAAATAAAGTGTTAATCACTTCAGCAACCAGCTAACTGGAGAATGTATTGCGGGCTATGGTAAGCCTTCGTCCAAAATTATTGGAGTGGTCATTTAGTGATTTTATTTTAGGATTTCTCAAAGTGTACTGATATTATAGACCTATAAATGTCTGATGGATCACTGGCAGGTAATTCCATAGAGAATTAAACATAATGAAATAAATCGGTTTAGTAGAACGGCCGGACGGATAGGACAAAGCTGTTTTTTATCAAAGGAATAATGATAAAAAGTGTCATTTGATAGAACATGATGATGTTTTTCCAAGAACGAAACACGTCATTCTATTTTAATTAAGTTGTTTATTTTTCAGGTATAATCTGTTACAGTACCAGTATTATACGTTTTATTCTTTCATGTTTTTTTCGAAATCCATAAATTAGATTTGAGAGAATGAAAACCCTAATATTTATACATTTGACACTGTGTCATGTCGTCACACACACACATTTCAATCTAATGTCGTTTAACTCGAAGAAAAACTAGGAATAGTTTTTTTTTTTTGCTATTGGCTTTACGTCGCACTGACACAGATAGGTCTTATGGCGACGATGGGACAGGAAAGGGCTAGGACTGGGAAGGAATCGGCCGTGGCCTTAATTTAGGTACAGCCCCTGCATTTGCCTGGTGTGAAAATTGGAAACCACGGAAAACCATATTCAGAGCTGCGGACAGTGGGGTTCGAACCCACTATCTCCCGAATACTGGATACTGACCGCGCTTAAGTGACTGCAGCTATCGAACTCGGTAGTAGGAATAGTAAGGTAAATGCTAGATACTGTATGGCTCTTAGTTTAGTGCTGCTAAGGAGCTCGGTGAACCAGTGATCTGAATCTTAAAGCAGCATTCACCGTCTCCATCAATCCTCGTTCGCATCGTGTTCCACTTCAATATTGTTTTCTTTTATTATATTCCATTTGTGTGGCACAAAGGATGGAACGAATCAGCACTTGACGTGTGTGAGATGCGGGTAAATTTTGGGATAAGGGATGAGGAGGAGGGTGGATTCGAAATGTATGGCGGCCATAAAGAACCTCTCTCTCCCCGTCTTTCTCATTCCCATCCCCAGTACTTCAGTTGCCCTGGAGATGGAGGAGAAGAAATTCCGTCAGCGAGACGTGCAGTACTCGTCGGAAGTGAAGACTTTTTTCTTTATTCACACAGAGAACGTACGGGAGATAACGCGAGTGGTATTGGGGTGCTACACAAGAGAGCAGGATATCTTAAAGACTGCCGTCGATGGTGTGGGATCGTCTACCTCACAGGCTTAAAATGTGATATGCCAACAGCTCGGTTTATGTAGGTATAGAGTAAGCAATTGTACGCCTTCCTATGAATACGAAACAGGAAGAATGTACAGTTTTTCCTATCTAGAACCGAGAGTCTATGATACATGCGCGAAGATAGAATTGAATGATATCCGCCTCTGTGGTGTAGTGGTTAGTGTGTTAGCTGCCACCCCCGGAGTCCAAGGTTCGATTCCCGGCTCTGCCACGAAATCTGAAAAGTGGTACGAGGGCTGGAACGGGGTCCACTCAGCCTCGGGAGGTTAAATGAGTAGACGGGGGGTTCTATTCCCACCTCAGCCATCCTCGAAGTGGTTTTCCGTAGTTTCCCACTTCTCCTCCAGGCAAATGCCGGGATGGTACACATTTTAAGGCCACGGCCGTTTCCTTCCCTCTTCCTTCTCTATCCCTTCCGATATTCTCATCCCACCCAAAGGCTCCTGTTCAGCATAGCAGGTGAGGCCGCCTGGGCGGGGTACTGGTCCTCCTTGCCAATTGTATCCACCCGACCCAAACTCTCACGCTCCATGGCACTGCACTCTAGGCGGTTGAGGTGGTAACTCTCACTGAGTTCCAGGGGAAAACCAACCCTGGGGGTGTAAACGGATTAAGAAAGAACGAAAGAAAGAAAGAAAGAAAGAAAGAAAGAAAGAATTTAATAACTACTTTCTGTGTCAACTTACTGATAATAATAATTCATTCATTGATGTATCGGCCAACTTTGGACCACGTCATTTCAACTGGCTACTTCTGAAATTGTTGTCTTCCCAATACTTCCTCATGCGTTTTCGGTGTCGTTCCTTCCTCTCCTACGTCCATGCCTTTTCTGTTTTTAATTTTGGCTTGTCTCGGAAACGCTGGAACACTTGAAGTTTCTTCTGAAATGGGACATGGTCCTGGATGTCATTACATGTGATTCCCACTTCTTCAAGGTCTCTATTCACCTCAATGAACCAAGTTCCTTTGGTTTTCTTCTGCTGAAAGAAGGGAATGGTGCTGTTGGTAAGTCTTTTTGGGTGCATTCGTGGCATATGCCCATAAAAGATAATTATTTTCCGAATGGTATCTATCGGTAACCATATCTACGTGGGTGTATGGTTCGTCGTTATACCGTCTTCCGTATTCCTCATTGTCATTGACGGGACCTAAGAACTTTCTCAAAATCTTCTTTTTTGCCCCCACTTTCTGGATCAGGCCTGTTTTGTCCATTGCAAGACATCTGAAGCGTATACGAAAGATGTGGAACATTTGTTGTAGAAGCCTTTAGTTAAATAATAATAATAATAATAATAAGAAGAAGAAGAAGAAGAAGTAGAAGAAGAATAATAGCCCGCCTGGTGGCCATGATCGTTAAGGCGCTGAAGTCTAAACGGTCTGACACCGAGGTTAGCCGGTTCGAGTCCCGATGGTCGAAAAAAATTTCACCGTCAGAATGTTGGCCGGCAGGGTAGGGGAGGTGGTGGTATACAATTTCTAATCACTAGATTGCGAGCCAAAAGTCTGGATTTAATTCCAAATCTCTCCGCAGTGCCCATATGGAGTGAGGGCATATGACGCTGTTGATGGTGATTCGTCCGTCGGATGGAGACGTTGAGCCTTGAGCAGACCCCTTGGTGCTATTCAACAGGAGTAGGCTATGTGCCGATACCGGGTTACAACCTCTCACTACTATCATATATCACGTCATTCATTTCATCTCATTAAATCCTCTGATGAGTTTGACGTCAGGAAGGGCATCCGGGCATAAAAACCCGCCACGACAGATTCATCTCACCTCATACCCGACCCCGTAAGGAAACGGGACAAGGTTTGGACAAACAAACAAACAAATAATAATAATAATAATAATAATAATAATAATAATAATAATAATAATAATAATAATAATAATAATAATAATAATAATAATAATAATAATAATAATCATTTCCGCCTCCGTGGTGTAGTGGATTGTGTGATTAGCTGCCACCCTCAGTGGCTCGGGTTCGATTCCCACCTCAGCCATCCTCGAGTGGTGTTCCATGGTTTCCCACTTCTCCTCCAGGCAAATGTCGGGATGGTACCTAACTTAAGGCCAAGGCCGCTTCCTTCCCTCTTCCTTGTCTATCCCTTCGGATCTTCCCATCTCTCCACAAAGTCCCTGTTCAGCATAGCAGGTGAGGCACCCTGGGCGAGATACTGGTCCTTTGCCCAGTTGTATCCCCGACCCACAGTCTCATGCTCCAGGACACTGCCCTTGGGGCAGTAGAGGTGGGATCCATCGATGACTCCGAGGGAAAAACCAACCCTAGAGAGTAAACGGATTAAGAAAGGAAGAAAATAAATGGAGAACGAAAA
The DNA here is from genome assembly GCF_040414725.1 of Anabrus simplex. Taxonomy (NCBI): domain Eukaryota; kingdom Metazoa; phylum Arthropoda; class Insecta; order Orthoptera; family Tettigoniidae; genus Anabrus; species Anabrus simplex. The sequence goes on along the minus strand of NC_090273.1, from coordinate 26,144,890 downwards.
AGGAGAAGAAGAAGTAGGCCTGCAGTCATTCAACGAGCTCATCCCATAGAGATATTTTCAGCACGCTCGTTTAAAACTTCCGTCGTTTGATATCCCTCGATCTCCTGCGGAAGGAAGTTGCATTCACGGCTGGCCACAACAGTGAAGGAATTGTTGTATGAAGGGGTTGGGCCTTATGTAATGTTCTCTCTCTCTCTCTCTCTCTCTCTCTCTCTCTCTCTCTCTCTCTCTCTCTCTCTCTCTCTCTCTCTCTCTTCTCTCTCTCTCTCTCTCTCTCTCTGTCTATCTCTCTCACACACACACACACGCTCTCACACACAAACACAGAGAGAGAGAGAGAGAGAGAGAGAGAGAGAGAGAGAGAGGGGGGGGAGGGGCTATCTACTCGAGTATAATCTGAATCGATGCAATTTCTATAATAATGAATGGATTTGAATCGATTTCTTCTTTCCAGTAGAAAGAGTAAAGGAATTCAAAAAAACCTTGATTGAAAGGTATAATACTATTGTTCGTATTTCCGCTCCTGATAATCAGAAGCCTATTCTCTGGTTGGCCCTGAAGATGGTTTTCCGTGGTTTCCCGTTTTCACATCAGGCAAATGCTTAATTAAAGCCTCGGCCGCTTCCTTCCTACTCATAGGCCTTTCCTATCCAATCGTTGACATAAGATCTGTCTGGGCCGATGACCTATATGTTAGGCCCCTTTAAACAACAAACATCATCAAGCATCATCAAGGCCTGTCTGTGTCACTGTGACGTAAACCAAATTGTAATATATATCTGGTTAAGACAGGGTTACGGTGCTATCATATTCAAAGAGCAGTAATTTTGTATTAAAGAATGGAAATTAAAACTAAAACTGAGTGGTCAAGATGGCGTTACTTACTCTAATTCTCTGAGTTCTATTTTGTAGAAGTGTAGCCACCAATTCAGTCACTCTTTTGTCTAGTCAAATAGACCTTACTTTCGTCAGTAATCGCCCATGATCTACCCTATCAAAAGCCTTGGAGAGTTCAATAACGATACAGTACATTCGACCTCCTGAATCTAAAGTATCTGCTGTAACTTGCTGAAATCCTATAAGCTGAACTTAAGTGAAATAATATTTCTTAAACACGAATTGCCTTTTATCAAACCAGTTAGTAATTTCGCAAACATGTCTAATAAAACAAGAAATAACACTTTCCCAGAGCTGTAATTACCCGCTTTATGTTGCCACCCGTTGCCACTCTTCGTTCATTTGGTATAGCTCCTTCATATAACAGTAATCAAACAAGTATTTCAGATATGGCACTACATACCAACCCATAGACTTTAATATATCCCCAGAAACCTTATCAGTCCCTGCTGCCTTTCTCTCATTATGTCACAGTATGTCGTGTGTCTGTAGTTTACTTTCCGAAGCTTTCTTTTTGTGTATAGTTTCATCGTAATTCAAAACCATTTGGAGTTATCTGCATGAAATTTCTCCTTATTTCGGAGTGTTACATTCTGGTAATTTATTTCTTTTAATAATTAGCACTTCATGAATTACAAATGTGGGTATAAAAGGTGAGGGTTAATAACAACAATCATTTTCTGGAGAAATATCTTAGGAGTTCTACATAATGTTGTTGATAAAAGTGATTTAATTATTTAGACAAGGAAATCATGTAAAAATTCGGTGTATTATAGTATATATTATGAAAACCCCATTTAGCTGGAAAATATAACCGTGATTAAAAATTTTCAGGTAATTACTAGGCTCATTAATGAGCTAAACATTATTTCGTACTGTATGGTACCTATGCAATATAAAATTCGCTCAATTTAACCTACGGTAGGGAAAGTTGTACTTTCATGCAATGGAAAGGCAGATCCTGAGTAGTCATTATGACTGGGTACTACTCCAGCGCAGGTTCTACCCCACCAAGATGGTGGCGCAGCGCTGCCAAGCTGACGGCAAGAAAATTCTTTCGCTGCCAGCCTGACGAGATGAAAATTCCCTTCCATGGATATAAAATTTCCCTGCCATGTTAGCGACAGTGCTGGCGTGCAGCGGCACGTTGAGCCACTAAGGCAGTGCGGGTTCTAATGCACAAGATGGAGACCAACGCACCCAGCCCGACCCTACTCCCTCTCCTTACCCATCTCCTCCTAGTAGACGTGCTATGGTTGTAAGGTGGAAGAAGTGAAGTTTTACGGCTGGCTACCCTTCTCGCTTTGTATGAGGCCTAGTTTTACACCTCGTTTTGGGTTAATGAATTCATTTTACCAATACGGTTCGTACTGTGCTTTATTTACGATGACAGTTATTACGTTCGTTCCGTATTACAGGGGTGCAGAAATCTCGGGCGCCAGGTCGCCGCGGCGACTGTATTTTCTCTACTGGCGCCTAAGTTTCAACCCCCGAAAAAAAATCTGTTTTCCGCTGTTTCATACTTTATTTTTCCCCTAACCATCAATCCACTACAAAACCCCTTCCTTAACATATGCCGTGATGTCACTGAACAAGCTTGAAAGCAAGCCACGATCTTCTCGAAAATAAATAAATATTAGAGCAAAGATAATATATAATTTTCTCTGCTCATGTATATCGTTGAACAAGAGACTTAGCACTAATGATTGGGGATAGTCGATGTGCATAACGCACTTGGCCCTTATCCGTTACAACACCCAGTCAAAAGTACAGTGAATCTGTGGTGGTATGAGTTCAAAGTTTTTGGAAGGGGAAAAAGAACTGTTCGAACGGTTGAACTTGGCAAGCAGTGACAGATTCCTATTCTGGAACAGCTAGTATCTACTGTGTGCGTTTTTCCAGTCCTTACAGCAGGGCCTCTCGGGGTGTGTGCACCGGTGCATTGCGCGGCGCAAGGTGCATAAGACGACTTCGCTAGGTTGGCCAGAGTGCAGATCCCCCACTCCTCGATTTTGATAAATAGCTCTGTCTATCACTTTCCCCACGACTGTCTCGCTCGCTCCGCCTGTTTCCCCTTTCTTCATTCTCTCTGCAATGCTCCACCATCCGACCCAAGTTGAACCGAGTTTAGCCGAGTCGTCCCGAGACAAAACGCTGGTCCGAACTGAGCCGAGTCGAACCAATGCACGCTGCACAGAACCTCTGCGCCTCGGTTTGCACGCGTGGGATTTTGGGTGTTTGAGAAGCCTGCTCTACAGCATCGCGTGAGCGAGGTTGTAGTCAGATAAACCTTATACAAGACAGATTCAGATCGTAATTTTAAACATACATGTTCTGTGATTTGATGATGTGTAATATGAATGTACCTGCAGTAAAAGAAAATGATCCTGCAAGGGCCGTGGACCAGTGTTTCTTTAGTAGCAAAACCAAGCAAGTTGTAAAACAAAGCTGACACAAGCCTATACAGTTAATTGTACTATTGTAGTTCTGTAATTTAATATTTCTGGACGGTTTAAATGCTAAATTAGGAAAAAGTAAAAATGTTTTCAATGCTAAATAGCCATACTCGATTATTTATAAGTATCCATTTAGTGGGATTCTTGCTAGCTCCTAAACTTTTGAGTTGGTTGTGTTTTATTACGTGAGATCTAAATATCAGCGTTCGTCAGTAATATGTAGTCTCGCGACAAGGCGTTGGACTCAGGGTACTAGACACAGGGGTTCGATTCACAGTCCGGTACGTAACTTTTTCTAGATAGTAAATTTACACATCTTCCAATAACAGAGTATCAAGAAGCGATACGAAGCTATTAGACAACAGCTCAACACGAGCCAACAACTTTGGAACTTTGGAAGAAACTGACTTGAGCCTTCTCTGTAATTAAGACAGCTTCGGTTATGACTATCGTGGACCGTTGCCTTCGACTTGCTCCCTACCGCTAACATGCCTGAAACTAAAGACCAGAATACCAGGATTTACAATTTGGTTGTTGATTGGAAGACAGAGTCAAATTTTCACGCAAGTGCGTTAGTATGCACTTGGATTTCGTGTTATTTATGGTAAATTGATCAAGAAATGTATCCCTTGAAGCCTGCTTCCCACCTGCTCCTCTCAACAAAGTGTCAGTTAGTAAAGACTACAGATAATGTACGGTAACCAGACGGTAATGTCATCACGATGGCCTGAGATATAAATTTTGGAATAATTATTAATTCAAATGGAAAGTCACAGAGATAATGGCTATCAAAGCGGAAAATACGCATACTATATATTGATACAACAGCGCGCATAATGTTCAGTTAAAGGAATAAAAACAATAAACTGTACTTAAGGGGAGACCGACACATTTAACCGACTAAAATGAGATTTTTCAATTTAATTTTTAATTTAAAGTGGAACATTTTCCTTTATTGCAGTGCAACATTTTTGTTCATATCTCCAATACTTTCGGAGTTATAACAAAAACATGAAGCCCTGTCACCCAAGCAAGCCCTTTATCGGTAAGTTTGTTGTTTGTTCCTGTAACTCTGAAAGTTTTTAATATATTAAGATTAAATTTTGCCTTTATGTATATTTCATAGAGAAGAAGATGTACTAGAATTACTGAACTCTCTCCATAGATTAAGTTTTTTAAGAAATTTCAAATGAAAATTAAATTGAAATTTGACAACTTGAAAATACCATCATAGAAAAATATTTATACTTGACGGACTTCACTGATTCTGGTATATATTGTAGCTAAAACATTACTAACCATAATAAAAAAAATAATTTAAAAAACCATTCATGTATTCGGAAATTTCTATGTTCAAAGGTGTAGGTCCCCACTTAACTTGCAGGGTTCTAAACACACATATCGAAACTAAAATTGATACCGATTTTATTACTATATTTAAAATAATTCAGTTATATCTTGGTGACTATATTAATTACAGTACGTTTGTTATTGTAGGTTATATCATTATTTCTTAATCCGTTTGACAAAATAGGCTATTCTCTAGTGTTTTGTGGGGGTTGCAACTTGGCGTGATTTCCCGGCACGTCGGAGTAAGCCCTCGTTCGTGACGTGGTCTGCTCTTGGGAACTTCAACATCCCGCGATATGTCCAGATTTCTAAAGTCTACAATCAGTTCATTAACAAAGCTTTAGTGTCCAAATATGTTGTATACTAATTTATTGCAATTTTTCTCAATTCTTCTTAGAAGATTTATGTTCCACTTTATAATCATCTGTTGTATTTACCACGATGGGAAATAAAATTACTTGTGTAGAGAGGAATTGATATGTTGTGTTCGGCAATCAGAAGTGGTCCCGACAAATATATCCCCACCGGGGGTATTTGCATCACCCGCTTTGTTCCATCCACTTAACCTCGTCTCCTCGCCACCCCTCTCTTTCCACCATTCTTTAGAATTATCCTCAGGAGGAAACATATAAAAGAAAGGGACTTAGAGTGTACGAGGGGAAAGGAGAGTGAATGGAGGGATGCCCGATTGAAAATTACAAACACGATTGGCGTTTTCCTTTTTTTACTAGAGGAGAAAGTGTGTTTCGATCCCCTTCTGTGTCTACACTATTTCAGGACGATATATCTATTCCCTTTTTTTTATTCCCTTTCTCGCAGTGGGAGCCACTGTTAATAATCCTCACTGCCTCTCATGTTTTCTTTTGCTTCTTCTTACTGCTTGTGTGTATATGTGCACTCAACGTCTCTTCTTCTTCTAGTTCTACTTCTGCGCCAATTTTGGCCGTCAACCACCAGCGAACCACGCCACACTTCTTCCCCCTCCCCTTCGCCTCCACCCTCTTTGCTGTGATGTGTAGTACGTGTTGCGAATTTGGAATCCCAATTTGCAATAGATGGAACTTCACAGTTCATCCTCTCAAATGCTACATGCTGCAGCATTACTTTCTTTTAGTCTACTTGCCCTCAACCAATACAACCTTTCTCTCTCCTGCTCTCTCTCTCTCTGTCTATCTCTCCCTGCTTCATGCATGAATAGAAAACTCTACAGTAAATGGAAGCGCACTTAATATCTAAGTAATGCATGTGTATTTCAATGTTGAGCGTTAATTAGTGAAATATCCCGTGTGTACTTATTTCGCCACAGCTTCTCGTTGGCCATGAGTAATATCTCTTTTTAAAAAGATCTCGGTAGTTCCATTTCCGTATAAATAAATTTCTTACAATTTTACAACTTTTAATAAAATCATACCAACTCTTCCTCTTCCATCATCAACATACTTCTTTATTGCAAACAAATACCGTATTTTTCGGACCATAAGACGCAATCTTCGTTACAAAAATACTGCCTAAAATATGGCTGCGCCTTATGGTACGAAGGTCTATCGTACATAGACACTGAGTGTACATGATTTGCTACAACAATGCTCAAAATATCCCTTGCAATACACTAAGTAGTTAACCCCTTTTAATACTGCAGTTAAGAAAGAGCGGCTATTGTATACCTGCATTTGTCTGACAGGAATGTGAGTTGGCAGGGAATTCCTAACAAGACGACTCGCAACTTCTTCCTCGTCCCCCCTCCTTACCGTACCAGACAAACACAAAGAGATGCGACCTTGAACATAATTGTAGGACAAACAACGAAATGTAAAAAGAAAATCCTTTACCTTGCAATCGGTAACAAGTTCCGGTAGTGATAATTTACCGTACACAATATCACTCGTACAGAAGAGGTTTCTTTACGACTTAGCATTCAAATCAAAAGCTATGGAAGACACAACATTAGGTGGTAACAGGGCAACCGTAGCACCGCCTTCGTCACCACCATCTTCACACCCCGACGATGCAGCAGCCGCAGCCACCATCGACTATCCACGCCATGTATAGCTATGTGATCCGCGGAGTGGATCCTACTCTCTCAGACCAATCAATCCTCCACCAACTCCAAGCAGAAGGTGTCCCAGTTCGTCGGGTCTTTCGGATCAAGAACGCATCCGGCCCAACGAATATGGCCCGCATCTATTCCCAACCTCCGAAGATGTACAACAACTTATTATCAGCCGAGCCTACATCTATCGCCACCGCCATAAAGTGAAGCCCTCTCTCTCCACACCCCAACCTGTTCGACATCCCCCCCAACAATCCTCATCGTCAACCCGTCTGTCCACCCCTTCCCCCATCTAGTTTCTTCCCCCATCCACCTCCGACACTCGAAATCATACGATTCCTAACATCTTCCCTCTGTAATCTCACTGCAAACCTGCAACTCATATACCTCCATCTCCACCCTGGTAACCTCATCTAAACTCCACTCCCAGCGCACATCCTCTATCATTCCCTTCACCGTAGCCAAGAGGTCGCATCTTTCCTTCTCCCTCAATTCGTCACATCTCTCTACCCATCTTTCACATTTCAACGTACCGTACAGTTCTCTCCACATTTCTGGCCCGGGAGACAGCGTAACTGTTAACGGGCCCGCCCCACCCTACGGGCGGGGAATGAAACACCTCCTCGTCTACTTGTGATTTGTAACAGTGACAATATTACACTGCATAACGTAAATGTGCGTTTGTACACAAATTAAAATACTTCTGTAAAATTTTGTTTGAAAATATAGTAAAATAGTACTTTTCCTTAAATTTTCACCAAAATATCAGGGTGCATCTTTTGGTTCGCAGCGTCTTATGGTCCGAAAAATTCATTTGAATCATTGTAATACTTGTAAATTATTTTTATGTAGTTTGTGCTCACACTAATTTCACTTCTCATTTAGATTTCTCCAAGTGAGCTGAACACAATAAGTTCTTGTGTTAGAATATGTTTAAGATTTTTGTTTTAAGTTTCTCTTCCACTTTGTTCTGAGTTTATTGTATTCACTCTAGACACTACGTAAATGCAGTCAGTAGCATCTGTCGTATTCTATGAACAGGACAGGCTGAGGACTTGGGTTCGAATATCAGATTGACCTTTATATAAAACACTTTCTGACACCATTAAATTCTTAGTCTAATTTATTTAAACAAACAAGCAAATATTCCCTTCCAATAATATTACATCACACTTGTAATTATTCTCTTCTTAATGTTACTTTTAAATAACCAGTTTATCAGTCTCTGACTTCTTTGGAAAATACACACACTTCTATGATTCACTTTACAACATTTGTAAATTCCCTTCAGTCTTTAAAGTTTCTTAACTAGTTGATACTTACCTCGGGTTTTGAAGCTTCTTTCTTCTTGCTTCTCTCTTGAATTCTCGTTGTGGTGTTCCTCTGAATCTTCCCTGACGGTTTCAGGACTCGAACACACAACTCTAAGGTGAATGCTAACTGAAGCTACAGTCTCCTTCGAACACTCAGTGAGTTCTTTATGCACTGTCTCTGTACTTTACCCTGTGGGACACTGCTAACCAGTTCTACTGCTTGACAGTCTTAATTGCTGCCTAATTTGAATAACTTCTTATACTGATGTCTTCACTAACTGGTGGCAGGCTCAACTACTGCCTAATCTGACTAACTTCATATACTGCTATCTTCACTGACTTTATTCTACAGTGTCTCTTCTCTGCCAAGTAATCTAGTGTCCGTCCCTTCTCAAGAGAACGTTCCTTTCCAATATTATAGAATAACTGCCTGAATGATACCAGGATTACTACCAACAGAATGACACAGAATGACAGAATGATGCAGAATGCCCGAACGACCGAATGACCAAATGACCAAGAGGCTCCTTTGTCACTCCCCTTTATCATTTCTCTGAGCTTCTGGAACAAGTCATCCCCTACTACTATGTTCCCTCACATTACTGATCTGTTAGTTTCCTATTGGTTACTCAAGTGTGGTCCCACCCGTCTCATGGATGTACATGTGACTGGTGACCTTCCAGAGATTCTTTCTAGAAAGAATTATTGCACCACAGCATGCGTTCTTATTTTTACAGGGCACCTTGCTACGTGACCAACTACAGGTTTGCTTTTCCTGGTCCACCCTCTAAAAGCTTCTAACTACGACCTTGTAGTCTGTTTACTTGTTTCTCTGAACAATATTCTGATTGCACAAGTTTGCCTCATTCTCAGCTCACTGAAATGTTCCAAGTTGAGACTAGCTTTAAGAAATGCTTTTAATCATAATTGCAATTCTGCACTTATTCACTGCACTGATATTCTATTACACTTACTCATTCACTTCCACTGTTTCTTGCTGTATCTTCCTTTTATATATTACACTTAAATTACTCATGAGTATTAGGGATTTCTGACTGGGAGGTCACGGATCGAATCTCGTTCGATGCGTTCGCCCCATAATTTCCCACGGAAGGACGTGTTGCGAATCGGTGCTCGCGACACATCCGTGGTAAACTTTAACACATAAATTCAGTTCACTATTTTTGCACACACAAACCAACAATCAGCTAAATATTTTGACTTCTTTGAGAATGAATTCCGAAAACTAAATTAATCTAGCGGTACCTGGTCCTGAGGGCTGGTTCGACGTCCACTCAGCTTACTTGAGAACAACTGACGGTGACATAGCGGTCTGGTTTAGAAATCCAAGAATAACATCCGAGAGAATTCATCGCGGCACTTCGTCATCTGCTGATCTTCCGGTTGAGCAGCGGGCACTTCGTAGAGCTAAGGTCATCAAGGCCGCAGTGCCATGGGATTCGTTTGCATGCATTTAAATATTCGTGGAAAACTCATTATTATTATTATTATTATTATTATTATTATTATTATTATTATTATTATTATTATTATTATTATTATTATTATTATTATTATTATTATTATTATTTAGCGCAATTTCTTGTACTTCATTCCAAAATTCTTTAATGTCCTTCCCGGTTCTTTACAAACTACTTCATTAGGTCAGAAAATGAGTCTGAAGTGTCTTAAATCCTTTTTCAGGGATAATAAAACTGTTATGGAAGAAATAACTAAATGAGAATATCACGTCACCATATCCAATTTCTATTCAATGCTCCACCATGTGTTGTTGATCATACCCATACTCGTACTTCAGGCATCATTTTAAAATATATTTCTCTCTATGTAATTAATATTCTAAATTACCACACACAAGGTTTCACCTTACGTGGTATTTTATTGATATCTACTCGACTCTGTTGAGGTTGGTGTGATTTTGTATAATAATAATAATAATAATAATAATAATAATAATAATAATAATAATAATAATAATAATAATAATAATAATAATTTAATGTGTGCAAGAGATAGTTGCAAGTTCAATTTATTTTAAGTATTAATATATTAATAACAATACTACTACTTCTGTAATATATGTGGTTTAGTTACAAGATAATATTTCTCAAGCAAGAATGTTATTAGAAGAGTTATGTATATATAAAACAGAGTCCTGTAAATATGTAAACAACATGATAAATGAATAAATACTACTACTACTATTATTATTATTATTATTATTATTATTATTATTATTATTATTATTATTATTATTATTATTATTATTATTATTATTATTACGGGGTACCCGTGGAGTAGAAAGAGGTTAAAGAAGGTGCCGGGGTGAATGGATCAGTCTACAATATCAAGAATTGTATTAAAATTGTAAAAGGTTATATTTTTCTTTCAGAACTTCAAACTTAACAATCTTTCACTGAGTGAACACAATAATATATCAGGTACAATGACAATCTTGAAACAAGTCAAGGAAAATACAAAATTAGTGCATCCTACAGGTCCCGGGATTCAGGCCCCTTGCTTTACAATTCTTGAGCTCCCAGCTCAAATTTACAAAAGAGCGCAAATTTAATCAAGGGCAGAAATCCCCTAATTCACAGAGCACTTGCTCCCTAAATACAATATCTGGCCTTCCACAGGCACTCTTTACAGTTACAAAACTTTGAAAAAGAGCTAACAGGCTCTCAGTTTTCCAAGCCTACTCGAGACAACATCAATTTACAATCACTGGCCTCTCAAGGCACAACTTACAATTTGAAAATAACATTATGCGGGAGTATTTAATACCCAACCTACCGGGCTTCATGAAAACAGAACAGGTTAAATAACTGGCCCAAACACAAAAGGAATGGAGGCGTACACCGCGTTCCAAGATAATGAAAAATTAAAACCTACAGGGCTCTAGGCCGATGAAACAGGGGCTATTCCCAAACTACTGAGGTGACTCGTATAGAAATGACTTTACCACATTACAGAATTAAAAACAGTTATAAAACGTAGTCACCTCAAACCAAGATGAAGGGAAGCTCGAGAGGGTAATTCACTCTCTATCCCCGATTTACAATTAAAGGCTTTACGAAGTTTTTACATTAGCGGAAAGATGGTTTATATTTTAGAAAAGTAGGTTACATAGTTAAAGATTCGGACCTTTCCCTCGGATTAAACTGCGGAGGTAGCAAGAAAGACTAAAGTTATGTGGCCATTACCTTGTAGATGTTCTAGCTGCCGACGAAACAGGCCGCCTGCCTCCTGCTTAACCCACACACTCAGACAGACGTCGATCAGTTGGCCAAGTAACGTGAAAAGCCGCAGTTTATAAACCCTCAGGGAAGGTTCGAAATCATTCAAGACTAAACTAGCCACACCCTCTCCATTTTATTGGTTTAGTTCAAAAGTAACACTCAAAATCGAACAAGAAGCCTGTGAAAGGTTGAAAATTAATTACAGAAATTAGGGATTGGCTAGACTCAAAACTGGCGGAGAGTAAAAGGAAATATTGCCAACCCAAAAATAAATGAACATCAATCGGTTAAAAAAACCTAGAAATACAAAACTTCTTTAAATTATAAGTTCTTTCACTTTGCACCAGGGTGCATGATCATAGTTTTTTGGTAGTGTCATATGTGGAGAAATGTCCAAACTTCTTGATGTATAGCAAACAAAACTAGGAGAAATTCAGTCACTTTAGGAAACTTCACAATAACAAAATTACTCAATATTTTTGTGGTGACATCTACTGATTAAAGTTCCAAGTTGGTGTAGTTTCAGTTTCACTGTTTTACCAATAGAGGAGTTCATTTATGCGCTAATTTTGAATGTGCGGAGTTGAGGTGTACCCCCCGGTACAATTATTATTATTATTATTATTATTATTATTATTATTATTATTATTATTATTATTATTATTATTATTATTATTATTATTATTATTATTATTACACTGACTGACAGAGCAAATGCAACACCAAGAAGGAGTGGTCAGAACTTTATGCCAATCGCAGGGTAGACTGACGTCACTGAGGTATGCTCATGATGTGAAATGCGCCGCTGTGCTGCGCACGTAGCGAACGATAAATTGGACACGGCGTTGGCGAATGGCCCACTTCGTACCGTGATTTCTCAGCCGACAGTCATTGTAGAACGTGTTGTGGTGTGCCACAGGACACGTGTATAGCTAAGAATGCCAGGTCGCCGTCAACGGAGGCATTTCCAGCAGACAGACGACTTAACGAGGGGTATGGTGATCGGGCTGAGAAGGGCAGGTTGGTCGCTTCGTCAAATCGCAGCCGATACCCATAGGGATGTGTCCACGGTGCAGCGCCTGTGGCGAAGATGGTTGGCGCAGGGACATGTGGCACGTGCGAGGGGTCCAGGCGCAGCCCGAGTGACGTCAGCACGCGAGGATCGGCGCATCCGCCGCCAAGCGGTGGCAGCCCCGCACGCCACGTCAACCGCAACCGCCATTCTTCAGCATGTGCAAGACACCCTGGCTATTCCAATATCGACCAGAACAATTTCCTGTCGATTGGTTGAAGGAGGCCTGCACTCCCGGCGTCCGCTCAGAAGACTACCATTGACTCCACAGCATAGACGTGCACGCCTGGCATGGTGCCGGGCTAGAGCGACTTGGATGAGGGAATGGCGGAACGTCGTGTTCTCCGATGAGTCACGCTTCTGTTCTGTCAGTGATAGTCACCGCAGACGAGTGTGGCGTCGGCGTGGAGAAAGGTCAAATCCGGCAGTAACTGTGGAGCGCCCTACCGCTAGACAACGCGGCATCATGGTTTGGGGCGCTATTGCGTATGATTCCACGTCACCTCTAGTGCGTATTCAAGGCACGTTAAATGCCCACCGCTACGTGCAGCATGTGCTGCGGCCGGTGGCACTCCCGTACCTTCAGGGGCTGCCCAATGCTCTGTTTCAACAGGATAATGCCCGCCCACACACTGCTCGCATTTCCCAACAGGCTCTACGAGGTGTACAGATGCTTCCGTGGCCAGCGCACTCTCCGGATCTCTCACCAATCGAACACGTGTGGGATCTCATTGGACGCCGTTTGCAAACTCTGCCCCAGCCTCGTACGGACGACCAACTGTGGCAAATGGTTGACAGAGAATGGAGAACCATCCCTCAGGACACCATCCGCACTCTTATTGACTCTGTACCTCGACGTGTTTCTGCGTGCATCGCCGCTCGCGGTGGTCCTACATCCTACTGAGTCGATGCCGTGCGCATGGTGTAACCTGCATATCGGTTTGAAATAAACATCAATTATTCGTCCGTGCCGTCTCTGTTTTTTTCCCCAACTTTCATCCCTTTCGAACCACTCCTTCTTGGTGTTGCATTTGCTCTGTCAGTCAGTGTATTATTATTATTATTATTATTATTATTATTATTATTATTATTATTATTATTATTATTATTGGTTACATAGATATAGCGAACTCTGGACTACGATTACACAAGCTACCCGCCTCTCCTTTTTAGGCTTAAACATTTTTGTTTACAATAAAATCAAAGGTTTCTCAACCTTGCGTTCCTTTTAAGCCGTTCTTCTGCCGAGATGTTCCCACAAATTTCTTCCTAAATATGGCCCTTTCCATTGTATCCTCTGGTCTTACATCACATGTCTTTGTGCTCCTCCTACAGCCAGCGGGTATATTTCCCTTTTTCCTGTAAAGTGAGCAGTTTGTGTGCTAATCTCTCCGGGTTCATTCTCTTCAGGTGATCATAAAAAGTTAACCTTCGTTTCTTCATAACGTTGGGGAACTTTTTGACTCTCGCATACAGTTCCTTGTTTGACCTCAGACTTTTTTGCAAATGAATTCGAAATACTTTCTTAGGACACAAAATCTTTCTGAATAACTGCCTTTCCTTTCTGCAGCGTAAAGTCATGCTAGTCTGACTAATACGCACTAGTGTCTCAGTTTAGCCTAGTAGGAGATGGATTTGGATCTGTTAATACCCTGACTCACTTTAAATGCCATTTCCACTTTTCGTTCTCTTCCCTAGTGCTTTGTTTTCATTGTCATTCGGGGTAATAATCTCGCCATGGTCTTTAAATTGCATGGCATTTCGGGCAATTCCATAAGTCGGTCTGTTGTTATTATTATTATTATTATTATTATTATTATTATTATTATTATTATTATTATTATCATATCCTAGTCATTTTCTCAATGACTTGGAGTCTGCAGAGGATATGGATGCGGATATTGCTCAGTGTGACGGTGGGTTTCGCTTTTTGACGCCAACTCTATGTAAAGGGAATTATTCAGTATTGAGTGCCTCCGCGGTGTTTGGAAGTGACATGTGATCTGCGTATATTAAGTGGTGTAGTAAGAAGAATACAAACACCCTGTCTAGAGAAAAAAGAATTAACCATAGGTGGCTAAAGACCTCTAAGATAACTTTATTACCTGTGGAACCTTAACAAATGATTCATCCGTAGACGCTGGAATATTCTATTACTTTGTTGGACAAATAAAAAATATATTGGTATAATATTGGTCATATCGTGGTTGCGCCAAGAAAAGCCGCTATTGTGATAACATTTCAGCTTAGAACTCTGAACAGAAAGGTTCTGTTATCTAAGGTTCAGTATTGCATGAACTGTATCAACGAATTTTCGATCTAAGTGATACATGTGCTACGGGTAAGTATTTCTCCCCTCAACAGTCACATAGCGGTATTTCAAGGCGCAACGAAGATATATACAGTAGAAGTCCAATAGTCCGGCACGTTCGGGACCCGCCCGGTGCCGGATTACCGAAAATGCCGGACTATCGGGCGGTACCTCTTACTACGATAAAGGTTATGACGTACAGCGAAAACAGCTGTAACACGGCGTTTTGCAGTAAAATGTTGATCAGCAGAATCATTAGTTTAATAACACACTCCTCTTTTCAAACGTGTTGTTTCTTATTGCCATTCCATAATAATGCCGAAGTTCATCGATGTTTTTATCTGTAAGTCTTCCTTTACCATCTAGAGTCTTTCCATCTACAACTTCTCTTTTCGTTCTGTCCGCTTCAGTTTTTGAAGGCGTGTTCCCATCTGTTTCTTAACGTGCCCTATACATTCAATTTTTGAAATCTGATTTTTTTGTCATATAGTTGGCTTTCCAGTACTTAGTATTACATACAGCCTGAATATTTCCAGAGATACTGTAGAGATATTTAAGTAAGTCAATGCATAACAAATGGATTTTATCAGATATATTTGCACTGTTAACTTGGAAATAAACAAAATACACTTCGATTGGTTTCGACAAATAATGCATCAAATTGTTCACGAGAGATCATTATTAAGAGATAATAACATTTTAAAAATCCTGGAATGGTGCCGGACCATCGGGCGTTCCGGACTGTTGGATGCCGGACTAATGGAATTCTACTGTATTGATAACAGGTATTATTTTCAGATGAATGGAAAGTTCGCTGAATAGGGAGAAGATCAGCTGTACAGACGAAATTTACGAACACGTTAAGCAATCCTGACTTCACGTCTCTCTTTTGAGGATAGAATTAAGACGGCAAGCTCAAGTGCATGGCATATATCTAGAAAAGGCATTCAATAATGCTGATTGGACCCAGTTATTAGAGATTCTGAAGATGATCAGGATCAGATACAGAGAAAGAAGAAATATCTACTCTTTGTAGGCTATAAAAAGGAAGAAAGGGAAAAAAAGAAGAGAGGTAACAAGGCTGCAGTTTGTCCCCTCTCCTTTCCAATGTTTATATAGAACATTCGGTAAAGGAAATCAAACAGAATTTTGGAAAGGGAATCATAATCCAAGGAGAGGAAATCAAACACATGAGATTTGCCTGTGATATTGTTATTTTATCTGAGTTTGCACAAGATCTGGAAAAAAATAGTGTGGGTACAGTCTTGAAGAAGTAGCACAAGTTGAAAATTAAATCCAAACTAAATGAATGGAATGCAATTGAACGAAGTCAGGTGATGCAGGTAATTAGATTACGAAATGAAGTACATGAATGTTGTTACTTTGGTAGTAGAATATGTCATTATGGCAGAAGTTAGGAGGACGTAAAATGCAGACTAGCACAAGCAAGGAAAGCCTTTCTTTAGAAAGTAAATGTGCTCACTTCGAACAGTGACATGAGATTTAGTGTGGTATTGTATGATGCATCAGGGACATAGTGAGTTCCAGCCTCACTGTCGGCAGCTCTGAATATGGTTTTCCGCGGTTTCCCATTTTCACACCAGACAAATGCTAGGGTTGTACCTTAATTGAATCGTTTGTTTCAGAAACGACACTTCTCCATCGTACCAAATTGTTCAGAAAACAGGAAAAACTGTCTGTAGTGTGTAATGTCATTTGTATCCTTCCGATATTTATTATGCATATTCTACTGTTGAAATGACTATGACAGATAGGTTGTTTGTATGAATTAGTCCAATACTTTCCTTTACAGACTTTGTTGAAGATCGTGGATATGTGCTGTTTCTGAAACAAACACCATTATTGAGATTATAAGGAAGTGTAACATTGATTTTAACGTCATTTCATTTTCAAAAGGAACTTCATTAAATAAAGTACAAGGAAATACAGTGTTTAAACCCATTATATAATAGTTATTTGTAAGACTTACTTATTTGCACTTATTATGATCAGACCACATTGTTTATAAAAATAAATAGAAGAATACTCCTTTTATGTCCCTTTCCAAAGTTCAAAATATACATAAAACAAAACAACACAATATAATACAAATAACATGTAAGTCTCTTATCTTTGAACAATGCTTCTCACTTCTATTGCGCTGATGTTTTCCATGCAAACAGTTCATCATAAAACTCACGGTGTTCTTCTGGTATGTAAGATTCCAACTTCTTTATGTCTGCTAATTTCTTTTTATTTAATGGAACACAGCCTTGTGGATAAGCAAGTCTAGTTGGTAACACAGGCAGACGGGTTGCAGAAATAAGCAACTTGAAAGTATGAACGCACAGTCCATCAATACAGTATTTTCCTAAGACATGATTTGCCTCATACTGAAACTCCATAAATTCATTTATATGAAACGCGACTTTTGCATCTCTTTTCACACCTCTTCCTAGCGACTCAAGTGAAGTATAAACAACACCTCTCCAGGATAAGTGTTCTTTCTGCACAAAACGGAAACTTTCATTCGCGACTGACAGGCAGAGATATATGGTAGAAGTGTTTTTCCTGCACAAAATGGTAGCCCTTCGTGCATTAATCATGGCAGTATTAATAACTCATATAGTGTCAAAAAGTGGAGAAGTGCTGTTTCTGCAACAAACGATTCAATTAAGACCAAGGCCGCTTACTGGCCACTCCTAGCCCTTTCCTTTCCCATTGTCGCCATATTACCTATCTGTGTCGGTGCGACGTTAAACAATTGTAAACCGAGCGAGTTGTCCGTGCGCGTAGAGGCGCGCGGCTGTGAGCTTGCATCTGGGAGATAGTAGGTTCGAATCCCACTATCGGCAGCCCTGAAGATGGTTTTCGGTGGTTTCCCATTTTCACACCAGGCAAATGCTGGGGCTGTACCTTAATTGAGGCCACGGCCGCTTCCTCCCAACTCCTAGCCCTTTCCTATCCCATCGTCGCCATAAGACCTATCTGTGTCGGTGCGACGTAAAGCCCCTAGCAAAAAAAAAACAATTGTAATTGATTTTTAATGGAAGTGTTCCGTTACGTGGTCATTTAGTATTCCCGATATTTTCCAGAAATTATAACCTGTTGAAATGTGGTGTTACAGAAGAACACTAAAGGTGAAATGAATAGATCGAATCATGAATGAAGAGATACTGTCTCTAAATGGAGAGAGGTGAATGATTTGGAGAAATTTCAACAGAAGAAGGGATTGATATGACACATCTTAAGACAGCCGGAACTTGTCCAGGGGGTTTTAAGGAAAGTGTAGGTTGTAAGAATGGTACGTATGGACCAAGGTATGAATATGACAAACAGGTCTAAAGAGATGTAGATGTAGTTACGTGGAAATGAAAAGGTTAGCAGAAGAGAATTGCAGCAAACCGGTCTATGGACTGATGATCCAAACAACAACATATATTACATCATATTACAGCACAGACACAGAAAACTGTACACTTCTGAGCGTATTCGTCCCGTTTCTAACCCCAGTATGGTTACAGTTTTCCCACTGAACTTATATAACCGTGAACTGATCGCTAAAATCATTTTCGTCAGAAAACTGACCATTCAGTTACAGGTAATCACCATTATAGTACAAAAAAGCTCATCCCTTGACTGTTAAAGAGTTAAATATTTGTTGTCTGACACCGTAGTCTGCCATTTCGAGTCCAATTGGTGGAAAAATAATTTCCCATCAAAACAGGTGTCTCTCGATTCCCTTAACGTGGTCATTTAGTGTTCTTGGTACCCTCCAGAATAAAAATTGAAAATATACCGATTCTCTCCTCATAAGAGACTGGCAGCAATGTTCAAACACGTCCGTTCCCTCTCATAAATCGACTTCCTTTCTGTTAGAATTATATTATATACCGATGAATGAAAATTAAAGTAAATAATGAAGAAACAAATTGATGAGGTCGCATAGTATTTGACCTCCGTTCTGTGCTGGTTGCTCTGAACGAGTTGAATAGTGTGTGTTATGCTAATTCGTAATAGGACAGTGTGTGAGGGAGAAGACAAGAAGATAGTATATAATAATAAAGCTGAATAATTATATAACATGGGGATAACTATTTCACAGTTCCATGTTTTACAAGGCCCTACCTTCTCAGTGCTTTTTTGAAGAAGAAAGATAAAATGGTGTCAGATTTCCATATATGTCTATCAATAAATGATTCATTGATAACAATTAGTTTTATTTATTTCCATCACTTCAAAAAATGCTGCCTCTGTGGATCAGTGGAAGAGTGTCGGCCTCCGAATCCCAAGATAGCGGGTTCAAACCTGGCAGAGGTAGTCGGATTTTTGAAGGGCGGGAGAAACTCCATTCGACACTCCATGTCGTACGATGTCGGAATGTAACAGATCTCTGGTGACACATTTGGTGTTTAACAAATAAATTCATTAAATCTCAGCCAAAGACGCCCAAGAGAGATTTGGTTTACTCTGTCTGCCATCTAGTGGGCCTAGAGTAAAACGGAACGTCGAAATTGACGAACAGGCAGCCAGATGGCGTCAACTTGGAAAGTCTGCACACGGTAGCGGAGGCCATACGATTATTATTATTATTATTATTATTATTATTATTATTATTATTATTATTATTATTATTATTATTACTTCAACAATATAGATGCATAGCCTTCTATATGTCCCTCTGTCATGACCATCCATCAATACTTCACATCACAGCTTTCACGGTTGCTAGGTAACGTCAGGTCACTGTACCCCTAATTTCGTGATGCAAGTGTTCAAATGATCCCTAGGCATAAGACATCAATATTTTTAAAAAAATTAAGAACAGCTATGCAAGTATAACTAATATTTCAGTTTTTAATAATGGGTATGATCAACAGAAGAAATATAACCCTAGTCAACAAATATAATTTTTAAACATACCAACATTGTACACTCGACAGCCCAGAATCTGTGTATACCTCATTACTAAAGGAATATTCGCTATAGAAGGAATCAGACTATACTAAATAATAAAAAGTCTCATTGGCAAAGAAAATGGCTGTACCATTTCTGGCACTGGAACAAGAAAGTAAGTTTTGGGAGGGAATCAGTAATCCCCGATCAGAATTTTGGTCGGCAGAGTAGGAGAGGTGATGGTATACAATTTCTGATCACGAGATGGTGTGCGAAAAGCCTCGTTTCAATTACAAACTTTCCCTGATTGTTCATATGGAGCGAGGACACATGACGCTGTTGATAGTGATTAGTCGGTCGGATGGGGACATTAAGCCTTGAGCAGATTCCTTGATGTTATTGGAGAGGAAGTTAATCTTCTTATATAGTATTATTTCAACTTGAAAGTGTGCATTCCATTTAGGAAGATCATATAAATATTCGGAGTAAATTAAATGTGCTGTTTAAGAATTAAAGAAAATTGTAAACCTAAAAATTAAAACTTAATCCTCAAATGTGCAACACACTATTGGTTTATTTGCTCATATCAAAAGTAATGCATATAATAATCAGAAATATGTTGAAATATGTTTGTCATTTCAAAGTTTTGTTACACCCTATATTGTAGTTACATTTATTTCATGTCTGTCAGAGAGACGCAGTCGTTATCAGAAATATTTCGAGCTATCTCCAATACAGGCCATCCGTTTTTAATATATTTACGTATCTCGTCTCCCGTATTGGAATACTACTTACTGCTGAGGAGTCGTGATACAATTTCATACCAGTCTTTCAACACAAGAGGCAACCAGCCACACAACACCGACCCTTCACAGTTCTTGCAGACTTTAGCGTGATGTAAAGAAGACTGTTCTAGTCACAGCTACCTTGGAAGGCGGCAAAGGTCGTCCAAGGAGCCATTTCCAGCTTGTCTCGTTCTCTGCTAGGTCCTAGCGTCTTCTTTTACCCCGTAACCCAGCTAATCTCGCAACTCCCCAAGGGGGCACAATCACCCACGCTGGGAAACATAAAAGCAGGAACGCTATACGAGACGTAATAAAGTCGGAACTTTTATATTTACCAGTCTTGTTGGTGGTGCTACTTATTCTGAAAGCACATGATCCTCAACTTCTGTATATTTACTCACACGATTTGAAGTGAAATAGCATGTAAGGGGATGATATCCTGCTGCTTGCAAATATACCTTCAGTAAAGAAATTTAAAAATCCACAGCCAGTTTTAACTCATTTGACCTCGTCAGGAATGGAATGAAGCCCTATCTACTGGCGAGGATAGGAACGGTGCTGGCTGCCGAAGCCTGTCGCACTGCTATGGGGCAAAGATTAATGATTGATAGATGAAATGAAATAACATTGAAAAGTTTTGCTAGAATGAAAGGTGAGAGGGAAAACCAGAGTAGCCGGAGAAAAACCTGTCCCACTTTCCACAGCACAAATCTCACATGGAGCGACGGGGATTTGAAGCGCCGAACCCTGCGGAGAGAGGCCGGTGCGCAGCCGCCTGAGCCACGGAGGTTTGTTATTTGAAACTATGTTTTGGATCTACTTCACTAAGGTCAGTACGATGCGAGATCAATGTCACGACGTTAAAGACTCCATGCTGATAGGAAAATTCTGGTGCCTGTTAAAACCGATAGTACCATGTGCGGCAAAACACTGAGGAGCTGTTGACTGATAGGCCCTGTTGCGCTATGGAGGCCTGGCACTGTATGTGTACCACCACGTGCCTCACATTGTTCACAACTTTGCCGAAGATTACTGAACACGTTGACGAGCAAAAGTTGCTGTAAGGACACAAAATAAATGTATTCTCTTCTCGCAAAATTCGGGAATATTTATAAGTGGATCATCTGTCTTGAAAAATGATTCTTTCAACATGTCCCATCTGTAGGCGTAGGGGTGCGTGAGATACTGGGAATAGGAAGCGTACGAGAATGGAGTTCCACGAGAAATAAGGTGACCTCCAAAGTTTCGTTACAGAAGGGTAAGTGATTCCCCCGCGGTGCCAGCTGTAGCTCACTGTTTCCATTATTGTTGAGGGAGTAACTTTTTGGTCCGTCAGAAACGGTGCAAATCCCTCGCGAATTGGAGTAATAATGAGATCTCCATTTTCGGATTCTGTGCAGCATCCTCGATTAAATTAGGGCCCAATATTCCATTACCGGACACGCCGCACTAAATCGTAACCCGGGCACTGAGTTGTGGTTTCCTTAAAACATCAGACGTTAAACCCTAAAAAAATGTTTGCCATCAAGGTGAATATAGCTTCCATCTGAAAAACATAATATTGCAGAAGAAATCTTGATCTTCATTCGTCATGAACAAGACTCGGCTTCAATACTGTAATTCAGTTCATTCATCACTTTCTGTTAGACGCTGAGCAACTTGAATGCGGTATGCAAATCCATCAGCTCTTTAAAAATCCGCCGAACAATCCTATCGCTCAAACCGAGCTTCACTGGTGTTCATCGTAAACTACACTTTCTGGTCTGAAACAGCTGTTGATTCTCCTTTGTGCTGGAGAGATATCTGGGAGTCCTGTTGTCCACTTTTGTTGACATAAGACTGATCCCGTGTGACGTACTGTAACTTGTCAAAGACAGTTAACATTGTTCTGTTATTTGCTACCTGCTTATTGAAATGGTCCTCGTAATGTTTTTTAACGTGAAGTAAACTCGGTCCATTCTTATTCCCCTCTGCGCATGACCCGAAATAACGTTCCACGATAAACACCTTCTCTTATATGGGAACCATAAGTGCAGACATCAACACAGCACTGAACTCAAAATATGTAAAACTGTTAACTATATATAAAAACTTAGCCAAAAACAGATTCGTCAGTCCGACCGGGCCGTTCTTCTCGACCGATTTGCTTTATATTTTTTTATTCTCTCAGGAATTACCTGCCGATGAAACATTTATAGGTTTAAAGTTCATTCAACTTTGCGCAATCATAAAATCAAATCAGTACATGCCCCTTACAACAATTGCTGGTGAAGGCTTAGCCTAGCCCGCAATACTTTCTGTGTCTAGCGGGTTACATTCATTTAAGGGGCAATGTCTTTACATATCGACGAAGCTTATCGTATAACTATAAGAGCAAACCTGCAATATCAACCAAACTTGGTACATATATAACTTAATACTGTCTGTAGAGAAATGCTTTGGCGTTAAGACACGGCTAGCACCTTTACGGTTACTTGATTAGACTGAACAGCTTGACATGAAGTAACCGGTGATTGACAGTGTCAGACGTTGCTGCTAGATCCACCAAGGCAACACCTGTTACCTGTTGAGTTTCATACCCACCCTCTATGAACTGAGTGAGATTCAAGAACAATGAAATCTGGGCACTCAGAGTGAGCTGGCAATAAACTTGATGTACAAAACTGTACGCATAACGACCTTACAAGGTGGGGTGATGTGAGGAGAATGGAGAAATGTAAGTTCCGTTAGAGGTATAATGGATTCAGCCGAGGGGAGTTAGAGCAGACAAGAGAGACCAGATTGGGGCAGATAGGTTCATTTTTAATTATTTGATGACGGGAGATGTGGAAGTAAATGATGCGCAGAGCTAGTAGTGAATAGGGTATTTTGGAGGCGGTTAGTAAATTCACAGTGTATTGCATACTGGCCATTCAAAGAAACAGCAATCTGTAATAAGAAATCGAATTTATTATTATTATTATTATTATTATTATTATTATTATTATTATTATTATTATTATTATTATTATTATTATTTTTATTATTATTATTATTGAGCCTGCCTGGCCTGGTGGCCCTAATCGTTAAGGCGTTTAAATATATACTAACTGACACCGTGATCAGCCTGTTCGAGTCCTGATGGTTGAAAAAAAAATCACTATCAGAATGTTGACCGGCAGGGTAGGGGAGGTGGTGGTATACAATTTCTAATCACTAGATTGCGTGCCAAACGCCTGGATAAAATTCCAAACCTCTCCGCAGTGCTCATATAGAGAAAGGGAATATGACGCTGTTGATGGTCATTCGTCCGTCGGATGGAGATGTTAAGCCTTGATCAGACCCCTTCATTCTATTCGAGAGGAGTAGGCTATGTGCCGGCACCAGGTTTCATCCTCTCCCTTCTTACCATCATATATCACGTCATTCATTTCATCTCATTTATTCCTCTAAGCAGGTTGACTTCAGGAAGGGAATCTGGTCGTAAAAATTCAATACGAAGATTCATCTGACCACATACCCGCCCCCGTAGAGAAACGGGACAAGGGTTCAGCATATATTATTATTATTATTATTATTATTATTATTATTATTATTATTATTATTATTATTATTATTATTATTATTATTATTATTATTATTATTATTATTATTGTACCGGGCGATACACCTCCACGCCGCTAATTTAAAATGTGCGCCAGTTGAAACTCCTCTGCTGGAGGAAGTCTGAACTTTATCGACGGTATTAATTTTCAAGTTTCTCAGAAGATGTCACTACTTGGAAAGTTTGGAGTTTTTGAACTGTGCCACTTTTGATGTATTTTTGTTTTACCGGTAGTAAGAAGTGTGAACTTTCTCTTCTAGAGGACACTACTGAAGAACTACAATAGTGCACCCTAGTGCGAAAAAAAAGAACTGTTCTTTTGGAGAAAATTTAATTTCAAAAGTTTGTTCTTTGTTAAATTTCCTTCTGTCATTGTTTAAGTTGGCAATATTAACCCTTTCTTTCCCCTTGTTTTAAATCCAGCCAATCCCGAATTTCTTTAATTAATTTTCCACCAATAATATGTTTCTTCTTCGTATTGTGTAGGGGTTTTCTCGGTGAACCAATAAAATGATTGTGGGCGGGTGTTTTCCTTCCTGAAACGCCTCGAACTTTCCGCGAGAGTATATAAACTGCTGATTTTAGGGTCTCTGTGCCACTTCAGTACCATCTTTCAGTGTGTAAAGTACATAGCAGGCGGCGGGGAGCGCCTCTTTCTTTGGGGAGCAGTTCTACACCAAGGTAATGGCCTTTTAATATCTTCTTTTCTTGCTAGCTCAGCAGTTTAACTCTCGGGGCGGGTCCGAATCGTTCCTACCATGTAACCTTTTCCTAAAATGTAACGTCTCTTAACTCTATTCTCTTTAAAGTCACATATTGGGATAGAGAGTGCTTAACCCTCTCGAGCTCCCACTCATATTATTTATTTTGAGGTGAACTTATTTTTCACAACCGATTCTTCCTTAATATAATGTAAATTGTTCTTTTCTGAAGTCACCTCTGTAGTATGGGATTAGCCCTTGCATTAACGGCCTAGTGCCAAGTAGGTTTTAAATAAAGTGTATTAGGAGTGCGGAGAGCTTCCTTTCAAGTTGGTATTTTAGAGGCCATATAATTAACCTTTTCTCACTTCATAGGCCTCAGTAGATTGGGTATTTTACCTATGTGTTTATGTCCGTTGAGGACAGCTTGAAGGTGGAGTTTGGTGTGGCCTGGGAGAGGCCTAAATTTGAGAGCGGGTCGCTCTTTAGTGTAAATTGTTGTTGTTGTACGCCTCGAGGAGGCTTTACTGTGTAATTTGGAGCAAGTGCTCCGGGGCTTGATTGGGGTCTTCTGCCCCTCTGTTAAATCTTGTTTTGAGGTAAAGTTGGGCTAGTTGCCCAAGAATTGCGAGGTCGGGGCTCGAAGCCCAAATCCTGTAAATACTGTAATTGTACTTTTGTTGCCTTGCTACTCTGTACTTGCCATTCGTGTTATTTCTGAATTTTGGAAAGAAAATATAACCTTGTTAAATTTTACATTAACTTTAATTTCGTAGTTTGAGACCTATTCACACCCGCACCTTCTTTCACCTTTACCTACCACGGAAATCTCCGTAACAAGTGGTAGCAGAGCGTGGTTGAATGGGTCTCTATTTAGCCCTTTTTGACGGCTAAACATTGTTTTGTTCTGAACTCTAACCATTTTCTCAGTTGCTGGAATTTTTTGAGTTTTTCAAAATTGTTCTGTCATCATGCCCGGTCCTCGCGATGTTCTCCATCTTAACTATTTGCGCAAAGAGGAGTTGATCTATGAGTTAACTATCAGAAATGTGCAATCTGGAGGCACGGTTGCGATAGACACCAACAAGCTTAGAGAGTCCCTTGATTTGCCCATTTCCATCCCCAATTTGGGAGAGAAAGAAATTGACGACTCTCTTTCCACGATCACCGAGAATACTACTGGGCTAGCATCGGTAGTTAGTTTTTTTGATGAAAATGATCCTTCTCCTAATCAAATTAAGCGTGTGCAAGCCAGGCTATATCATTTTTCAAATAGAGTTAACGATCTGTTGTCTCTGAAGTTGAATGACGTTCAGAGGAAGGAAGCTAGTACGTTGCTTGAAAGTATTTCTGAATTATCTAGCAAGGTCACTCAATTGTTAACTGGGGAAGTTCCTCCCAAAATTGATCAACCCACCACGATGAATGTAGGTAGCGAGGAAGAGCCTCCTAAGGGAGAAGCCAATAGGATAACCGTTGCCGCTCAAACTATCTTTGCCCCATTGGACAACGAGTCTGAACGCCGTGCATCGTTGAGTAATATACGTTCTGAATTAACTTCCTTGCCATTGAAACCTTTACCAACTATGTCACCCGGGTTTAGCAGCTTGCCTCATCCATTGGCAATGTTGCTCAGAGGTATCTCTAAGTTTTCCGTTAATACCACCAGTGACGTAATTTCATTTTTAAGATTTTTAGTTGAATTTCAGGATCATGCTCTTGTGTTTTCTCTTTCTCCATGTCAAATTTTGCAAATTATCTATCCCTATGCAATAGGTATTCTCTCAGACAAAATAGTTAGAGCCATTGCCGAGCAATCATCGATTGAAGACTTCCACGCCCACTTGCTAGCTAACTTCATCCCGGCCAGGGCAAGGTCCTCCCTTATTCAGAAGTACTATTATCGGGTACAGCGCTTGGATGAAAACTTGGCAGATTTCATCCAAGATATTAAGTTCTATACTAGGGTGTTTGCTCTTCACTTCCCGGAGGATCAGATTGTACAAGCTATTGTGGAAGGAATTTCACCATCCTATAGGTCATATTTGTGTTTCGCGGCGTGCCCGCAAACCTTCTCTGAACTTGAATCATTGGCCGTCTCAGCGGAAGGAGTTAGATACGCCGACTCCTTGCGTGTCGCGAAAGAACCCCCTCCCTCTTTTAGTAATCTTCGGCCTCCGCCTCGCCGACCAGTCACACCCCGTAAATGTTATGCTTGCGGGTCGCCCGACCATCTGCGCAATAAGTGTCCACTGATCAAGCCGAGTGGGACAAGGAATGGGGCCGGTTCATCACAAGGCTGTTTTAAATGTGGGGCTTTCTCACATATCGCCAAAAATTGCCCAAATTCAAATAGCACCCCCTCCTGCTCAACTTCTGGTGCAAAGTCCACCAATGCCAATAATAAAAAATGACTAGTGGCTTCGGCTGAGTTGACTAATCCCTCTTCCCGAGGCTCAGCCCCTGGTAAACAGGTCGTAAATTCAGGGAATGTTCAATCTGCTAATCTATCTTTTGAATGCCCCAAAGAATGTCTTCGGATTGCGGCGGATACCCCCGCACCTGTTCCGTTCCTTAAGATTGAGTTAAATAACGAGCCTATAACAGCTCTATTAGATTCAGGCAGTGTTTGTTCAATTATTTCGGACCAATGTTATTCAAAATTGCAATCTGTTTGTAATTTACCTGACTATGTCTCTTCTCCTGTTCAATATGTTTCGGCTAATTCATCTCCATTGGAAATCCTAGGTGCTGTAAATGTCAAAATTCGTATTTTTAAATTTACATGGAAAATCAAATTGTTTGTGGCTAAGCACTTGTCTTGCCCCATTATATTGGGAGCTGACTTCATTTCTTACACTGGTCTTGTGCTCGATCTCCAGAGTAGGTCGTGCACATTCAAATTTGCGTCCAATTGTAAAATTCCCTTGTTAAAGTGTAATTCTGTATCATGTTCATCTATTTCGCCTACCCAGGATGAGTGTTGTTAGACCTTAGGCATCTACCTGAGGAGCAGCCTGATAGTATTCGTAAATTATGTCAGTCATTTCCAGAGGTGTTCTCTGATACTCTTGGTGTTACTGACCTTATTGAATACAAAATTGAGGTCACGGATTCAATTCCTGTCCGTTTTCCACCTTATAGGCTATCTCCACCTAAAATGAAGGCTCTGAAAGAAATCATCGATCAGATGTTGAAGGATGGTATTATTAGGCCCTCTAAGTCGGCGTATTCGTCGCCTATTTTTCTAGTCCCAAAACCCCAGGGGGGCTTCAGGCCTGTCATTGATTATAGGGCTCTCAATCGGAAGGTGGTGTTACAATCTGTGCCCCTTCCCGACCTTCATTCTTGTTTTTCATGGTTCCGTAAGGCCAAGTTCTTCACCATCTTGGACTTGAATCAAGCCTACAATCAAATTCCCCTGGCGGAAGAGTCTAAACATCTTACAGCGTTTGCCACGGACTGGAATTTATACGAATACAACCGCGTGCCTTTCGTGCTCCCCACGGGAGCAGCTGTACTCACTAGGCTGCTAGATAGGGTCTTCTCCGACATCAAATTTGAGTATTTGTATCACTACTTGGATGATGTCGTCGTA
Organism: Anabrus simplex; assembly: GCF_040414725.1. Classification (NCBI taxonomy): domain Eukaryota; kingdom Metazoa; phylum Arthropoda; class Insecta; order Orthoptera; family Tettigoniidae; genus Anabrus; species Anabrus simplex. The sequence continues at coordinate 26,116,615 of NC_090273.1, read as the reverse complement.
TTTTCGGAAACCTTTCAAGAACATCTAGATCATCTGCGAGAAGTTCTCAATCGCCTTCGTAAGGCTGGGTTAACTGTCAAGTTGTCCAAGGTTGCCTTTGCTAAGCCCTCTATGTCATTCCTAGGGCATATTGTGTCACCTGATGGTGTCGCAGTCGATCATTCTAGAACACAGGCCATCCGTGATTTCAAACCTCCCAAGGACGTTAAAGGTATCGCCAGATTCATTGGTATGGTCAATTTCTTCAGGAAGTTTATTCCTAACTTCGCTCATAGAGCGGCGCCCTTGAACTTTCTTCGTAGGAAAGGCATCAAATTCGAGTGGGGACCTTCTCAACAAGCCGCTTTTGAAGATCTTAAATTAGCTCTCTGTAATGCCCCTGTACTTGCTATGCCTGATTTCTCGAAGAAATTCATCGTCCAAACCGACGCGTCGTCGTCAGCAGTAGCTGCAGTCCTTCTTCAAGAGACTGAACTAGGGAGGCGACCCATCGCCTATGCATCTAGGACTCTATCGGCTCAAGAAGCCAAGTATTCTATATATGAGCTCGAAGGGTTGGCAGTCTTATTTGCCTTAGAGAAGTTCCGTCTCTATCTGGAACATGTCAAATTCGACCTGGAGACAGATAATCAAGCCTTAAGCTGGGTCTTAGGTAGGCCGCGTCGTACTGGACGTATAGCCCGTTGGGCCATCCGTATTTCTGCCTTCCAATTCGATGTCAGGCATATCCGAGGTACCGAAAATGTTGTTGCTGATGGACTCAGCCGTATGTTTTCCAACGAGGTCGAGACCCATAATCCGGTCGATAGTTCTTCACCTCCCGAGTCCATGCTATCTGAGGTTAATTCCATCTTAACAGATGCTCCCATGCTCTTTAGGGATATCGAGAAATACCAACGTGAAGATCCGACGCTGGCTCCGATAATGGAAACCCTTTCTTCTGGGGAACATGTATTCCCTTAATTTCTGAGGAATGGTGTTTTATGTTGCCCATCGAGGCATGATAAGATGATGAAAGTTGTCGTTCCAGCTGTTCTTGTACCTATGATCTTCAAGTATTATCATGAGACCCCATTAGGAGGGCATCTTGGTATCTTTAAAACTCGTAAAAAGATTCGTAAAAGGTTCATCTGGAAGGGTATGGACCGTGAAATCCGTGAACTAGTAAAAGCTTGTAAATCTTGTTTGCTCAGTAAACCAACCATGTCCACCAAGGTAGGCCTTCTGTCTTCGCATCAAGCGTCGCGCCCCATGGAACGCCTGTATATTGATTATGTAGGACCCTTCCCCCGGTCAAAGGGAAATGCCAACAAGTTCATCTTTGTATGCGTAGATGGTTTCACAAGATTTTCCTGGTTATTTCCGACTAAGCTGGCTACCGCTCAGTCCACCATTACTTGCTTAAATTTTATCTTTGCTTCTTTTGGTCCGTGTCAATATATTGTATCTGATAATGCTAAGGCTTTTACATCTAATCTATTTCGTAAATTCTGCTTTGATCTGTCCATCTCTCATGTGACTACTTCTGCTTATTACCCTCAACCATCTCTGGCTGAACGGGTTAACCGTAATCTCAGGTCCGCGCTTATTGCCTATCATCATGAAGATCATTCCAGGTGGGACACGTCCCTGCATTGGTTAGCTTTTGCTTTGAATTCGGCGGTTCATGAATCACATAAATTTACTCCAGCTTCTTTAATGTTCAAGTTTGTTCCCAACACGCCGCTCTCTAACCTCTGGTCTCTGAGTGACATTCTACCTGAGACAATAGATCCGGACAACATTAAAGATATTTGGAAGAAGGCTAAGGCCAATCTTAAAGTGTCTCATGAAAAGGTTAGGGACAGGTATGATCGTGGACGGAGACCCACCCATTTGAAGGTAGGCGACCAAGTGATGGTCAAGAATTTTGTTCCCGCGGGCAAGCTTGCCCCCAGATTTCATGGGCCGTGTACTATTCTAGATTTCCTTACGCCGGTTACGTTGTTATTAAGTAATCCAGCCACCGAGAGGATATTTAGGGTTCACCTGTCACAGGTGAAACCGGTGTAATTTCTGGGTTAACTTGCTTCATATAATCGTGAAAGGAATATGAAGGTTATATTTTTTTTAGTTTCACTTTTAAGGCTTTCTGCCCCTTCTCTAGTATTTTGTTTTATATGTAAGCATTTTTGTGAATCCTGCCCCGAACCATTAAACTGCCATCCTGTCCTTGATACGGCCATTACCACGCTCCCGTCCCCTGCTCCACTACACACAGTGGCTTGCTTATATAAAATGCCATGGATATCTGCACGCCGCTGGCCCCTCAACCTCTCCACCAAGTCTGTGCCCTCAAAAAAGATGATGGACCAACAAATTCTGCCGCCTAGCTTTAATGTTTCAGTGCCCCCGCAGCCGCGCGGCGCTGTACCGCTACTGGAACAGAGGAAGGGCCCCCTCTCTTCCAGCGAGATCGACCAGTGTACGGCGAGCCGGAGCCCTCCTCCCGGCCAAGGCTGATGTGCGGCGCACGGCCTGCTACTTGCCCGCAGCCTGTATATGTTCACCGCGGGCGCGACGTGCTTCAACACCACTGCTCCCCTCACAGTGCGGGCGAGCGGTATCTCAGGGTACTTGAGGGGCCCGGGCGGCCTCCTCTGAACGCAAGCAGTGGCGGCTGGTCTGGCCGTTAAAATCATCAATGTTTGAAGTACATATCCAGCTATATGGATATTCCAGTTCAATTTTACTACCTTTTCTTGGGAATTCAACAGCAATATTTGGTGGACTTTGAAAATTTTCCTCAACTTTAAAAACTAAAGTTTTCCTTCTGAATTCAACTTCTACAAACATAAAGACTTTACTTCACCAGATACAACAAAAATTTTGAAACTGAATCAAACCAAATTAAGAAAATCTTATATATACTTCTGCAATTAATCTCCATATCAACATCAAAACTTGAACCTTATTTTCAAACAAAAGTTTATGTTCTTCTGTGTTACCCCTTGGAGGGACTTTTGGGGGGGGGAGGTCTGTACCGGGCGGTACACCTCCACGCCGCTAATTTAAAATGTGCGCCAGTTGAAACTCCTCTGCTGGAGGAAGTCTGAACTTTATCGACGGTATTAATTTTCAAGTTTCTCAGAAGATGTCACTACTTGGAAAGTTTGGAGTTTTTGAACTGTGCCACTTTTGATGTATTTTTGTTTTACCGGTAGTAAGAAGTGTGAACTTTCTCTTCTAGAGGACACTACTGAAGAACTACAATAGTGCACCCTAGTGCGAAGAAAAAGAACTGTTCTTTTGGAGAAAATTTAATTTCAAAAGTTTGTTCTTTGTTAAATTTCCTTCTGTCATTGTTTAAGTTGGCAATATTAACCCTTTCTTTCCCCTTGTTTTAAATCCAGCCAATCCCGAATTTCTTTAATTAATTTTCCACCAATAATATGTTTCTTCTTCGTATTGTGTAGGGGTTTTCTCGGTGAACCAATAAAATGATTGTGGGCGGGTGTTTTCCTTCCTGAAACGCCTCGAACTTTCCGCGAGAGTATATAAACTGCTGATTTTAGGGTCTCTGTGCCACTTCAGTACCATCTTTCAGTGTGTAAAGTACATAGCAGGGGGCGAGGAACGCCTCTTTCTTTGGGGAGCAGTTCTACACCAAGGTAATGGCCTTTTAATATCTTCTTTTCTTGCTAGCTCAGCAGTTTAACTCTCGGGGCGGGTCCGAATCGTTCCTACCATGTAACCTTTTCCTAAAATGTAACGTCTCTTAAGTCTATTCTCTTTAAAGTCACATATTGGGATAGAGAGTGCTTAACCCTCTCGAGCTCCTACTCATATTATTTATTTTGAGGTGAACTTATTTTTCACAACCGATTCTTCCTTAATTAATGTAAATTGTTCTTTTCTGAAGTCACCTCTGTAGTATGGGATTAGCCCTTGCATTAACGGCCTAGTGCCAAGTAGGTTTTAAATAAAGTGTATTAGGAGTGCGGAGAGCTTCCTTTCAAGTTGGTATTTTAGAGGCCATATAATTAACCTTTTCTCACTTCATAGGCCTCAGTAGATTGGGTATTTTACCTATGTGTTTATGTCCGTTGAGGACAGCTTGAAGGTGGAGTTTGGTGTGGCCTGGGAGAGGCCTAAATTTGAGAGCGGGTCGCTCTTTAGTGTAAATTGTTGTTGTTGTACGCCTCGAGGAGGCTTTACTGTGTAATTTGGAGCAAGTGCTCCGGGGCTTGATTGGGGTCTTCTGCCCCTCTGTTAAATCTTGTTTTGAGGTAAAGTTGGGCTAGTTGCCCAAGAATTGCGAGGTCGGGGCTCGAAGCCCAAATCCTGTAAATACTGTAATTGTACTTTTGTTGCCTTGCTACTCTGTACCTGCCATTCGTGTTATTTCTGAATTTTGGAAAGAAAATATAACCTTGTTAAATTTTACATTAACTTTAATTTCGTAGTTTGAGACCTATTCACACCCGCACCTTCTTTCACCTCTACCTACCACGGAAATCTCCGTAACAATTATTATTATTATTATTATTATTATGTCACGAAATTTTAAAAAGTGATACCAGGGCTGCAACGGGGTCTACTCAGCTTCGGGAGATCAACTGAGTAGAGGGGTTTCACTTCCCACCTCAGCCATCCTCGAAGTAGTTTTCCATGGTTTCGCCCTTCTTCTCCAGGCCCCAAATGACGGGATGGTTCCTAACTTAAGGCTACGGACGCTTCTTTCCCTCTTCTTTGTCTATCCCTTCCGATCCCCCCATCCCCCTACAAGGCCCCTGTTCAGCATAGCAGTGAGGAAGCATGGGCGAGGTGCTGGTCCTCCTCCCCAGTTTCATCTCAGACCCTAAGCCTCTCGCTCCAAGACACTGCCCTTGAGGCGGGAGGGGCGGAATCCCCCACTGACCCGAGGGAAAAGCTAACCCAACAGATTAAGATAAAAACGGGTATTATTATTATTATTATTATTATTATTATTATTATTATTATTATTATTATTATTATTATTATTATTATTATTGTCGTTGTTGTTGTTGTTGTTGTTGTTGTTGTTGTTGTTGTTGTTGTTGTTGTAAAGGAAATATTAAGTACCGACATCTTAGAATTGAAAATGGTTGTGTGTGAAGTAAATACTTCACTGAAATGACGAACCAATGAAAGGGTAGCGTCGGTTGTGTATTAGTATTCTCGGCGGTACTCTAAAATACCTAAACGAACAGAGTTTGTAGTTTGTTAGGTTGAGTCAACACCATAAATATATCAGTCTTTAGGGAGAAGAGGACAAGATCAATGAATTGAGGTTATGAGAGAAGTACCGTTCAGTGTTTTTTCTCATGATATATAAGAGAAGAAATGTCTCTTTTTACTTATATCCAAGGGAATTTTATGTTTCTCTTGTTTCTTTCATTCATTCCATGCTTTAATTTTTAACGTCTGTCTCCAACTTTTTAAAAGAAAAAGACTCAACGCTTATTGAATTTCCATAACATTACGTTTGTGCCAACGTGAAGATGTTGGCGTTATTTTAAATTCAAAGTGCTTCTTGCAGGACCTTCCATAGTCTAATAATTCAACGTTTTCCTATATAAACATGAAATGTTGAATAGGAATATATTCAAGATACGTAAACTAATGAGCAACGGTACTAAAATTTAAATATACAATGTGAACATTTTATCAATGGGAAAAAGCAACGAGGTGATTCTCGAGATGATAACAGAGTTATAAAAGCCAAGGTATATAGACCAGTTTGCTACCGGCTTTGTACTACAACTTTATGCTGCTAAGACAGCAAATGAATCGTTTGTATAAGAAACGACACAAACTGGAGATGCTACGAGAGTATTCCGTCTCTGACCACATCACGAATATACTGGTGCACATCACCCGAGCTATAAAATGGTTAGTTAGCCGCGGACAGTCAGTTGGTGCTGCACTCTGTGTCAGTGATGGGCTCCGTGGTGGAGTCAGTGAGAGACTCAGTGTGTTGGTGTCCGGTGGCTGGGCTGAGGGCGACAGAAGTGATGGCTGTCACTGAGGTCTGAACGAGGCACTGTTGTTAGTGTGATGGAATGTCCGGTGAGTAGCTGGACTGCAGACGACGCACGGGACAGAACACTGCATACAGTTCCGGTCAAAACGTAGGTCCACATAAAGAAAAGACGAAATGTCATCCAAAACCTAAAATTGTGCCACTAGATCTCTGTAATTTTCTTTCTGAGGTTTCATATCTAATAGGGTATATGTCGCCTGATTTCAGTGAGTTAGTCCAAGTACGTAGAAGTTATAAGCTTTTAACACTTGGAAGGTCACAACAAAAAATCAAAAATTATGGCAATACAATGTACTGCACACTCTAATTGGTTGCAAGTATTACTACCAAGATTTTTCTGTACACTTACCAATAGGTGGGGGCCATTTTAGTATAAATATAAAATTTCCAAAAATATCCGGCACTGGTTTTTATTTTGCGTGTTTTAATTTTTCAAAAGCAGCGCCAACTTGGTTGATTGTCTTTGTTGTGTATGGCCTAAGGTCTCGGGGCGAGCTATCGGCGTGAGACTTATCTGACCTGATAGTTTCGTTTGAACTCTGCAGATGGCATCCAAGAACACATTTCTGATACCGATAGCTCACACTGAGACCTATGACAAGGACAAAGACAAATTGACCATCTTAGCGCTGGTTTGAAAAAAAAACACACAAAGTAGGTGCCGCAGATATTCGGAATTTTTTTTATTTAAACTAAAATGAACCGTACTATTAGTAAGTCTACAAAAGAATCTTGGTGATGAGCAATTAGAGTATTTGTACATAATATTTCCAAAATTGTTGACTTACTGATATGACCTTCCAACAGTTAAAAATATATAACTTCTACAATACTTAGTGTAACTCAATGAAGTCAGGCGACGTACCTTATATTCGGGAGCTCAGAAAAAATACAGAGGTCTGGTAGCACAAGTTTTAGATTTGAGATGACATTTCATGATTTTTTACGAGGTCCTAAACTTTTTACCATTACTGTACAGCCTTAAAGTACTGTACTTCTGTGGATTGAGGACCAACATGAGTGAGTGATTGAAGGAGTTATCGTGAGTGTGAGTAACTGGACCTGTTGTCAGTATCGTCCTGCTGTTAAGCTGTTGCAGTTTAGTTGTTCACTGCGTGCGACGGTGTGAATTACTGGACTGTCTCTGGAGTCGTCGTGTGTTGTGTAGCCAGTAGCATTGTGTTCAAAACCAGCGGTCTACACACATCTGCTGTATGAGGTGACTAGAATTGGAAAAGAAGTGAAAGTAAGGATTATAGCCGAACCTAGGTAATGCCAATCGATAAGGACTCCCTGGTGTGTGTACAGAAGAGATACTTGTAAATAGGCAGCGATTAGTAAGAGTGGTCATTCATAGTTTAAGTTGAGTAATGACTGAAGCGTTGCGATTCTTCCCAAAAAGTCGTTTTTGAATTTTAACCTAAAAAAATCCCAATTATTTCTCTTTCAAATCCCGTTATCGCTCTTGAGGTGCCAACGGCCGCAGCCGTGCTGAAACACCGAATCCTGTGAGATCCCCAAAGTTAAGCAACATTGGGGGTGGTCAAGATTTGGATGGGTTTCCACGCGCTGTTGGTGGGGGGGGGGGTAAGTAAATATAGGAACGGAAAGGAACTGGCCACCCTATCGTACGTAAACTCCGGCTCAGGCACACGTCTGCGGAGGTTCGGACCTGCCTTCAGGCAGAATACACCCTTACCTTACCCTACCTCTCGAGGTAACCTAACCTAACCCTATGGCACTACACCCCTGAAGGGCCTTGGCCTACCAAGCGACCGCTGCTCAGCCTGAAGGCATGCAGATTACAAGGTGTGGTGTGGTCAGCACGACGAATCCTTTCGACAGTTATTCTTGGCTTTCTAAATCGGAAAAGGGAATTGAGCCAACGGCACGTGGTGTTCCCAAACGGTCACCCATTCAAGTACTGAACACGCCCAATGTTGTTTAACTGCGGTGATTGGAACGAAACCGGTGTATTCAACATGGTATGGCCGTTGGGTCTTGAGGTAACGCCATTTTTAAAGATCTAAATGCCGAATTTAAATGGTGCATATAGAGCAGGCATACGCCACTTTCTCTCAAGTTGTCTGACAATATTGGCTTAGAAGATCATTCTGACTCCCACTTCAATAATCCCGCTGTAATATATTGACCTTGTAGTAGGCATAGGCTGTGCATAAGAGGAGACAGAAGTCTTAGTGAGTAACTTAGGGTCCAGAGCAGTTTTAATGTAAGTGTGTTTCTTAAAACTTTCAAATAAACTTTTCTAACTTAAAATATTATCAGCTCATTGCCAAGTATAAAATGCTCCTTGCGACAGATTTCTTATCAGATTCACCTGAAATTTTCCTGATAAATGTTCAGTATGTACATGAACTAAAAGTAGATATGGATTTTATTCTCAGTTGAATATTACCTTCATAGTTTTGTTCTTTAAATTGCACAAAATTCGAGTTTTGTCTATTGAATGAACAATGAAAAGTTCAAAACTTACATCACCAATAGTTTATACCGTGCTGCAAAACCCACAGTTATTATCAAATATATATGAGTATTTATGACAAGTCTATCAAATTACCAGTGCAACCCAAAAATATTGGAAACTGTACCAAAAGGATCATCTTACATGCAACATATAAAAATCATCATCATCATCATTTCCTCTTATCCAGCTCCTGCCCGGTCGGGGTTTTTATTGCACTTCTCCATCTTCCTCTTTCCTTCCACCATTCCTCCTCCACGATCTTCTCCCAGTCTAAATTTCGTCTTCTTATGCCACTTTTCACTGATTTATTCCACCTTGTTCTAGGTCTTCCTTTTCCTCTCTTTTCCTTGCACATTGCCTTAAGCATCTGTCTGGAAATCTATTCTCCTCCATCCTCTTTACATGTCCAAACTACCTTATTCTTTTCAAATCTTTCATTTAGCTCCCCTAACGAAAATTCCTTCCTAACATCTTCATTTCTCCCTCCGTCTTTCCTTGTCTTTCCTATCATTCTTCTTAGAAATTTCATCTCACTGGCTTGAATTCTATTCTCTTGGCTGCTGGTGAAAGTCCAAGTCTCAGTTGCATAAGTCAGTATGAATTCATAGTACATTTTGTATATTATCTCTTTACTTTTCCTTGATACTTCTTTGCTCCAAACAAGTTTTCTTACACTTTGGTAGAATGCATTACTCTGGTGTACCCTTCTGATAATCTCCCTGTCCACCCTAGTATTTTGCATTAATTCACTCCCTACATATTTAAAGCTTTCCACAATTTCCAGACTCTGAATTCAAATTTCCACAATGCACTTCCCTTGCCTTTCCCCTCTCGATATCACCACAGTCTTGCTTTTCTCTGTACTGATTTCCATGCCATACTTCTCAACCTAGTTGTTGTTGCACTTCTTTTCTGACCTTCCCCCGATTCACAGTATCATCTGCAAATAGCAGTATCTTCATCTCTTTATCTGCATAGGCTTCCTTTGGTTCCTTTAAAAATTCGTCCATGACCATATTAAACAAAACGGGTGAGAGCACACTCACCTGTCTTAGTCCAGTCTTATTCCTAAACCATTCTGTCTTTCCAGCTGGGGTCAGTACTCTGCTGATACAGTTGCTGTACATTTACTGCACCATTTCTAACATTTCTCTTTTTATGTGCAACATATAAGAAAATAAACATTATTTGACAATAACTTTGCATCAAATTAAAGAATCAACCTCAAATTGTGTGTGGTGCTCTATTTTATTAATATGTGCTTGTGTTTTATATTTGGTTGTGATAAGTGTTAAATTGTAGACGTTCCAAATCTCATTAATGACTCCCCTTAACAGAACTGAGTGTATATGTGTATTATTGGATAATCCTGAAATAAATTAGGGTAATAAAACATACTTTGTTTTTTCGTAGTAATAATATCACAATATCAGAAAAGTTAGATGTACAGTACATGTTCGCTTGGGAGTAAACGTTGGAATATAAGGACCTTCCTTCGCATTAAAAATGTTAATGTAATTCTTGGACTTGGAGTGCAAACATTTCTAGTCCCACCTGTAAGAAAGATAATACATCACTAAATGAGGTCATGCTTGAAACGTAATAACAGCAGCCGACCTCACAGGATAAGAACCTAGATATCTTGACGCAAGACTCACTCTGCAAGGAAATGAAAAAGAACGATTCCGGAGATTTGAAATTCACCGCCTCCGAATATCCTTCAATTCCAGTTATTTCCGTTCTCTGTTACAAGGTTTGAAACAAACGAAGAATCATTTCCTGTCACTGTTCAGACGTCTATTTCCAGGAACGTACATCTTATTCTCATACTTCGTGAAATCTAGGTCAGCCCACACTTTCTGTTAATTACAAATTCTTTTGGCAAACAGACGTGTTCATTTCAGCAAATTTGTTGAGTGAGCTAGAATACATTAAATTACTTCTAAAATTTAAATATCGTTTAGCGAATATCATATTCAGTCTTCCTTCGGCTTCTCAGTACGTAAATATTGCTAATGAAACTTGTCACATCAAAGAGAAATGTTTAGCCGGGCTAAGTGGCTCAGACGGTGGAGGCGCTGGCCCTGGCTCAGTCCGGTGGTATTTGAAGGTGCTCAAATACGTCAGCCCCGTGTCGATAGATTTACTAGCACGTAAAAGAACTCCTTCAGGATTAATTTCGGCACCTCGGCGACTTCGAATACCGTAATAGTAGTTAGTGGGACGTAAATTAAATAACATTATTATTATAAGAAATGTGTATCTCATCACCAGAAATTGTTTCATATCAATGACCTCCAGCTCATTTCTAACAGAATAAAAATGAAGTAGGCCACCACAGCTCAATCGGGCGAGAATTCAATGTGAAATCAGAGGGTGTGGGTTTGATTCTCACTGGGGTCCAATTGGCCATTTTTGTTCTGTATTTAAGGAGACACGAGCACGAAACCTTTCAAAAGTATTATTTTTTGCTTTTGCTGAAATTGCTAGCTTATTATATAGATAATCCAGTCTCAAAAGGATTTAGTCGAATTCAGTATCTAAATGAACTAAACTCCTAACACATGTGCGTCATTTGCCACGCCCCCTCTTTAAGCATTGATATTTTATTTTTATTTTCATCTTCGCTGAACTCTTTACGTCTTGTTATTCAGGCAGTTGACGATATCACATTTAGGAGTATTGAAGAAGGCTCTGAAGATTAATTTCTGGTTGGTCAAGCATGGCGATCATGGCGGAAAGTTTGTTTTGATTTGAGAGAGACATTTTGAGATGTGTTGTTAAATTCAATCGTCATTTCCTGGACATTGTTTTCCCAAAACAAATGTACCTTTTCTCAGGAACTACTAAGGGTATTAATATGAAACTTGATACACAGGCAGGATAAATAATTTCACACATTTTCTTGCAAGGAAATTACAAGGTACGTCATTTTATGGACTTAAGCGTTTTTTTTTTCACCTTTTCAAATTGAAAAGTTAGTTTATTCTTAAAATAGAAATAGGCATGAAATTAAAAACGCTTGAAGACATTAAATAATTAAGTTGCTAGAAATCATTTAAAGAAATGACAAGGTCCAGGAGCTCGGTGTTGCTTACAGAAAGGTATATCAATATGACCAAAATTCAAATTTGGAACAAACATTTTTTCAAACACATTTTATCCTACCTAAATTGACTAATTAGTGCTTATAGCTAAGAACAATCTATTTGAAATCAGTGTGCAAAGTTTAATAATTCTAATTCAAATAATGTCTAAGTTACAGAGAATTTAGGAAATCAATAAATTCTTGTGATCGTCTCCCCTTAACATCTCTTCGGCGTGCTCTGTATGTATTCTACACGGCATTTTTTCAATTAAGTCAAACGTAAGTTATTCAGTACTTTCACTGCATAAAAAAATGCAATTTAAATTTTTTGATATAATCGATTGTATGCAGTGTTGCCAAGAGGAAGTCTTCTGGGTCCCATGTGTACGCACGCAGCACGCATCCTTGAGTGATGTAAAACAGTTTGTGAATGAGAATTTGTTTTCCATTCAAGTGACCACTGTTTGTTTAGATCGAAATTGTTGCCGATGTGGTCTCTAATCAATTGAAGCGGGGGTGCTTCGAACGGAGTCTATCATGGTGTGCGCCCTGAGATATTCACGAATTAGTAGTAGTAGTAGTAGTAGTAGTAGTAGTAGTAGTAGTAGTAGTAGTTGTAGTAGTAGTACTGATGATGATGAAAATCCACAGCTTCTTTCCAGTCATTCGACCGGATAAGGAACGGAATGAATGAAACCCCCATCTAGCGGCGAGGATAGGAATTGTGCCGGCTGTTGCCTGTTGAAACCTGTCTCACTCCTCTTGGGCATTGATTAACGACTGACAGATGAAACTAAATGGTAATAGAAAATGTTGCTGGAATGAAATATGACCGGGAAAACCGCAATACCTGGAAAAAAAACCTGTCCCATCTCCACTTTGTCCAGCACAAATCTCACATGGAGTGACCGGGATATAAACCATGGAACCCAGTGATGAGAGCCCAGCATAAGCCACGGATGTCTGGTATTATTATTATTATTATTATTATTATTATTATTATTATTATTATTATTATTATTATTATTATTATTATTATTCCTTAAATCGTACACGTACGATGATGAAGAAGAAAAAGAATGATGAGGAAGAGCCTCCATCCTCTCACATGTACGTTTATATAAACTCTGCAGATGTACACACATATTTTTTTAATTTACAGCTAGTGGCTTTACATCGCATCGACACAGATAGGTCTTATGGTGACGATGAGATAGAAAAGGGCTAGGAGTCGGAAGGAAGCGGCCGTGACCTTAATTAAAGTACAGCCTCCGCATTTTCCCGGTGTGAAAATGGGAAACACGGAAAACCATCTTCAGGGCTGCCGACAGTGAGATTCGAACCCACTATCTCCCGAACGCCAACTCACAGCTGCGCGCCCCTAACCGTACGGCTATTTAAATGTACACATTTACACCCCAAACACTGTACTCTTAGAATAACTATTATCTTAATTTATTCTCTACATATTAAGAGTAACAAGACCCGGTCATTTGTACCCTCACTCATACTTTTGTACACATTGTTCCGCACCCACACTCGTTCATAACCAATCCCTCGCGCATGGAACTTCGCGCACGCTCAACGTTACTTGCACACATCATGCCTGCAATAATAATTATAAATTAAATTATAAAAATATTATAATAATGGTGTAAAACGACATTACTAGACGAAAAATTTTGTATGGATGTTTTGAAAGTAGGCAGTATCATAATATAAAGGTAAGGTTGGAATTCAGGACGACAAATTTTGGCAAATATTCGTTGATAGGAAGAAGAATTAGGAACTGGAGTAATTAATAATAATAATGTTATTTGCTTTACGTCCCACTAACTACTTTTTAAGGTCTTCGGAGACGCCGAGGTGCCGGAATTTAGTCCCACAGGAGTTCTTTTACGTGCCAGTAAATCTACCGACACGAGGCTGTCGTATTTGAGCACCTTCAAATACCACCGGACTGAGCCAGGATCGAACCTGCCAAGTTGGAGTTAGAAGGCCAGCGCCTTATCCGCCTGAGCCACTCAGCCCGGCACTGGAATAATTTACCAAGTGAGATGTTTGATAAATTTCTAAACTCTTTGACATGATTCAAAAAACGACTAGGTAAGTCATTGGTAGAGAATTTACACCACCCGAACAACAGCCCTAGATAAATGCAGATCTGTTATACAATAAGATTAGGAAAAGGGATCGTCATCAATATTACGGGCGAAAATTAAATTTGTATTTTTACGAGTCGGGGGAGCTTCGCACAGGAGCCTTGTCATGACTCGGGTGATTGGTATGCACATCGATGAGTTCCAAATCATTTTCCACCACTAAGCTAAAATAAATGCCCATAACAAAAGTGATAGAGTGCAGTCGAACGAAGTCAGATGATGCAGGAAATATTAGGTTAGGAAATGAAGGCTTAAAGGAAGTAGAATATTTTAATGTTCAAAACATTTCTTAACAGACAAAGTAGGGGTTCTCCATACCACGAAAAACGTAAAATTAATCAATTTCCACAATTGTGCCGAAAGTTGAAGGGATAAATTTTTAAAAAAACAAAGTTCGAAAATCACCTTAGGTCTAAATGCAGTTCCGAAAAAAAGAGCCTAAAATCGCATTTTTTTACTCGTTGCTTTATTCAAATCCTAGCCTAATTAACTTATTTAAATAAGTCTTTCTGTCATGTGTTCCTTGGTTCAATACCCTCATGAGTTTGTTTTATTTTTGGAAAATGTCCACACCGATTTTAGTTATAAGGTCTTAAGTGAAACTCTGCATTGACCCACATTAGCGCTCGTGGTGGTAGAAAAATGGCAAACCACTAATCGAATCGACCGGATAACGATGACTAAGAAAAGGATTGTAATTTTCACGAATAAATAAAGAAAACATTCTCAAACTTTATTATGTTTTATTTACGTAACATTCGTAACTCATAAGCCTGAAGGGCTAGAACTGTGGATTTTTACTTGTATAGTTGAATAACTAAAGCTGGCAGAAGTAAGGAGGGCATAAAATGCAGATTACCACAAGCAAGGAATGCCTTTCCTAAGAGAAGAAATGTGCCCACTTCGAACCTTGATACAGAAATTATAAAGATGTTTTTCAAGACTTTTGTATGCAGCGTTGCATTGTATGGAAGTGAAACATGGATGGTAACTGGCTCAGAAAGAAAGAGAATAGAAACTTTTGAAATGTAGTATTAGAGAAGAATGCTGAAGGTAAGATAGGTAGATCGAATCACGAATGCATGGCAAAATTTGACCAGAAGGAGAGACAGAATGGTATAACACATCTTAGGACACCCAGCATGCGTTCAGCTGTCTGGCTCCATAGTTAAATGGTTACCACGCTGGCCTTTGGTCACAGGGGTTCCGGGTTCGATTCCCGACAGGGTCGGGAACTTTAACCTTAATTGGTTAATTTCGCTGGCACGGGGGCTGGGGTTATGTGTCGTCTCCAGCATCATTCCATCCTCATCACAACGCCCAGATAGCCTACGGGCGTCAAACCAAAAAAGACCTGCATCTGGCGAGCCGAAATTCACCTCAGACACTCCGGCACTAAAAGCCATACGCCATTTCATTTCATGTGTTCAGCTGAATTTTGAGGGAGGTGTAGGTGATAAAAATGGTATGGATGGACCAAGGTATGCATATGACAAACAGATTAGACCAAATGTAGGACGTAATAGTTACGTAGAAGTGAAAAGTTTAGCTCAGAATAGGGTGGCATGGAGGGCTGCATCAAACAAGTCTATAGCCTGATGACTCAAACAACAACGTGGTAATTTTAGTATCTTAAGATGGCAGCACTAATACATCACCCAATGACGTCATCCGGAGGTCAAACTCTTATATACATAGGTCATTCCTGTTTTTAAAGTAATATATTGACCACTATTGTTGCACGTCTTGTATAGAAATTATATTTATTTTGTAACACTCACCACCGCAAATTCAATTCATAAACTTCGAGAATATCACGGAATGAACGTTCTCCTAATTATTCCCGCATAAATTCCACACACCGAATCACTGAGAATTGAACACGGAGTGCCATGCTGTAAAGCTGGCATCTCGGTGTCGTGTATGTAGCGATCTGTTTAAATAAAATGAAATCTTAATCCATTTCAGGAATGCTACTACTCTGTATGCATAAATAAACAAGTATTTGCATGTCTGCGTTCTACCACTAGACATTTTATAGATTGCGAAAGAGTTCTGCAATAATTACTTCCCCCGCTGTGTAACAAAAACTCCATTCTGCTCGAGCGACCCACTTTACTTCTTTACAGAACAAACACGGAAGAAAAATACTACAGGCTGGAGATGGAAACAGAGAACAAACAGACTAGCAGATCCCGTTTGAAGGATTCTGGTCAGTGGTGAACAAGTTGGAGAGTCGCTTGTGCAGATCCGAACAATACATCTCCACTGCGAGCCTGGCCGGATTTTAAGTAAAGAACATACACACACATCCAACTGGAAATTAGAAAACAAGGCTCATTTTCTACTCATTCTTCAGCTCGCCCAACACACAGCAAATATTATGGTTAACTTTCTGCGGGTTCACAATGGATAGGATGGTAAATAAAAGTACACTTTCGAAAAATTCCACAATATCGAGTTCTTTCAGAAAGGTCTGAATATTTCTCAGCTATTTTCATGTAATGTCAACAATCATAAATATCCCACAGGGTTAAATTTTCCTAGTGCTAATGATTTTCATTATTCACAACACTCTCCTTCTGAAATGATATTGGCATGGATGGTAGAGATATCTGAATTATTGCCAACCTTTATTGGAATCAGTCCGCATCAGTTTCATTTAAAATTGAACTTTTCTCCTTATAAGAGTGCATTTTTGTTAATATCTCCAATATTTTCGGAGTTATGACCGAAACGTGAAGCCTTGTCACCCAAACAAGCGCTTTATCGGTAAGTTTGTTGCTCGAGTCCCGTAACTTTTATTTTCCAGAACAGTTTCCCTGATACTTGTTAAAGTTTTTAATACATTAAGATGAAATTTTGCAATCATATATATTTCATAGAGAAGAAGATGATGTACTAAAATTATTCAGCTAGCTCATTGATTAAATTTAAAAAATAATACATTCAAATGAAATTAATGAAAAATTATTGATGAGGTATATTTTTGGGGCTTATGGCGTGTAATTAATTGTAAGCACAATCAACGTTCCGAAAGGAACCTTGCCTTTCTTCATCAGGATACAACAGAGAAAAGAAACGACGTATTGATGGTTGCTAGGAGAAAGCAACAAGGAGCTTGAAATGGTGCCCAAAGATGATGTCTTGTTCCAAGAAGTGGATGTTCTTGCCCGTATAAAGCAATATCGCCCAAGAATTTGTCAGGGAAGCGGTTGAAATACGTAAACACCCGGATAATTTCAACCCCGATACAGGCTACAACCTCAGTGAATCATGGCTACCTATTATCAGAACTACTAGAGAATGATGCTTTACTGTTGCCATTCATTGTCTCTGGCATGGGGCTAAAATGGCGTCCCTTTTACATCTTTGGGCACCATTTTAAGTTCCTTGTTGCTTTCTCCTAGCAACCATTAATACGTCGTTTCTTTTCTCTGTTGTCTCCTGATGAAGAAAGGCAAGGTTCCTCTCGAAACGTTGAGTGTGCTTACAATTAATTACACGGCATAAGCTCAAAATATACCTCATGAATAGTTACACGGGCCGTGAAAGTCTAAATGATGATATAACGAATAATTGACTACTTGAAAGTAACTTCATAAAAGAAATATTTTACTTTATGGGCTTCACTGATTCTACCATGCGTTTTATCTAGAATTACTAATCATAATAAAAATAATAATAGGAAAATATTTATGTGTTTGGAAGTTAGCAGGAAAACGACAAAATAGTGGCTATGGAATACCCCCATTTTGAATAATTAATTATTTATAATGGCATAGGTTTATAAGATGTCTAAATATGTAGGTATATTATTAAGGAATAATGTGTTTGTCACACTAAGTTTCCGTTTAATATTTACTTCCATTGCTGCGGGAATAAATGTGTAATACTCTCCATTTTTCTATGTTCAAAGGTGTAGGTCGCCCCCCCCCCCTTAAAGTTGACAGCACAAATATCTGCACCACTGAAATAAAGCAAGGAGTGAGGCAAGGTTGTGTACTATCTCCACTCCTCTTCAATATTTTCTCTCAAAGGGTATTTTTTGAAGTACTAGAGAGAAAAAAGGAGGTATCTTTGTTAATGGTTCGCAATAAATAAAAGGAAACATGTAGATGATACTGTTCTGCTTTCAACGAGTACCGAAGATCGGCAGAAAACTGTGATCGAACACAGCCCTACTGCCGCTCTGCGTTTAAATTCGAAAATGTAATAATAATAATAATAATAATAATAATAATAATAATAATAATAATAATAATAATAATGTTATTTGCTTTACGTCCCACTAACTACTTTCATGGTTTTCAGATACACCGAGGTGCACGAACGCCAGGTGTTCTTTTACGTTCCAGTAAATCTACCGACACGAGGATGACGTATTTAAGCATCTTCAAATACCACAGGACTGAGCCAGGATCGCACCTGTCAAGTAGGAGACAGAACGCCAGGACACCGCCTCAACCGTCTGAGCCACTCAGCCCAGTAACACGGAAAAGACAAAAGTAATGGACATAAGCAAGCATGTCATTCAACCTGATAACTTTACAGTAACTGGCACTTCACTGGTGTAAGTCCAACTCTTTAAGTATCTAGACAGCGTACTTGATCACAGCTGGAACAATGCTGTCTCGGATTGAACAGGCAAGAACTGCATACAAGAGAATGAGCAAACTTCTCTGTAGCAGGGACTTGAAGATCAATCTATGTCTCCGTTTCTTTCGGTGTTATGTACTTTCTGTCTTTACGGTCCCGATACTTTCACCCTAACAGAAAACACCACCCAAAAACCTTGATCCATTGAGATGTGGTGCTACCAACGCCTGCCCAGGATGCCATGGGTTGACAGAATACGTAACACAGAAGTACTCCAACACCTGAACAAAGAGCTACATCAAAAATAAGAAACTTGGGTACTTTTGCCATATCATTCGAAATGATAAATATAGATTCCTTCAGCTTATCTTCTTTCTTTTCCTTTCTTAATCTGTTTACCCTCCAGTCAGAGGGATCCCACCTCTACCACCACAAGGGCCATGTCCTGGAGGATGAGACTTTGGGTCGGGGATACAACTGGGGTGGAGGACCAGTACATCTCCCAGGCGGCCTGACCTGCTATTCTGAACAGAGGGATGGGAATATTGGAAGGCATAGACAAGGAAGAGAGAAGGAAGGGGCCGTTGCCTTAAGTTAGGCTTCATCCCGGCATTTGCGTGGAGAAGTGGGAAACCACGGAAAACCACTTCGAGGATGGCTGAGGTGGGAATCGAACTCACCTCTACTCAATTGACCTCCCGAGGCTGAGTGGACCCCGTTCCAGCCCTCGTACAACTTTACAAATTTCGTGGCAGAGCCGGGAATCGAACCCGGGCTTACGGGGGTGGCAGCTAATCACGCTAACCAATACACCCTAGAGGTGGCATCTGCTTATCTTGCAAGATAAATTTGAAAGAAGGAGAATATCTTGGCTATGGAATCTATGAGAATTGTATGGGTTCAGTACCGCACTCCTTATTAGTCGCTGAGAACAAGAAAACAAGATGACAGCCGACATCCAATGCGGATATATTACAAGAAGGAGAAGAAGGTAAGGATGTAAAGGAGAGGGCACGTGAGTCTCTAGTAAGACTGCAGCCAGAGTATGGTTCCAGTGTACGGAACCCTAGCCAGGATTACTTGATCCGAAAACTAGAAGAAAAAAAAGCTCGATTTATTCTGGGTGATTTCCAACAACAGAGTAGCGTTACGAAAATTTTGCAAAGTTTCAGCCGGGAAGACTTGAAAGAAAGCAGACGAGCTGCTCGACTAAGTGGTATGTTCCGAGCTGTCAGTGGAGAGATGGTATGGAATGACATTAGTAAACGAATAAGTCTGAGTGGTGTCTTTAAAAATAGGAAAGATTACGAAATCACCGGTGTAGAGATATTTTCGCCCGGGAATTGAGTTCCTTCTTACAGAATACCGTTGATCGCAACTGCGGTCTCACTGCATTAGCTTTACTGCAACCTTACTCAATCTCACTACAGCACTACATTACCATCCTGCGAGGGCATCCTAAATATTTGAAATGATCTACCTGTTCCAGATTTTTATCCCAATCTGACATTAATTTCTCTTATATTGTTTAGCTACCGACACCAATTTATCCGTGGGAAGAAGAAAATATTTTAAGACAATATTAGTGATATTAATCAACAAGTTAACTGTACTATTTTAAGATTTAAGATTATAATTATTATATTCAGCTAAAGATGGCCTATATAAAGGCCAAAACTAGTACTGTACTAATGTATATTATTTGTGCAGTGTATTGATTAGGTGGTAACTTCCCATCCTTACATTTTGTGAACTGAAGATCCATTAATACGAAAATTGTGAAATTAATACCGGTATCATAAGAGATACCAATCTCTTTTCTTTTATTCCTTGTACCCACCGGTTTTCATCCTTGCCATTGTAAATATAGTTGAACAGTCGTTTTTTTTTTCAATTTGCTCCTTTCCATCCTCATTATATGACAAAAATCCACAGTCCTAGCCCTTCAGGCAAGCAACTCCATATTGGAAACATCCTGGGGACATGAGCTACGACTTTTAGGTGCCGTAAATAAAATATAATAAAGTATGAGAATAAATTCTTTATCTCTTCCTAAAAATTACAATCATTTTCTTAATTATCGTTATCCGGTCAATTAGATCACGGCCGACTGGATCCCTCGCTGCGCTAGAACGACGCATCAAGTCGGCCGTGATTAGATTAGCAGTTTGCCTTTTTCTACCACTACGAGCGCTAATGTGAGTCAATGCAGAGTTTCACTTGAGCGCTTATAACTACATACAGTGCGCAGGATCAGGATGGCATGATGTTCGCGTGTAATATTGTCGCTTGGAACTATTGAATAATCGGTAATTCTAAGCTAAAATTTACCGTCTGAAGCACCAGAGTGAAGCTGCTAAGTACTTTTGTAGTGAGTGTGGTTTTAAATCTGCAGTGTGGAGATTAGTGTTCATTAAAGGATCAATTTCATAACTAAAACCTCATGGTGTTAGCTAATCGATAATGGCCGCCTCTGTTGATGGAGATCGGCCAGATTTTTCTAACTCACTGAATCTAAATAATGAAAATCAGCAAGTCTCAAATAACCTCATGAATCGAAAGGATAAAGAAAGCATAATTCCCACCCGTACCCAAGCAGGTAACCTCATGACAACCTCTTACTGTTTCTAACACACTTAATCAATCTTCTAACAATCCAAGATTAAGTTACTCTGCAGCAATGCAATCCTATCCTACCAAAGATCAAGATCAAGCTATTGTTATTGAATCTTGTGATGGTATTAATATCCGAGATTATATCCTAGCAATTGGAAAAGTGACTAGCCCTAGTAACATCCGATTTGTCTCATGGATATCTAATGGAAGAATATGTATCTTCCTTGCAAGTCAAAACTGTGTTGAAGAATTGATTTCAAAACATCCCAAGATTCTCATAAATAATGTTTCCTTGAAAATAAGACCTCTTCTAACTAAAAACAAAAAGTTATTCTATCTAATGTTTGCCCTGTGATTCCTAATATTGTTATTGAAGAAGAACTTCTCAAATTCGGCATTAAACCAATGTCAAAGATATCACCTATTAGAGCAGGTTTAACAATCCCTGGAATTTCTCACATTCTCAGTTTTCGGAGACAGATTTATGTTCAAAATTAAGAATTTAACAAACTTCCAGACTCACTCCAAATCGAATATGAGGGTACCAATTAGTGGATTTATTTACCCTCTGACCCACCCACCTGCTTTCTTTGTAAAACTGACGGGCACTTAGCTAGAAATTTCCCTGATAGTGATGAAATAATAAATGAAGGCTCCTCATTAAATCAAAACAGTCGTTCTCGTAGCAAGATCAATATAACGGAATTTCCCCAACTAGTAGAGGATACACAAAAAGTGAAAAAAACTGTCAAGAAAATATTACCTGCACTCACTCACAAACTACTCTTCAGACAACTGATACATCTACAACTCTCCAGTGTTCTCAAAATCAAAACTGTGGGCCTTTACCCTCAGTCGAAACGACTCTAACCTCTCCTATGGAATGTCCTCAAAACCCCTCATGTGTTCATCTTGCTGGATCGAAGAGACCAATATCACTATCTAGCAGTGAAACTACAGGCAGAAAAAAGCTTGATTTTAAGGAACCTCCCCTAACAAGTGAACAGGCAGGGAAACACAAGACAAAACAAACTTCAAGACTTCACTGAATTTAATAATTAAATCTGCTCACCAGCGTATCCCAAAAACAACTCCTATGCCCTTCAAGAAACCGTTTCCCTGGTGGAATGACTCCTGTAAAGAGGCTATCAGAAATAAAAACCGTGCTTACTATATATACAAAAGAAATCCTACGCCTGAAAATAAAATCAATTTTCAGAAATATCGAGCAATTGCACGAAATAAAATTTTTAAAAAGTAAAAAAGACCTTCTGGTTAACATTCGTCTCCTCCTTAACCTGCCAAGCTTCATAAAATGTTATGTGGAATAAAATCCAAAGAATAAGTGGTAAATACAATAAATTCTGTATTACTTCTCTGAGAGATCCAGTCACTGGGCCAATTGTAAATGAACCTCAACAAATAGCTGATCAACTGGCTAAACCATTTTCAGAAATCTCTAGCGATAACAATTATGAACCTCAATTTCTTCAAATGAAAACAACTCGAGATCCAAGAGACTTAAGTGAAACTGTACCTACACCGAGTTATGCTTATAATGATACTTTACAGTTACAAGAAATTGTTACATAACTGAACAAATGCGGCAGATCTAGTCCTGGCCCAGACACCATTTCATATGAATTTTTAAAACAGCTTCCACATAGTGCACTCAATTATCTACTTCTTATGTTCAACTATATATAGAGTTCTAAACTATTTCCAGATCAATGGCGTTGTGCTACTGTAGTGCCTATACTCAAACTAGGAAAGGACATTTTGATCCCAAATAATTATCGTCCCATTGCCTTGACAAATACAATGTGTAAGCTAATGGAGAAGGAGAAAATTGTTAACAAGAGATTACGCTTGTATTTGGAACATATACACTTTTTAGTGATGCACAAAATGGTTTTCATAAAGCACGTTCAACAACATATACTTTGATATGTTTAGAATCAGAAATCCGAGAAGCTTTCCTGAATAATCAGCACCTCATATCTGTTTGTTTAGACATTGAGAAGGCATATGACATGGTGTGGAAAGACTATCTAATTGAAACATTTATGAAACATAATATTTCAAGAAACATGCTTCACTTCATTTATAATTCCCTTAAAGATCGTCGAATTCAAGTCAGGACAAATGGAACTCTTTCACATGAAGTAACCATTGATAATGGAGTTCCCCAAGGATCAGTCATCACTGTCACATTACTCCTCGTTGCAATAAATGGCATTGTCTCCAACATTCAACCTTTTGCCTTTTTGCCGATGATTTGACTATAATAAGTGCAGGAAGAAATAAATTGACTACTCAGCAGTTACTTCAAGAATCAATTGATAATATCCAAAAATGGGCTAAAGTTACAGGGTTCAGTTTTCCAAAACTAAAACCAAATGCATACTCTTCTCCAAATGTAAACATACTGTACAAGACCCTGAGCTGTACATGGACAATCACAAAATTGAAACAGTAACAACAATCAAAATCTTAGAAGTTTTATTCGACACTACGTTAAGTTGGAAACCTCACCTGAAAAACCTTCAAGATGACTGCTTGCGAAGGCTGAACATAATGAAGATCCTGGCAGCAAAGAACTGGGAAGCAGACTATCAAGTGCTAATGAACACGTACAAAGCCATTATTAGGGCTAAATTAGACTATGGCAGCATTGTATACAATTCCGCAAGAATGTCTTCACTCAAAATCCTTGATTCCATCCAGTCCTCAGCTCTTCGAATTGCTCTAGGAACCTTCCGTACCAGTCCAGTAGCCAGGGTTCAAATAGAAGCAAATGAACCACCACTCACAATTGGATGTAGACAACTAAGTTTGACTTACGCGCTCAAGGTAGCGCTATGACTGAATCAAGAATTAAGTTGTATGCTTTTCCCAACAAGCACCAAGGTACACACATTAAATCAGAATCACAACCACAGCCCTTCAATGTCAGAATATACAAAGTTCCTTGAAGAGTTAAATTGAAATATCCCTCCAATACTCATCGCAGACAACTCTCTTAATGTCCCACTATGGACTATTACCCTTCCAATAATTAACTTTGAAATAAATTCCAGTGTCAAAGATGAAATTGACCGATCTCACTACCATCAATTATTTCCTGAAATTTCTAATAAATACCCAAGGCACACTGCAATCTATACTGATGGATCAAAATTTGTGGAAAGAAATGGATGTGGGATTATATATCCTGAACGTACCATGCTATACCGATTGCCTGACTACTATACAGTCTTCTCTAATGAACTGTACGCAATAAAGCAGGCTATGCTACATATTTTGAAAACCAGCACCTGCAATAACTCCTTCTTCGTTTTTTCTCTGATTCAAAAAGTACGTTAAACGCAATAGAAAGTCCATCATTGAAACAAATCCTTATACAAGAAATACAAATGTTGTTTAACAACATCATGAAAGAAGGCATACAAATCATTCTTGTGTGGGTACCCTCTCATAAAGGTACTTAAGGCAATGAATCTGCTGATCAAGCAGCTAAAGACTCTACCTACCTCCCGCTAGGCGATCAAACAATAGCTACCCCTCACACTGACATTATTGCGTATGCTAAAACGAAATTATACCAACAGTGGAAGATAAAATGGCTTCAGACTTCAAACAGCAAACTCCACGAAGTAACGACGGAATCTACAGTACAACACTATCTTCACAACCTTCAAAGGCAAGATCAAGTCCTAATGTCTAGAATACGGATCGGCCACTCCAAGATAAGTCACAGCTACCTCCTTGAGAAGAAACTGCCTCCTATCTGTACAACATGCAATAGTATGTTGACTGTGAAGCACATAATTACAGACTGTTCACTGTATGATAAATGGCGCCAGTACCACGGTATACCTGAGGATACTAAGGGGACACTCATCTCCTTCACTGCGCAAACAAATTATCAGGTTTTTCAAAGATTTAACTGTTCAGTTTAAAATACCAAAATCTTTTATATTCCTTTTGTTCTTCACTCTACTGTAATTTAATGTAAATTCTACAGTTAGGAGTCACGATAAGACCTTAGGGTTAAAGTGATTCTAAATTAACTTAATAATAATACATTCAGTGCGGACATTTTTCAAAAATTAAAAAAATGCTTGAGGGTATTGAACCAAGGAACACATTACAAAAAAGAATTATATAAATTTATTTGGCTAGTATTTGAATACAAAAGGAAACGAGTAAAGAAACAAGCGATTTTAGGCTGTTCTTCTGGAACTGCATTTAGGACGGAAGTGATTTTCGAAATTCGTTTTCTTAGTTTGATAGCGCTATCCATGACTCACAATGTTAAACCTTCACGCACCATTTAGCCCTTCAACTTTCGGCATAATTGAAGAAATCGCTTAATTTTACGTTTTTCGTGGTATGGGAACCCCTAGTTTGTCTACTAAGAAATGTTTCCAACACTAAAAAAGTTTTAATTCTCCTCTTTCTGATCGTGTCTGACATCCTTTCATTTCCTTAGTCATTGCAAAAACCTTTATTTGCCCTATGTCTAAACTCCTCTTCCTCCGTTCTCAATAGCTTCTTGCTGCAACCAAGTTAACCAATTTGTAATAATAATAATAATAATAATAATAATAATAATAATAATAATAATAATAATAATAATAATAATGTTATTATATTTACGTCCCATTAACTACCTAACCAATTTGAATATTTGTAATACTTCAGGTTAACCGCTGTAAATTACTGTAATGTAATTTATGTTTGTAAAGTTTAAGTTTCTTCTTCAGATTTTAAGTTCATTTTCTCCCCTTTTCTGTAATAATGTTTCTGTGTATTGTTTTCTATTGAAATGTACATAAAGCGGCTCATTGCTCTCAGTGTCAAATTGTAATCAATCAATTCAATTCAACAAATGAACTGAAAATCATTTAATATGTTGACATTTTATTACGAAAAAATAAATAAATAA
Source organism: Anabrus simplex (assembly GCF_040414725.1). Lineage (NCBI taxonomy): Eukaryota > Metazoa > Arthropoda > Insecta > Orthoptera > Tettigoniidae > Anabrus > Anabrus simplex. The sequence continues at coordinate 26,090,668 of NC_090273.1, read as the reverse complement.
ATACCAAAGTTTATTGCCACAATCTTCTGAAACGCTCCTTTCGCATTTCCGCAATTAATTATCTCTCTCTCTTTGAGTCCAACCGTTTGTAGGGGTGTAGTGGCATCACGCGACAATCCTTTTCGTTATCTACCTCCAGGAGTCTCTGTTTTGGGTATGGTGACTTGCTTGCTGTAAGCTCATTCTGGTGAAGCTCTTGATTTGGTCCATCCATCATCCTCTATGTTTTTGGCCGTCGACCTTTCCCTCTATGATAAGTATTTACATTGCCTCCTGTCTTCTGGCAATATGACCAAAATATTTGAGTTGTTTTTTGGTTGATACGGGTCGACAGTCTTATTCTGATGCCGAGCTGTTGCAGGATCGATTCATTAGTACGGTGTGCTGTCCATGGTAGTCGCAGTAATCTCCTTTAGCACCACATTTCCTGAGCATCAATCCTGTGGCGATCCGCCATCTTCATCGTCCAAGTTTCTGTTGCATAGTTCGCGATAGGGAAGTTCAGAGTTCGAATGAGAGCGAACTTTGTCTTGGATGTGATGGAGCTGTCCTTATAGATATGAGTAAGTTTTGCTGTTGATTTTTTGCAATCGAAATGCGCTTAGGAATCTCAGGTTCACAGGCTCCAGTATTTGTGACAATAGATGCCAAATAATCGAAGTGTCTGACAACCTCATCATCAGCAATTCTTGTTATGGCAGATCTGTTGTCATTAAAACGATCTACATTCATCACTTTGGTCCTTTTAGTGTTGATTTTAAGACCATATTCTCTGCTTCGATCGCCTAAACTCTACTTTCTAGTTCATGATCATCTGCTTCAATTATCACAGTGTCATCCGCATATCTGAGATTGTTAGTTTTCCTGCCACCAACTGTGATGCCGTCACTCTAATCGTCAAGAATCTCCCTCATAATGTAATCACTGTATACACTAAATAGTAGGGGGAGAGAATTCACATTCTCTGTCAAACAGCAGATGTATTTATATACTTATTCTGAAAGCACGTGTTGAATGCAATTGTAACATAATATGCTTTCATAGGAATCTCAATAATCTCTCTTGGAAGGAGTTTAATCTAATGATTACCAGTTCGAGTAAACTCTCATTACATTCAAGTCGTGCTCGGAATACCTTCATATTGAATTGTATCCCGAGGTTCTTCCATTTGTCCGGTATGTAGCTATAATAAGATAAGAAGTAATTGAATGTTTTACCAAGTTAAAATTTATAACTACTTCCTTTACTATCTAGAATGAGTATAGTGGGTTCGGTTGTCACTATTACTCCACCTTCTAGAAGTGTGTAAAGATCTACAGTAGAATACTAAGAAGAAGGGAAGTATTTCCAAGTTGGAAAATCTCCGTGACGAGGTTACGGAACGGATTCATCTATAATTCTTCGTTCGCTCTACTCATTAATGCAGTGGTTCCAAACTGGGGGAACGTGAATGATTTGCAAAAGGGGGACCCAGACGGAAAAGGGAATAAATATGTGGCCTAATAAATACAGAAATTAACATACAGCATTAAAAATTGTTAATGGTAGTTCGTTTTTGTAGAGTTGGCAAATGTTGTCCTAGCCTTGCTTTGGAGCAGTTACGACATCCCGTTGCTACTAAGAATGAATTTTGAATTGATCAACCTCAATCCAGGTATTGCGGGCCTCAGTCCAGATACTGTATTTCCTATGCCATGTCTGAGCGAGTGGATGATGCAATTGCCGCCTGGCCCAGTAATTGAAATGTTTAGTGTGTTTCATAAAATCTAAAGTATTTAACAGCGTACATTTTTAACGCCATTCGCTCCGAAACCTTGAAGAATCATGAGGCTGAATTGGAGAAAATGAACAGGAATATCTGCACAAGCTACGATGTTTGTCTACCGGCTGAGAGACAGCATTTTCAACACTTACTATAATGAGGTAAGTTTTTTTATTTGTCTATCTATTTTCCGTTCTGATTATACACTCATCGAAGCTGATATCAACGGTGTGATGGCAACCGCGCTCTCGTTTACCGACACGCGGCATGCATAAATGACGGCAACACTTGCAGGACTCGCCCTGTACATCGGCGGATGCAGAGCAGGCTTCGGACTGCAAGTGGCCACGATTGCGCCGTGATCCGACAGATCTACACTTTGACAGATCAATCGAACAGAGGACGAGCGGCCACGGCTCTATCATGGTCCTACACCTCTATATTCGGGAGACGGAGAAGGGCTAGTACATATCTTCGACTGACCATGTGGCAATCTGCTATATATTGCTTGTCTGGCTGAGTAGCAGTCGTCTTGGCAATCTACTATCGTCATCCCACACCATCTCTCCACTGACAGCTTGAAGCATACCCCTCAGTCGAACATCTCGTCTCCTTACTCCCAAATCTCCCCAACCTAAAGTTTGCAATATTTTGTTACTTTAAAAATCACTCAGAACACATCGTGCTACTTTCCTCTGAATCGTCTCCAGTTCTCGAATTAATTAATCCTGATAATAATTCCATACACTTGAACCATACTCTAACACAGTAGTTAAAACTGAGAGTACTCTTTCTGTTCCTGAAACTTACAACCTGACCTTTTACCCCGTTTACCATCTCATCATTGTCTACTATTCATCTCACAACATTGTCGAGGTCTTTTTGCAGTCTTTAACAATCATATAACTTATTTACAACTCTATACTTTCTAACATTATTTTAAGCTACTCAAGGGGCTCTTCAACGTACAAACAATTTAGATTTAATTTCTAATCTTCTTCTTTTTTCTCCCTATTCCATTCGTTAGCAATGACGGAAATGCCATGCGCTAAATAAATATATATGTATAATGTTTATATGCCGCTATGCTGAGGGTAGTTCACCTGTAAATTTTGGCTTCATATAACTCCTAGGGGCTGGTATGCGTTTATCTGTCCTTGCCATTACATATCGCCCTTTAACCCTTGAGACAGGCCTGGTTCTGTCTGTTCGCAAGGTGAGGGGTGAGGGAAGATCATGATTGTTTAGGAGGCTGCATGATTATGATGATGATGACGGTGGTGTTAGTCATCTGGGTTTTGCCGGGTAAAATGATGCAAAGTGTCAACATTTCTAACTCACGCATCCCTCAAAAAAACCTTAGTGATGACAACATTGTATTAAAATTTGATTTTAAAATGGCATATTTTCCCTAATATTCGTTAGTCAAGTATTTCCGAACCATGGATGTCCCACGCTGGACCGTCCAGGGGTGAAAGGAAAAATATGAAGTCTCGAATTTTCTAGAATTAGAAGAACTGCAGAACAAGATAAGAGGAGAAATGTACACCATTTCTAAAGCGGAGTTGGCCGTGTGGTTAGGGCCGCGCAGCTGTGAGTTTTCATCCTGGAAATAGTGGATTTAAAACCCACTATCGGCAGACCTGATGATGGATTTCTGTTGTTTCCCATTTTTAAACCAAATTCTGGGGTTGTACCTTAACTAAGGCCACGGCCGCTTCTTTACCACCCCTAGCACTTTTGCTATACCATCGTTACCTTAAGACCTATCTTGGTCGGTGCGACGTAAAGCTCATTGTAAAACAATGTGCTTAGAGACGCTGCAGCGTCTGCCTCGAATAGAACGGTGAACATTTTCAGAATGTTTTTTTTTAATTAAGGTATTTGTAGGCCTAATTTATTCTCAATTGCCAGTCGCACAGTTATCTGATTATTATTAAAAAAGAGTTTGTTAAATATTCAGTATAAGGCTATATTATACTTATTTTTTGCTGTAAAATTAATTCTGTGGTTTATTGTTTCAGTGTAGTAACTTCCTTTATTTCATACTATAACGTGAATACTCTTTTGTCACTTAACCGTGCTGCAATTACTCCGCACGGTTTCATTAGAAATCCTCTCTGACTGGTTGAACTCCGCTACACAGTAACGTAAAGACGGATAGTAGGAGAGATTATGAATCAGTAAACACCAAAACTTAACCTTGTGGTGTTGTTTCTCCGCCTGATAACAACACTGTGGTTCCTTCCGTACTCATCTACACAAAAAATGAGGTCTCCGCATTCCCGGCTACAGTCAATATTAATATATTTCACACAGATAAATATCGCATATCTCAGAGTTTTTCATAAATGTCGCATTACCTTCATTAATCCAGGACTGGATGACCATGTTTACGACTCTGGTAGCTTAGTGGACTGTTTACTGATCAAAAAGCACGAACGTTAAATAAAAGTTTTATTACCACATTACTCCATACACACACACACACACCTCTTATATTTTTCTTAGGAATACACTCACTACAAAACAAAAACGGGCACTGTATGAGTCAAACGTGGACGATTTGCATGACGATATGTCAAAATTACTTATAATTAAATATTAAATGTAAATTACAAAATTATCTGGAGCAGATACAACAAAAAATCTATACCCTAAAACACAAAATTACCACACTGCAACACAGTTGTCAAACCAGAAGCGCTTTATGCATGAGAAACTCTGATAATCGGTGGCAGATCACAAATAGAAAACGTCGAAAAACTAGAGAGGAAAATTCTCAGGAAATTTCTAGAACTAAATGCGAAAACTGTATTTGGATGAAAAGGAAATCACAAGAAATATATCAAGTAAGAGAAAAAAATCACACACACCATTAGGAAAAGAAGATTAAAATTCTATGGTCACCTGATCAGAATGGATAACAATAGGCTAACGAAGAAATTACTAAATCTCGCAATGTCTCTAAAAAAATCACAACAAATGGCTTACAGAAATAAACAAAGATCTTCAGAAAATTTGGTATAAATGAAGAAATCTTGCAAGACAGAAACAAATTCAGAAATCTCGTAAACAAACACAAATTTACTGATCAAGCTAAAAGACAAGCTACAGAATGGACGTAAAAATGGAAAAAGAAGCACAGCAAAAGGATGAATAGATTATGGGAAGACAAGAAGGAACGTTGTGCTAAATAAGTTCACACTCGCTCCTTAGTTGGGCATAACAAATCAAAAAGAATTAAATTCATCATTGTATGAAACAAAATATTGTTCGCAAGAGTCACTAAAGTGGCAAGTTTACGTTACACGTGAGACGTTGCTAAACGAGTGGAAGTTGCGCAAATATCTACTCCCAACCAGGTCATTACCTCATTTCTACAGTTCCACGTTAAGATAGACACTGAATAAAATTATTATGGTTTGGGGGTCGGCCTTTTGGTAGCGAACTTGCCTCTTGTCTGGTGACACTGGGTTTTATACCGTCCAACTCTCGGATTTTTACCCGGATCTGGGGACTGGTTCTAGGTCCACTCCATCTAGACGAGAACAACTGAGGATACATCTAACGATGAGATGGTGGCTGCAGTCTAGAAGGACAAGAATAACGCCAATAGCTGAGAGTATTCCTTGTCACCTCGTAATCTGTAGATATTCACCCTGAGCAGCGGCCGCTATGTAGGCCAAGACCCATCTTAGAGAGTTGATCGGAGGGTCGGTCGGTCGGTCAGTATGTCGGTCGGTCGGTCAGTCAGTCGGTCAGTCGGGTTCGTTCGTTCGTTCGTTCGTTCGTTCGTTCGTTCGTTCGTTAAATGATGAAGCGATAGAAAGAGCGGTAACAGAAATAATGTCTACTCTGGAGTACGGAGTAGCGTCGAGGGCTTCGGTTCAAAATATCCTACATTCGATCCCCGATCGGGTCGGCGATTTTAATCGCGTCTGGTGGCCCACTCGTTGGCTATGATCATTAGGGCGACAAATATTCAATGTTAGATACCTTGGTTAGCTGGTTCTAGCCCGGTCCGTGGAAAATACTGTCAATTCTCACCATCAGAATGTTGATCGCCAGGGTAGGAAAGGAGAGGTTCTGATTTACACTTTCTAATCACTGGATTGTGTACCAAAAGCCTCGATTCAATTTCAAACCCCTCCTCACTGTTCACTTGGAGGGATGGCACATGATGCTGTTGATGGTAATTCGTCAGTCGGATGGAGACATTAAGACATTAAGTGTTATTCGAGAGGAATAGGCTATATGTCGGCACCGAGTGGACACCAACTAGAAACGACTGCACCAGGTGACTCCGGAAGCCACTTTATATCAATGTCAATCATTCAATCAATCAATCAATCAATCAATTAATAAATCGATCAATCAATCGAATCCAGTTAATTATTTTTCTTCGGTGACAAGGTGTTTGTGTTTCTCCCAACAAACTCATCTTCATACACATAAAACTCACTGAACTACAACGCACCCCAGCAACACGTAATAGAGAATATGTATTCTCCCACATAGCGTTGTTGTCAGGAAGAAAATTCAGCCGTAAAACAGGGGCAAACCGTCAAGGGCTACACAGATTACACTCGAGACCCCACCAGGGTGTAAGAAAAACGGCAAAAGAAGAAGTCAGGTATTATAGAGCGTTGATCAATGTGTCTTGTCTGATTGCCGAAAATAACGATATCCTTTTCCACAGAGAAATGCCAAAATAACTTCTAATTTGAGAGGAAATTTATAAAGTTGACGTTTAGCTGCATTATTCAACGTAACCTACACTCCCTGTGCTGAGGAGAGGCTCTCAATCACTTCACAGCACCAATATCACATTATCATCTCTCTCCAACCCCCTCCCCTTACACCACACAGCGAGAGACTAGATTTCCTTAGGGGCTGCTTTTACGTAGTTGCCGTTCTGTTTAGATTATGTTAAATCGCCTTGCCTGGTCGATTGACCTGGTTATTAAAACTCGCCCTGTCAGTGTTTCTGAACTCGAATACGATAAAACCTGCAGACAGTTGAAATGTATTGCTCTTACGTAAATCTCTCCATTCATTTATTTTACAGTATATTCCATACGGTCAAAAGCTACTGTTATTGGTAAATCCATACACACACCAACAAAGTGACCCAACAGACGACGAAAGTGTCTCAGTAACAAACAGCATGTAAATTCATCAAACAATGTATTGAATAATACTCGTTCCTCACGTCCTAGTTCGTCAATTTCTTCTCTCTACAACTTCTGACATGAACGTTGTGTGCTTCATTGATAAATTCAGTGGCACAGAATATTAACCTGCCAGGCAGAGTGTATGAAAGAAAAACAGGTGGATTATTCTTAGCACTTAGAATATGTGCATTTTCAGTAGAATATTGTAGTGTCAGCCTCTGTAGTGTAGTGGTTAGCGTGATTAGCTCCCCCCCCCCCGAGGCCCGCGTTCGATTTCCAGCTCTGCTACGAAATTTGAAAAAGTAGTACGTTGGCTGGAACAGGGTCCACTGAACCTCGCGAGTCAACTGAGTAGAGGGGGGTTCAATTCTCTCCTCAGCCATCCTCGAAGTGGTTTTCCGTGGTTTCCCACTTCTCCTCCAGGTGAATGCCGGCATGGTACCTAAGTTGAGCGCACGGCCGCTTCTTTCCCTCTTCCTTGTCTATCCCTTCCAATCTTCCCATCACCTCACCAAGCCCCTGTTCAGCATAGCAGGTAAGGCCGCCTGGGCGAGGTACTGGACATCTTCCTAGTTGTATCCCCAAACCCAAATTCTCATGTTCGATGACACTGCCCTTCAAGCGGTAGAGGTGTGATCCCTCGCAGAATCCGAGGGAAAAACTAACACTGAAGGGTAAAAAACAAGATATTGTAGTGACGGAACACAAACTATGGAGTCTCAAATTTAATACAATGGCTATACAATTGCTTTTAAAATTAATTATGTTAGAAAAGTTCACAGAGAAACTGCCCTTATATAGTATGGCAGAGCAGTCAGGCTAACTTTGCTACACCTAACAGAAATCCGGATGGACTGAGAATATCAAGTCATATTATTTACAATCTCAGCGTAATAGACATGAATATAGCGAGAATGATTTCTGGTATTAACAGTCAGAGAGGGGAATGAATAAATAAAGTCTAAAGACCTGGAAAGGAACAACATACGAGAAGAAGAATTATTGGAAAGAAATATTTTTAGGAAGAAAGTCTTACAAGTGGAAGGATTCCAAGGGAGGAAGGAAAAGATAACAGGCACAAAGTGGACTGAAGACAGGAAAAAGAAACACAGTGAAACAATGAAAGAATACTGGAAGAAAAGGAAAGAACAACTAAGGAGGAACAATTGAAATTGTAACGTGGTCCTTAGAAGGCCGGAACGCAAGAAGAAAAGTCTAAGTTAGAAATAAACTCGATAAGTGATGCTTCTTCTTCTTCTACTTATTATTATCATTATTATTATTATTATTATTATTATTATTATTATTATTATTATTATTATTATTATTATTATTATTATCCATCTTCTACCGAGCAAGTGGATGTGCGGTTTGCGTCACATAGCTATTAGCTTGCATTCGGGAGATAGTTGGTTCTAACCCCACTGTCGGCAGGACTGAATATGGCTTTCAGTGACTGTACCTTAATTAAGGCCACGGCCGCTTCATTCCCACTCCCAGCTCTTTCTGGTCCAATCGGCGCTATAAGACCTATCGCCGTCGGTGTGGCGTAAAACAAATTTGAAAGAAAAATCTTATTCTCCTTTTTCTCCTTTTTCTTGTCGGTCCGTCTGATATCGAATATTGGCAATAAATACGGCTATGCTAGTCTTTTAGGCTGCCACGTGGAAAATCGACATCATATTCATGTTGAACCAGTCCTTCGGGTTCTTCAGCCAGGAGATTTCTTCTTCGGACAGGTCCTCGTTGTCTTGATATCTTGCTCTGTATCACAAATCTACTTTTCATTCCGCATCACATGACCGAAATATTCAAGCCTCCGCTTCTTGATGAAAATTATTTCCGTCACCTCAGTATTTCTCAGTCTACTAGATACGCATCATCCACCGATAGGCCCAGGGCATGGGTTAGAGTCCATCCTTTCGTTTCATACAATAGTGTGGGATATACATAGCCCCTTTCCGCTCGCGTCTTCAGATCTAGATTTAGACTGCGATTTCTGAGGAGCCAGTTTCTTTTCATGAAGGTGTTCCGAGCAAGTACGTTTGAAATGTCTTCAGTGGTCGAGTACAATGTTGTAAAGTGAACGAAAGAGGAGGATAGGTTAGCTTGCAGAATCATGAACTCTGCCAATTAGTGTAAGACAAGCAGAGGAATACTGGAGAGTATTGTGTTTATATTAATTCAAAGTAAGAGGTATTAGAAACAGAAAAGACCATTGTTCTAGTTGCAAATGAGCAGGTGGATTCATTCACAAAGGCTTGCAAACAGAACACTTAAAGGGTATAACGATCTAAACTGAATATATCTATATATATAAAATAACTTGTCCTGACTGACTGACTGACTGACTGACTGACTGACTGACTGACTGACTGACTGACTGACTGATTCATCATCGCTGAGCCAAAACTACTGGTCATAAAGAAATGAAATTTTGGGCATATATTCATATTAAGATGTAGGTGCTCGCTAAGAGAGGATTTTTGGATATTCCTTCGCTAAGGGGGTGAAAAGGGGGGTGAAATTTTAAAATGAGTGTATCTATATCTCAAAACTTTAAAAGTTTTCAGATGTAAAAATTGGTATTTAGAATCTTCTTTAAAAATAAGGAAACACGTATTTTTTTGTTTTCAGAAAATCCCAATAGGAGGGGTGAAAAAGGGTGAAAATTGGGGGAAAAGGTTGAATGCCTTTAATCAGGATACCGGTACTTATATCTCAGAAACTGAAGATATTACAGACCTGAAAATTGGTATTTTTGATCTCTCTTAAAAATAAAGAAACACGTATTTTTTTGTTTTTGGAAAATTCAATTAATGAGAGGGTGAAAAGGGGCTGAAATTTTAAAATGAGTGAATCTATATCTCCAAAATTTACAGTTTGCAGATGTAAAAATTGGTATTTAGAATCGTCATTAAAAATAAAGAAACACGTATTTTTTTGTTTTCGGAAAATCGCAATAGGAGGAGTGAAAAGGGGTGAAAAAGGGGTTGAATGCCTTTAATGAGGCTACTTATATCTCAGAAACTGAAGATATTACAGACCTGAAAATTGGTGTTTGGGATCTCCTTTATAAATAAAGAAATACGTATTTTTTGTTTCTGGAAAATCCAATTAAGGGGGTGAACAGGGGGTAATATTTTAAAATGAGTGTATTTATATCTTAAATTTTTTAAAGGTTATAGATGTGAAAAATGGTATTTAGAATCCCCTTTAAAAATAAAGAAAAATGTATATTTTGTTTTCAGAAAATCCTAATAGGACGGGTGGAAAAGGTTGAAAAAGGGGTCCAATGCCTTTCATGAGTCTACTTATGTTTCAGAACCTGAAGGTATTACAGACCAAAAAATTGGTGTTTGGGATCTCCTTTAAAAATAAAGAAACACATATTTTGTGTTTTTGAAAATCCAATTAATGTGGGGGTGAAAAGGGGGGTGATTTTTTACAATGAGTGTACCTGTATCTCAAAACTTTTAAAGTTTATAGATGTAAAAATTGGTATTTAGAATCTCCTTTAAAAATAAAGAAACACGTATTCTTCTGTTTTCGGAAAATCCCAATAGGAAGGGTGTAAAAGGGTGAATAATGGGTTGAATGCCTTTAGTGAGGCTACTTATATTTCAGAACCTGAAGATATTACAGATCTGAAAATTGGTATTTGGGATCTATTTAAAAGTAAAGAAACACGTATTTTTTCGTTTTTGGAAAATCCAAATATTAGGGAGTGAAAAAAGGGGTGATTTTTTAAAATGAGTGTGTCTACGTCTTAAAACTTTAAAACTTACAGATGTAAAAATTGGTAGTTAGAATCTTCTCTAAGAATAAAGGAATACGTATTTTTTGTTTCCTGTAAATCCCAATAGGAGGGGTGATAAACGGTGAAAAATGGGTTGAATACCTTTAATGAGGATACATATATCTCAGAAACGAAAGATATTAAGAACTGAAAATTTGTATATGGGATCTCCTTTAAAAATAAAGAAACACGTATTTTTTAGTTTTTGGAAAATCCAGTTAATGGCGATTAAACAGGAGTGACAAATTGGGGTGAATTTTTTGAAAGACTATATCTACAGAATATCTTGGAAACGTAAAATGTTACAGACGTATAAAGTGGGTGTTTGGAATCTCCTGTAAATGTAAACATAGGTGATTTGTTTTTGGAAACTCCACTTAAGGGGAACTCAAAAGGGGTGAAATTTTAAAATGAGAATTTTTACAGTATATCTAAAAAAACTTAACATGTTACAGAAGTGAAAAATTGTATTTTTTATCTCTATTAAACATAAATAAACGTGTATTTTTAGTTTTCGGAAATACCAATTGGGTGGTGGTGGGGGGGTTAAAAGTGACTGAAAATGGTGTTGAATTCTTTTAATTAGGCTCCTGATATCTCAAAAATGAAGATGTTACAGACGTGAAATTTGATATTTGCAATCTGCTTTAAAAGTAAAGAAACACGTATTCTCGGAAAATCCAATGAAGTGGCAGGGGGGTGAAAGAATTGAAAAAATAATTGACTTAATTGTATGAGAATATATACATATAATAAAAACTGAAGTTGTTACAGACGTGAAAATTCGTATTTGGATTTCCTTTAAAAACAAAGAAAAACGCGTTTTGGGTGGGAAATCATCCTGGAGGGCGGGAGTGTAAAGGAGTTGAATTCCTTTCATGAGGACACATAAATCAAAAACTGAAGAAGTTAGAGACGTGATAATTGGTATTTAGAAGATCCTTTACTATTAATGTGGGTAGGTTGCCACGCGCTGTTGGTGGGGGTTAAGAGAATGGAAAAGAACTGGCCACCCTACCGTACGTAAACTCCGGCTCAGGCACACCTCTGTGGAGGTTCGGACCTGCCTTCATGCAGAATATACCCTTACCTTACCCTTACTATTAAAGAAACAAGTATTTTTTGCGGGAAAGTTCACTTAGGGGGGGGAGTAGTGTGAAATGAAGTGAAAAAATTAAATTATCTTTATGGGGATACTTATATCTCAAAACTGAAGGTAATAGACGTGAACATTGGGGTTTGGAATCTCCTTTAAACATAAGGAAACACGTCTTTTTTTTTTGGTGGTGGGGGGGGGGTGGCGGTAAATGAACTTAACGGCGGTGGGGTGTAGAAGGTGAGACCAATTGATTTTACTGTTCTTAATGTACTTACAAGGATCCTCCGTTGCTCAGGCGGCAGCGCGCCGGCCTCTCACAGCTGGGTTCCGTGGTTCAAATCCCGGTCACTCCATGTGACAATCGTGCTGGACAAAACGGAGGCGGGACAGGTTTTTCTCCGGATACTCCGGTTTTCCCTGTCATCAGCCATTCCAGCAACACATAATAATAACAATAATAATAATAATAATGTTCCGGACCGTCGTCAAATGTGCGGACCGCGCTGGAAACGGCTCCTGGACGGGTAATGACTAAGAATGCAGTCCGGCCGTGGGTTCAGTGCCGCCAAGGCACCCAATTTGACACCACGCCGGATCTCCTGAAGGATTTTATCCATATTAAAAATGATTATAGGAAAAGATGGCAAAGAATTACGGAGCCAACTGACCGGGAGGAATACCTGATTCTAGCCCGGGAAGTACGAAATCGATTGCTGGAAAGGAAGATTGAAAAATGGGAGGAAACATACCGTAATCTAATAGAAAACGAGTCAGATCGCGAATTTCGGCGGATTATATATCTAAAACAATAAGCATTCAATTATAAATTTCAGTATAATACCATAGCGAAGCACGGGTATCTTGCTAGTATATATATATATACGATCCCCACTACGTATCTTCGTAATAAGTAAGGCCCGGATTATCATGCAGTAACAGGTTAGATTGCAGACTAATTTAGTTAGTAGGAAGTGTCGGCCACCCGCTCTTCCATAATGTAGCAAGAGTAACATACATTACAGGAGTTCTGATGGGGCGTACCCCTAATGTTTATGCAAACCCCGTAGCATAGTCGTTGTGAAGATAGACTATACTCGTTACTCGCTTCAGGAAGTTTGCATTCTAACCTATTGCAGTAATGCATAAAAATCCGGGCTGCAGTATTAAGCAACTTGTCTTTGCTGCAATTAATATTTAGAACTTGATTTGTGACAGTTAACTCTGAACTTGCTATTTAACTTATTATTAACCGTATCATCCGTCGTTGATGGGACACTCTTTAACCCTATGCATGATGGAAATTTTGTCCATCCTTCACATTGTTCCCCAGATTCTGAGGCACATAAGTGGGCATGCCTCTCCTTGTCATAGTCACAGTCTTGGGACAACACAAGGGTTAATGAAAGGTGGGACCACCATCGTTATAAGATCCTTTGCTCCATGACAACAGTGGGTACTTTTGCCTGGTGCGTGTGGTTTGCTCTTATTCTGTATGTGTGACTAAGAAGTCTTGGATACAATGGGTGGTGTGAATAAAAATGAGTCTAAGCGAGTGAGCGTATGCTCGCTAAGTTTCTGAGTGTCTTCCTGCCGATGAGCTTCCACTCCGCATTTGCAGTGAAAAAAATGTAGAGCGAAAGCACAGCGTAAACTCGAGGGTCTGGAGCAGCCACTCAGTGTCACTGATCAAGGTCGTGCACGTGCCATGTAGATAACACTTCGATGAATTTCGGATAGTTCAATGCTTAACATGGCAGAAGACAAATGTGGAATTTCAGTCCACTTTTATCTCCATTTTAAAGGAACGCACAATTCTGTTTCCGAGGTCTCACTTACCGGATAAGAAGCACAAGAAAACAAGTGCAATAAATGCAGTTCAGCGTGAAATACTTGCTAAATTTAACTTAAATATTTCCGTCCAACAGCTGTTGGTAAAAATTACAAAACATAAAAATAAGACCGAAATGAAAAGTAGAATTAAAGCGCACTGGAAACAAACCCATATCGTTAAAATTATGGGAGAAGCGGCTGATGGTAGAATAACCCTACCATTGGCTGTCTGAAAGTTAAGGAAATCAAAGCCTGAAAATTAGGACATTAATAAATTGAGGAAAATGGTATCACGTAAATAACAAAAACTAAATACGATGAAAATAGTATATTGACAATTGAATTAATTTTTTAAGGATCCAGATATTGTGTTTAATGTAATTGCTACGTAGGCAATCTTCGACCTCCAACGGAGACGTCATAACTCTGCAAACATCGGAGTTTCTCCAAATCAAGCCGTGATACATCTACACTGGATGAACTGTTCCTTTCCATTGCAAGTGGCCTGTACATTAATGCTAGAGATACTTTTTCTGTAACTGTACTCATTCTCATGAACATGTGGTTTCTTAATTTCTACATTAGTACAGTCTACAGCTCTGACAGCAAAAGGGAAGCTAAAACGTTCTTGCCACTCAGCCTGTGTGCTTCCTGAATCTAAGCAACATTTTGTTGGAACTGTATCTAATAATCTGCTTTCACTTCTATTCATGTCAAAACCTGCGAAAATACTTTGACACAGCTCTCCAAGATGTCTTCAGCAACTCCACACTGAAACCCAAAGTGGCCAACATAACGCAAGAAGATTCTCGTTTTTTATTCGTTTCTTAGTGCTCCACCTCGTGTTTCTTTAGAGTGCCCAAGTAAATGATCCACTAACCATTCAGCATGCTACTTACTGGACCTATTTGTAATCAAGTTGAGATGATTCTTTGCAAAGTTTATATAAATTTCTTTTCCGATTAACCACCACCATAAACTCTGCCATACTATTGAAGTTGGCATTATCATCTGGAGTCACCTGCTCAATTATCTCAAGGAAACATGAGCAGGTGCTTACTGGATTTATTGCCTGCTTTATCTTTATTCACTAGAAATCTGGAGCGCCCACTCTGCTACTCGAGCGACTGGAGTGTGTGATCAAGGTCACAGGTCTGCTGTGAGTGACTGCTGCCGACCGGTGGTTCTTATTCACCTCATTCCGAGTGCCTGCTCTAAATTCGCGAGTAAACAGCGCGTGCTCACTTTTATTCAGCCATGTGTCGGTAGATTTACTGGCATGTAAAAGAACTCCTGCAGGAATAAATTCTGGCACCTCGGCGTCTTGAAAACCGTAAAAGTAGTTAGTGGGGAGTAAAATAAATAACATTATTATTATTGTTGTTATTATTATTAGACTGAGAAGGCCATAAGAGTCCATTATGTAAGTATGTACGTATACTATAACTCCACGCTATTTCATGATGAAAGTATTAAATCAAACCACACTTGAGTATGTAAGTCTATGTGGAAGAGAAATTTAGTCCTTCCCATTATCTCATAAAAAGCTTCGGAAGTCCTTTCAAACTTGGCAATGACGGCTGACCTGAAAGTTCGTCCAAACTGAACGAAGACAAATGAAACGTGCGAATTTCTCCAGCCGATTACAACAAGACAGTGGCAACTAGACCGAATGGAGCAAGTTATGAGACCTCGGAGCTTGCAGCGAGAAGAAATAGAAAGAGAAATTCTAGAAGTACAAAGAAATGAACACGTCGAACCCTATGTTTAGAAGACGACTTAGGGACTATCTGCAGATTAGAGGTTATGTTGAACTAAAGAAAAGAACCTTTTTCAAAGGTTACCATCCTCAGACATAGGCTAAATAAAGGAGTGCCAATACTATATGCTGTAGGGACGTGCGTTAATGCTGAAACTGCAGTAGTTTAGAAAATATTTTATACAATTGGTAAATATTATCAGAAACCAACAATCAGAAAGTGTTGTTTCATGATAAAAATACATATAAAAATGAAAATATTAGAACTAAAGACCGTTTATAGAAAGTAAAATATCCGATTCGCTGCCATGCAACTACTAGATACGATATTTGTATAGACGTGACACTCCAACAAATATTACCAAAAGCGACAATTGTGGTGATAAGCGATAAGTAGAAACATTCAAATTGATATAGTACGAATTTTTCACCAACAGTTAAGAAAACACACATTTACTGAGGATCTCAAAAAGCAATCCCGGCACTACAGGAAGGCGCACTGAGCCACTTTTAGCGATTCTTGGCACTTCTTGGATTTGTAGAAAGAGTGTAAACTGACACTGTTATTGAACAAACTATGCTACGAGTGTGTCCGCCCCGTGGCTATGATCGTAAACGCGTTACGTCTACATGGTCTGACTCCATGGCTAGCCGGTTGGAGTCCCGTTAGTCAAGGAAAATTGCATCATTAGAAAGTTGGCCGGTAGGATAATGGAGGTAACAAAGACAATAATTCATACTATTCAGTCGTCATTTACACCAAGACGTTTCCTTGCTTTTGAACAGCCGGAGTAATGAAAAAAAGTTCTTTTACGTACTTAGGTTGCATGATTGCAGTAAACCAGAACCCTGGGCAAGAAATTCGTTGCCGAATCAAAGCAGCAAATAATAGGTTCGACAATATGGAAATGATCTGTAATTATAACTTCAGTCTGGAAGTACAGTATGACAACAAATGGTTTAAAAACTTGCTGTTGGTCAGTGCTGCTACGTGGTTATTAAGGCGACTGGAATGTTCTGAAGTATCAACTGAAATGAAATGGCGTATGGCTTTTAGTGCCGGGAGTGTCCGAGGACATGTTCGGCTCACCAGGTGCAGGTCTTTTAATTTGACCCCCGTAGGCGACCTGCGCGTCGTGATGAGGATGAAATGATGATGAAGACGATATATACAACCAGTCCCCGTGCCAGCGAAATTAACCAATGGTGGTTCAAATTCCCGACCCTGCCGTGAATCGAACCCAGGACTCCTGTGACCAAAGGCCAGCACGCTAACCATTTAGCCACGGAGCCGGACAGTATCAACTGAAAAATGCTTTATATATCGCGGATACAAAGGACGAGAAACACCGAAGTTCTTATACGAGCAAAAGTAGGCAACACTAAACCGAGTGTGTCGGACATTTTATGAGAGGGAGAAAATATCCTTTTCTGCAGTTAATACTACTAGGAAAACCTGAGTTCAAGCGTGCTGTCGGTAGCAGGAGAAGAACGTTCCCCATATTTCGCCACCGAGGCCGCAACGTCCAGGAGATCGGGTATGGCACGTACAGAAGAAGAAGAAGAACTAAAAGTATCACCATAGGCTAAACTGCTAACTACATTTACATCCAGCTCCACCCCTTCCTACCATCTCATACCTTTCAACAAACGATCAGTGTATATTATGAAATATGAGGATGAAGCGAACCCAACTTATCAGAAAGACCAACATGAGAGTCAACAAATTGGAACTGGCCTATCGACTGAGGAAGAAAAAATGCCCGTCACGCAACCTGGAAATGAAGCAATACCTATCAGTCTGTATACCATGGAGTGTCTTTCAATGAATCGAAGAGGTCTGGTGGAGAAACCGCAAGTCAGAGAGAGGAGAATACTCAGAAAGTCCTCAGGTCCGGTAAGATAAAGAATTCCGTAGACGGCACAATTCTGAGCTTTAGGAGCACATACAGAGGATCTTAGATTGTGCTAGGAAAAGAAGAGTAGCTTTCTGAGGTCAGTCTTTAGGGAGGCAGTCTTACCATATGATTGTCCTGCAGAACAAGAAGATCTGTACCACTTGTCTGACAGAAACTGAGAAGGGCGTTAAAGAACTAGGAATATCAGATCTCTAGGATAGACAATCTGTACGACCTCTGAAAGAAATCGATGAATTTCATAGAAAAAACCGGAAGAAAGGTATCCCTTAAACAGTTGAAAGGAGTCACACTGACAGAAAATGCGACAATACTGAGTAAGGGACAAAGCCCAACAGTTGAACAAGTGTGGTCCATAGTAGACGCATTCGAAACAAGAAGAAGAGTCAATAATTTCTCCTTTCTTGTCCTACATTTCTATCACCTCACTTGGGGTCGGATCTCCTAGTTTAAAGTTGCCAAACTCTTAGTTGAGTTCTAGCTCCCTCTGTGGATTATTTATAGAGCGTCGCCCTCCTGATCCCAAGATATCGGGTTCAAACGCGGATGAGGTACTCGGATTTTTGATGCGTGGAGAGAAGTCCATTCGACACTCCATGTCGAATGATGTCGGCATATAATCTTACATTCGCTTCACATAAACCCGTCACCGAAGTCAATTCATGCGCACCGCTTCATAGAGGTTGTTGTTGTTGTTGTTGTTGTTGTTGTTGTTGTTGTTGTTGTTGTTGTTGTTAGTCGTTTAGTCGCTTTCGACTCTCCGTGACCCCATAGACCAAAGTGCGCCATTTCTTCCTGTCGTATACTATTTTCCGATTCATAGAGGTAGTCCATTACAAATTTAGACTTCATCATATCTTCCGAGTGCCTCCTGCCAATGTTCCCTACTGTTTGAATTAGGAATCTTAGTCATCACTACATCTCAGAACTTGAGGAAAAATTATTTTTTCTCGAGCATAATATATGTTCATTCTGGATCACTGTAGAGCAGAAAATGGTGGGGATTATTATTTATCATTTTCTCCCTTTTCTCGGCATTGTATGGCTTATTGGCCCTTTTTAGTCTGTTTAGGTCTTAACGGCAATTTTTTTCAAATTCGCATTCTTTTGATTTTTACTGCCCATTCTCAATTCGAATCAGCATTAGTTCATCCATCACCACTTAAACATCTTTTCTGGTCTGAATACATATATTTGAACCATATCCGAAATGAGACAAAATGAAGTGCTTGAAGAACAGGGTCATCAAATTATATGCAAGATAGGTGAAATACTGAAAGGAGAAAATTTTGATGTGAGTGTTTTTGAAGAGGAAGATCTCACTTGCTTCAAATATGAACCCATAACATCTGTTGATGTGGAGAGAAATTATTCGATGTTCTGCAACTTGCTGTCTGAAAACCAACGATTCTTTACACCTAAGAACCTCGAGATGACTATTATGGTACACTGCAAAACCAACTGAGGAAAAGTTTCCGAATTCCAATTTCTGTAACCCCAGTGTGGTTAATCCAAATATGATTCCAGTTATACTAATTTCAATTTCTTTCTCCAGCATGGCCATTGCGGGTTAGTTGAATTCATTCTAGGGGGTAAATATTTCATTCTAAATTCTACATGTACTTATTTAACAAACATGGAATTCATGTCTTGAAATGATGTTAACCTAAAATATATAATGTCTGAGAGAAGAAGTATTTCCCTCATACAATAGTTTCGCATTTTTAAACATTACATCCCTTCAATAAATATATAATTACAACTAAAATTATGAGTGAATTTGGATCGCATTTTAAAGTCTCTTTTGCCAGCTTTTAGGCCCTTTTTTATAACTTTAGATCTTTTTCAAGTCGTTCTTAGGCAATTTAAATGTCTTCAACTTCTGAACCCTAGTCATCACTTTCATATCCGTTACTTTCAATAAGACATCTGAATCCACCCACTGCCAAGTCTCCCAATAAACAGAACGACGAGAACACCAACCTCATGTGATTACGTTTGCTACGCCTTAATTCGATTTCATTTGCTATAATACCAGAATTCCTAGCCTATTCCAGTAAAGTTTTAGGAATGGTATATGTTCCCTAGCCGATGACAGACCGTCCTTCAATTCTGACAGATCCGTATTCATGACTCGGTGAAGTCCTTTGGTTGATATTGCGTGTATTGAGTACTTTATGGAGGGGTAAACTGTACACTGACATCAGCCTAACACTAAAATATGGTGTGTTTGTCTTGAAGCTTGAACAATACGGTGTACTCGCTTGCTCCAAATGAAGTTTGTCTATGTGTGTTAGCCGATGTGACCCCGCTCAAAGGAACGCTGTTTACTGTATGCACACGTTTGATTGAATGGCTCGTTGCTGTAACATACCAAAGGGTTGAGCGAGCTGAATATCCCGTCATCACTGCTGCTAAACTGCCACTAAGATTAACGTTATTTTAACCACTCTCTCTCCCTCTCTCCCAAACACTCTCTCATGTTACTAGAATTACTGCTTGTCACTGTTAGGAAATAATTGATTTCATTAGTAAGATGTAACGCATTCATTTCGTCATATCTAGCTCCTTTAATGGACGAAAAGACACTGCAGCTAAAGTTTATCGCAAAATGGATACGATCTCTCCTCACCTGACTTTCAGTAACATGCGGTATATCAGTACACTTGTCAGGAGATATATTTATTTAATATCCAAAAACAATACACGAACCCTATTTTACCAAATATATATTATGTTTTAGTTTAAAATCATAATAAAGGGAATTCTTATAAATTTAGTTTACAAAAATGTATTAATGAATGTGCGAAACTGCACATAACAACATTGTCTCTTGAGTACACGATACCGTGGTTTAGAAAGTTCCAGGTTCAACCATCCTGGTGGCACTGTAAAAAATATCTTCTCATATCAAACACTGGACACTCAAATATCAAATGATACACTACCTGAATTGATCCGCAAAATCAAAAGTAGCCGTCTGTAAAGAGTTCCGAATAAGATTTAAATTTTCCATGACCAGTTAAAAATTGAGTGAAAATAAAGTTTGGCACGAATGCTTTACACAATAGTCGAATTTGAACCTCCGGAAAAATATTTCTCACGTAACAGGTACTATCAAACTACATGCCCATAAAATAATATTCCAGAGATGTAAAATATATTGTCTTATTTGTCATTGAAAGTAGCATATTGGAGATTTATGGTAAGCAATATCCAAAAGAGATGTAGCAGCTATATCATAATCATGTCGTTCAGTTGTTTCTTCTAAATTAAGAGTGTCGCATTTTTATTTCTTGAAATGAATCGACTTCTTCTCCTGAAAATTGAAATCGATTCCCTGCAGGGTCGGGAATTTTAACCTTAATTGGTTAATTTCGCTGGCAGGGGGGGCTGGGTGTATGTGTCGTCTTCATAATCATTTCATCCTCATCACGACGCGCAAGTCGCCGGCGAGCGTCAAATCAAAAGACCTGCATCTGGCGAGCCGAAGGTATCCTCGGACACTCCCCGCACTAAAAGCCATACGAAAATTCATTTCTTTCCTTTTTACCTTCCGAGGCTAATCACACTGACCACTACACCACAGAGACGGACATACATGTTATGTACAGAACGAAAATGGCCAACCGGGCACTAATGAAATACAAACCTATAACCTTCCGTGCCGGGCGGAGTGGCTCAAACGGTTGAGGCGCTGGCCTTCTGACCCCAACTTGCCAGGTTCGATCCTGGTTCAGTCCGATGGTATTTGAATGCTCTCAAATACGTCAGCCTCATATCGGTAGATTTACTGGTACGAAAAAGAACTCCTGCGGGACTAAATTCCGGTACCTCGGCGTCTACGAAAACCGTAAAAGTAGTTTGTGGGACGCAAAGACAATAAAATTATTAGAACCTTCCGATTTCGCGCCGATAATCATACCACTGGCTTCTAAGTCAATATTTTTTTCCGCTGGAATACGGTATATATTATATTACCATTATATACTTCCGTAGTTTTAAATAGACACAACTGAAGGTCTAGATTTTATCAAAATAAATTCTGGAGCTTTTGTTATATTAATACAGAAAATAGTACGAGAAGCTTTTTCGTACTTTGACCATTATTCATATCTTAGTGTTAGTCCTACCATTCATCCTGTACATATAATCCAGTTGTCAGTAATACAATAACCAGACCTTGCATTCAAGATACAATACTCTATACACCAAAGAGACAATACTGCACAGGGTACCACAACAGAATCCACGTATTCTTGTGTTACGATTGAGGATCATGACCCCCTTATTCACAAGGCTATGTCACCAGAGAATAGCCACAGTCTGTCTCCCGTTAGATGGCCCGTCAAACACTTTGTAGAAGCTCGTGAGTTATTTTTGGCTCTGAATATACAAAATGCTCGAAACATATACCTATTGTTCATTACAATCAGCCCACGTTTGAAGTATAATAATTGAGTGACATTTCTTATTTTGTTCGCTATGTGGAAAGGGATAATAATTTCGTGTGGCTATTTCAAGCCGAGTGCAGCCCTTGTAAGGCAGACCCTCCAATGAGGGTGGGAGGCATCTGCCATGTGTAGGTAACTGCGTGTTATTGTGGTGGAGAACAGTGTTATGTGTGGCGTGTGAGTTGCAGGGATGTTGGGGGACAGCACAAACACCCAGCTCCCGGGCCACTGGAATTAACCTATGAAGGTTAAAATCCCCGACCCGACCGAGAATCGAACCTGGGACCCTCTGAACCGAAGGCCACTACGCTGACCATTCAGCCAAAGAGTCGGACTGGAAAGGGATGAAATGTATACACTAAAAATGATTACTAAAAACAGGTTTGTCCAGTCCCTCCGGCTGTTCTACTGGGCCGATTTACTTCATTCTTTCGTTTTTCTCTCCGAAATTACCTGCCGGTGAATCATGAGACATTGACAGTTTTCTAAGTTCAGATAACTTTGAGTAATCATAAAATAAAATCACTAAAATGACCAGTCCAATAATTGCAGGCGAAGGCTTACCCCAGCCCGCAATACATTCTATACTTGACGGGTTGCTAAGCTATTGGTGATGATGATGAAGATGATGATGATGATGATGATGATGATGATGATGATGATGATGATGATGATGATGATGATGATGATGATGATGATGATGATGATGATTGTTGTGTTGATGTCTAAAGGGGTCAAAAAACCCGGTCTAAGGCCCCTCAGAATGGTACATGTCGCGAGTAAAGTAGAACCATGGTATTTGTCATGTTGGGGTACTAATCAAAAGTAGCGAAGGCTCACGGTGTTCCAGACAAGATGGTACTACTCACAAGTATTGTACGTCGTAAAGGTAACGCAAACCTATGGTGTTTCTCACACAATGGCGCCACTCATAGCCAACGCAAACCGATGAGGTTCCTCACCTAGGTGTACTAACCACAGGGACTCGCACTATCCCGTGGTATTCCTCACATAGTGGGTACTAATCACAGGCAACGCAGACCCACGGTGTCGCTCATATAGTGGTACAACTCACAGGCAACGCCCAGACCCGCGGTGTTGCTCACATGGGTACGACGCACGGGTACTGGAAACCCACAGGAGAACCCCCTCTTGCTGCTACTAATCACAAACCTATTTCGTACCTCATGTAGTGGTACTACTCACAAGTACAGGCAATCCATGGTGTTCCCCGCATGATGGTACGAATGAAAAGTAGTTTCATGGTCCTAGTTCAATCATCCCTTGGTCGCCCCTTTTAGTCGCCTCTTACGACAGGCAGGGAATACTGCGGGTTTATTCTACACTAGCGAATGTACCCGTGCTTCGCTACGGTATTCTACATTGTATTCGAATATCGAAGTAAATAGTGTACATGCAGTAAATAAGATTGTTTTAAAATTGCATGTCTCTTAGCGTTATCCGAGAAAGAGCATGGGGAAGTCCCCGTACGTTGTTTCCAATGTAAAGTGTTTGTTACGTATTTGTGATATAACGGCAGGCTCACTTGCCTACTGGCATTCACAATCGAGTTGGGAAGTTTACATTATAATTGCAGGCCCCATTGCCTACTACGCAGACAGAATCGATTTGGGGAGTTTTCGTTAAAATGGCAGCCCCCTTTCCTACTTCCAGACAGATTACAGTTGAGGAATTTCTATTATAATGGCAGGCAATTACCCTACTATCACTCGAAATTGAGTTGTGCAGCTATCATTATAATGCCAGGCCCATTTTCCTACTGCCAGCCAGCTTACTGCCAGTCACACCAAGTTGGTGAGTTTCCATCAAAATAGCAGGCCACTGTGCCTAATGACAGTCACATTTTAGATGAGGACATTTCTTTATAATGGCGGGCACCCTTGCGTACTGCCAAACACAATCGGGTAGGGGAGTTTTAAACAAAACTGCATGCTCACTTGCCTTCTGCAAGTCAAATCGAGAAGGGAACTATTCATTACAATTGTAGGCCTTCCTTACTAATGACAGTTATACAGGAGTTGGAGAAGGAACCCTTTCCTATTGCCAGTCAAAGTCGGTGTGGTGAGTACTGATTGCAATAGCAGACCCACCCTTTCTCGATCGCTAAAAATCGACATCAGTGAATATATATAGATCGACATACGAAAGTATATGCGTGTTTACAATATTGAAAACCTTCATTTATAGATTAACTGCTACTAAACGTACGTCATATCGACAAAGGATTATACCATAAGACACGCCGGATTTAGTGGCCTAAATGGCTGGTCCTATGATATGTCATCTATTCTTGGGTCAGATTCAGTTAGAAACGTGGAAAAGGGTAAAGGTTTTGTAAGATTATCTCACATTACATTACTTTTCGGACAATTATGTGACAGCTACATACATAGCATTTGGCTCACATATGGCTACTGGGTGGGCCAATTTTCGTGAAGAGTTTGATGATTCTGTATTTCATATAAGTAATTGAAAGTATGAATTATGCATGTGAAAATTCCAAATTGACTTAACATCGATTAATAGAGAAAAATCAAACGTAAAAGGGATACAGATACGGCAAAAAGTCATAAGACCAAGGTTGTAGATCATTCCAAATTGAACGGAGATTGTGCAATCCGTTATGTGATAGGAATTTCCGAAGGTCTGCACCATCATTAAAATTGCCTGCATATTTCGATATTCTTCGGAGATAAAAAGTGAAAAATTTAATGATCTTGGATGTTTTCCGTTCGTTACAGGCCAAAACGTATAATTTTGTCAAATTTCAATTATCTTATTTTCCTTCTGGCAGATTATGCCGCAATCTGGATTTTGGGCAAGGCGGGTAAAAATTAGGACTTTCAGGGAACTAAACCAAAAATTATGGAGATGGTCATTATTACCCGTTAAACGGAAAGCTGTACGAAAATTTCACCAAAATAGTCAGTGTAGAGGCACACAGTCGTTACGAGTTGATTTATATAGATAAGGAATCTGCTCCATGTAAAACACCTTTTGGGCTATGTCCGCTGGACTTAACCTGCAAAAGTGACCATTCATGATATCCCCCTTATTAATCCTCCTGACGAAAAAATGCACATGAAAAAAAAGGTTTAGAGGTGGAATTCCATCACGTTTGGTCGATTTCCAGTCAGGTTGGTCTTGTTCTGTATATATTGTGGAAGAGTAAAATCACCATTTCGGTTCCCTATAAACCGCCAGTCCATTCCGGAACATGAAATGTTATTTACGTTTAAAACCTACCTTTGGACAGGTGGATGCTAAATATAAATTTTGGTTCGAATGTCTTCAGTAGTTTTCAAGTTGTAAGGAATACGCTTTACACGCACCCGCTCGTGAGTTAAGTCCGATGGGACTTGTACAGAAAAACGGTCCGTTAATGATATCTCCCTTATTAATCCTCGTATCGAAATGATGCACATGAGAAAAAAGGTTTAGAAATTAATTTCTACCAAGGTAGGTAGATTTCCATTAAGTTTCGTTGTGTATATTTTGTGGAAGTGCAATATCACTGTTTCGGTTTCGTATAAACCCCCAGTCAGTTCAGGGATTTAGAAACAATATTTGTCCTAAAACCTATCAAGGACAGGTGTATTCTAAATATGAGTCTTGGTGGAAATAAATCCTGTAGTTTGTAGCACTCGCGTACATACGGCGTAATTAAGGAAGAAAATAATACAGTTAAGAAAGTTTAAAGTAATAGAAAATGGATTATAACTGAGGACAGCCGGATAATGACAAATATATAAATGCCAAGTGAATGTATTGGAAAATCAAATGCCCCTCAATAAATTATGCTAGTGTGAGTTATGGATATAATAAAGCAGTAACAGAGGAGAAATTTAGGTCCAGTGATTCTTAGGTAAACAAATAATAAGAAGATGACTAATGGTGTTATTACTTAATCTATTCGAGGGCGGTTATAACATCCAACGATATTCCGCCAATATCCCGCAGATGAGCCGATTGACGCCTCTCTTGCCTTCTACCCAAGGAACAACCACGAATTTAAAAGCATGATGAGGAAAATGGCAATACGTTACTTCCCTGCTGGCATGCAGTCAGAGACGTTGCCATGGTAACCTGTAGGTTCGTTGTCGGTCTGTCGGTCACTCAATGCAGAGCATGATACCAGCGGAAAATTGTAAATTTCTCCGTCATGTGAAGAGTAAGGTAAATTATGAACATAACGAAAGTTATTTATAATGAAGAGACGTTTCACATACGGTAAACTAAGTTTACAGAAAATCAATAGTATAAGAGAAAAAGGAGGAAAACCATTCTGGTTTAAACCCCCGTCTATTCAAGTATTTTAATATGCATATCGAAACCTTCTCCGGGATGAGTATACTCTAAATATGAAGTTTGGTTGAGATCTATCCAGCCGTTTCGAAGTGATGGTGTAAAAACCATTCAGGTTTTCCT
The DNA here is from genome assembly GCF_040414725.1 of Anabrus simplex. Lineage (NCBI taxonomy): Eukaryota > Metazoa > Arthropoda > Insecta > Orthoptera > Tettigoniidae > Anabrus > Anabrus simplex. The sequence continues at coordinate 26,064,423 of NC_090273.1, read as the reverse complement.
ATAAATCCCCCGTCTGTTCAAAGATTTTAAAATGATATGCATATCGAAACCTTCCCCGGGATAAGTGTACTCTAAATATGATGTTTGGTTGTGATCTATCCAGCTGTTTCGACGTGATGGTGGAAAAACCATTCTGGTTTTCCTATAAACCCCCCGTGAATTCGAAGATTTTAAAATTATATGCATATCGAAACCTTCCCCGGGATGAGTCTACTCTAAATATGAAGTTTGGTTGAGATCTATCCGGCCGTTTCGACGTGATGGTGGAACAGACAAACAGACAAACAGACAGACAAACATGACAAATGCAGACAAACAAACAGGCACGAAACGTAAAAACCACCGATTCGGCCTTGAGTTGACCTAAAACGGATAAATATCTGCAAAATTGGCAAAACAAAAGAAATTACAGACAGCGGACCCCCTAAAATTTTATTTATATAGATGTGCGTCCCCCACCCGCAGGGGGTAGTGTGTTTGGTCCACGAGAGGTATTTTACTTCCCTCAAGTCCGCCGGCAAGCCGGTTAGGACCCCCCTATCCGCCACCTGGGACGCGCCACGTGGGAGTATCACCTCTCCCCCTGCTACGCCAGCGTAGTAGGTTCGTGGTGCTAAGGCATTAACACTTTCAATACTGTCATATATGTGATTTTCATCCTTAGTAATATGACTGCATGCAGCCATGTTTGATTACTTTCTATCAAGTCAGAGAGTTTACACTTCCTCTGATCACGGAAGAATGCTATTCTCTGCTATATGACATTCCATGTTAAGAAAACAGCGTTGCTCTTTTGACAACAGTGTTGCCATATCGAACGGCTCTGCTCAGCAGCATCACGGGAAAACTGTGTCCTACATATTGGTGAAATTCAGTACTTAATTTCAAAATAAAAAAAAGGACGAAAGAAAGTTGACTTTTTTAAATTAAGGGCACGGTGGTTGTAGGGTGGGAGAGGGGAGTATTATTTAGATATTTACAGTAACAAGGGTAAACTAATGTACATACAAAACCTCAGTATTGACGTTACGCCAACGTGGGAGGAAATAGAAAACAGATAAACTTTATAGGCTCGGAGTGGAGGATGCGGATAATTACATTTAATACATTTTCCCAGGCAACGCTGAGTACTTCTGTGCCGTCATATCGCCCCGCGAAAAGAATGGTAACAATTAAATTTGCTTGTGAAAATCTGTTAAAATGTGGCAAAAATTAAATGCGCTTTAGAAACAAAAGCTAAATATAACAAAACCAAGCAGAGATAAAAATCATAGCGAATTTCTGTATCAATAGAGTGATGTACCGCTGCACACCACAGTGTCAAAATCTTCAGTAACAACTGCTGTACAGTACAAGAATATTAGAACACAAAAAAGCAAGAAAGATGATGATGCTTGTTGTTTAAAGGGGCCTAACATCGAAGGTCATCGGCCCAAGCAAGAAAGTAAAGTCATCTCCGTACAGACCATGAAGGCCCTTAGAGGGGTGAAAGTTAAAGGCTTTCACTATCCGTAACCTCGGCATTTCATGAGGTAGAGTGGTTAGCCCTACGCCCTCCCGCCTTTGCCTACAGGATTTTTTTTTATTTTTTTTTTTTTTTTTTTGCTATTTGCTTTACGTCACACCGGCACATATAGGTCTTATGGCGACGATGGGACAGGGAAGGCCGAGGAATGGGAGGGAAGCCGCCGTGGCCTTAATTAAGGTACAGCCCCAGCATTTGCCTGGTGTGAAAATGGGAAACCACGGAAAACCATTTTCAGAGCTGCCGACAGTGGGGTTCGAACCCACTATCTCCCGAATACTGGATACCGGCCGCACTTAAGCGACTGCAGCTATCGAGCTCGGTCCTCCAGGAATTAACCTGGTACTCATTTTTGGTGTAGGTTGAGTGAACCTCAAGGCCATGTGCACCTCCGGAATTGGATATCTCGATTTTTCTTAAATTTTACGCCTTTCTAATTGGGATTCGAACCCGTGTCCTTCCGGGCGAACCGAGCACACCTTTACTGCCTCAGTCAGGCAGTCCCATATTAGAACACACATACACATAAATAGATTACTTCCTTTCAAAAGTATAAATTGCTGCCTATTCACGGAGTAAGGATAACGCGTTACATGTACCAGAACAGCACAGAAGACAAATGAAGGGAGGCAACAAAGGGATGGCTGTTCCCTCCATTGTGCTTCCTCCCTGCGGATGTATTTATGAACTAGAGAATGTTAAGTAGTTATTTTAATAACTCACGGGAAAAATCATGCCTCATCTATTTTCTTTCTTTCATGATACAGTATAATAGTACATTTTGCAACAAACCTATAATGGCAATAATTAAGATACAAGTACGTTTATAAATCGAGTGACCAGACCCTTAATTAAGGTACAGCCCCAGCATTTGCCTGGTGTGAAAATGGGAAACCACGGAAAACCATCTTCAGGGCTGCCGACAGTGGGATTCGAACCCACTATCTCCCTGATACAAGCTCACAGCCACGCGCCTCTACGCGCACGGCATATTTATTTTTAAGCCAATATGATTCGTCTTGTACCTTTTTGATTATTCAATGAAATTTGGAGGTGTGTCGAGCCTTAGCCCAGAGCTCTCTAGAACCTTCCTCTCGGGTATAAAAGCTGGCACCTGTTCGAGCTACTTTGTCTTATTGATCGTTCGAACCGCACGGCCAACTCGCCCGGTACCCTCTAAATTAACCAACAACAAAATTTCTGGAAAAGTCTATAATTGACTACGAGGTACAATTGGATAGGAGAACGTCTCCTGTTCTTAGGTTGTAGAGTCGCGTCTTAAAGCATCTACACTCCAATAAATGTTGAATCGTTACTGTTACCTCGCTCCAATCACGTTTTGTGACTTCGTGTGGAATAACAGCATTGCACAAGGTAATTGTATGCAACAACCTAACAAAATATTGCTGTGATTATCTGCCACGCCCGGAGGCCCGGATTGCATTCCCGGCTCTACCACGAGGACTGAAACGGGGTCCACTCAGCCTCGGGAGCTCAACTGAGTAGAGAGGGGTTCGATTCCCTCCTCAGACATCCTCGAAATGGTTTTCCGTGGTTTCCCACTTCTCCTCCAGGTAAATGGTGGAATGGTACCTAGATTAATGCCATGGCCGTTTTCTTCCCTCTTCCTTGTCTATCCCTCTCAATCTCTCCATCCACCCCCTCCCCACACTAGGACCCTGTTCAGCATAGCAGGTGAGGCCGCCTGGGCCAGGTACTTGTCCTCCTGTCCAGTTGTATCCCCGGCCCAAAAATATCACGCTCCAGAACACTGCACTTGACGTGGTAGAGTTGGGATCCCTCACTCAGTGCGAGAGAAAAACCAACCGTGGAGGGTAAACGGATTAAGAAAGAAGGACCCAACAAAATAAACTTAGGTAAGATATGTTTTTCAGTGTCTTAGAAAGTATGTATGAATTATATTCCATTAGTATGCAACATTTTCAAAATAATATCACTTCACATTCATTAAACCAAAGTTCTTCACCTTCGGATTCACTCGTATGTTCAAATTCCTCCATGTAATATATCCCACAATATAACTTCGCTTCCACTGTCACTGTCACAAAACTGTAATTCCTTTGATGATGAATATCCTCCCAACATTACGATAAGTATAATCCTCAGTTTTAGTTCTAAAAATGTCCAGTCAAAAAACTAAATAGAACTGATCAGAGTTAATATCATTAAATATAGCAAAAATATGACTAAAATTAAATAGCTAGTTATTATTGTACGAAGTAATCCCAAACGTGGAGGAGCTGTTTGAGTATCGTACCTTAAGCACCAACATAATTAATTGGTAAAATTGTGATCTTAAACATTTTTGTGAGTAACATATGAAAGTTAGTTCGTAAGGAGATTTTTCCAGCTCCTACTTTCTATCGATATATACAGCGAAATTCAATATTGGTTTATCTTAAACAAGGTATCATAATATCATTCTGTCCGTCACTTTCACAGGTAGTGTTCTTTCCTTTGTGTCGAATCTTTCTCCCCGTTGAGAAGTCCAGTGAATTGTAAGTTTGGTCGTCCCACATCACACAGAACATGTAGCGCATTCCCTGTACAGTAATAACTCGCATGGAACAATGTAGCGAGCGTGTTGACACCATCTGTCGTGTTCCTCTCATTGTGTTGTATCCAAACACACTTCCTACATACAGGCTTCCTCAACATGTATAGCATTCATCAGGTACACATGCTTCCGCTAAATCCGTAGCTAAAGGTCGTTATTCATGTTTAACTACTTGTCTGAGTTAAACATTTCTAGGTTTCAAGTATCGGAAACAGTATTACTATCTTACAATCTAACATATCTATCTTCAGCTTACAAAATTGTGCAAGTTACTATGTAATGATTCAGTTTAAGAGGTTTTAACGTTGATGAACGACAGGAAAGAAAGAAATAAAGAATACAACAAAGAACATAGGAAAGAACATACATAGAAAGTAACTGAGAGAAGGAAAAATAAACAGCTAGACAGAACAAAATGGAATATAAATTAAATATGAAGAGAAGAAAACTAATGGAAAAAATTAAAGAGAGTAAAAGTATACAAACTAGTAGAGGAGAAGAAGAGTAGGTGAGAGAATGGGAGTAAAAGAAAAGAAGAACAAAGAAAGGAAGAAAGAAAAAGCAATGAACTAAACTGTTGTAAGAAGGAAAAAAATAAGAATGACAAAGAATAGGAAGAGAATAACGATAAATCAAGGAAGAGGCAAAAATAAAGTAGGATGAATTTCTAGAAAGAGAGTTACAGGGAACAATGTACTAAGAAATGGTAAGCTAGGAGACAGTAATGAAAGAAAAACAGAAAGGAAGACAATTCTCTCTACACAGCAGATATCAACATCCTTGAACAAACTACTACTAGAGATGACAAACAGGTGACCCGAACGTTCTTCACTGAGTTATGAACAGTTACTTCTACTTGAATTACTCAATCTCTCTCTTCTTATTCTGGATACCTCCCCACACGCTTTCACCATATTTCACAGACTCAGAAAAGTACAGTGATAGTTCAGAATATGTATCAAAATACTCTTCAATATTATCAAGAAAAAAATGGATTTTGACATTCCGTCAAATAAGAAAAAACGTTTCACAACAGTGTCAACAATATCTTAATAATGAATTAGTGTGTCAGTAGAATATCACTTTCTTGGCCAATAATGAACATGGATATTAGTATAATTCCTCCAAATCTAAACTATTGTTAACTTTAGGCCGAAGCCAACTTTGATATTCAGTAAAATTATATGTTCTATTTTTGTTACCGAGTTGTTTTTGATGTTTTATTTTTATATCACTACATCTGTTTCTGTAAGAAGACCTTAGAGTAACTATAGTTTGCGCTTTGATAAATAAATAAATAAATAAATAAATAAATAAATAAATAAATAAATAAATAAATAAATAAATAAATAAATAAATAAAAATAAATAAAACAGTCGAAGGTAAAAGAGAAAAGCGCAGTTCACAGCCGAAGAAAGTACAACAGTGTTCTGGACAATGGGGAAGAAGCCACGGCAAGGAGTTGTGAAGCAAGATGGCCGTGGCGACATCTACTATATACAGGGCAACTAATTGAGGTGAAATGAAATGACATGAGAAACTGTTCTGTTTTACAAGTTGCTTTACGTCGCACCCGCCGGCCTCTCACAGCTGGGTTCCGTGCTTCAAATCCCGGTCACTCCATGTGAGATTTGTGCTGGACAAAGCGGAAGCGGGTCAGGTTTTTCTCCGAGTACTCCGGTTTTCTCTGCTATTTTTCATTCCAGCAACACTCTCCAGTATCATTTCATTTCATCTGTCAGTCTGCTCCAGAGGAGTGTGACAGGCTTCGGCAGCTGGCACAATTACTATCATCGGCGTTAGATGGGGGTTTCATTCATTCCATTTCTGACCCTGTCAAATGACTGAAAAACAGGTTTTCATTTTCTTTACGTCGCACCGACACAGATAGGTTTTATGGAGACGATGGGATAGGAAAGGGCTAGGAGTGGGAAGAGCCGGCGTGGAATTAACTAAGGTACACCCCACAATCTTCCTGGAGTGAAAATGGGAAACTACGAAAAACCACCTTCAGGGCTGCCTCTAACCGCACAGCCAACTCGCTCGTTGCACGAGAAGCTTCCTTTTATAGTAATAGTAGTCCTAGTGGTAGTAGTAGTAGTAGTAGTAGTAGTAGTAGTAGTAGTAGTAGTAGTAGTAGTAGTAGTAGTAGTAGTAGTAGTAGTAACGGTGAAATAATTTAGAAGTTCCTAACGGTTCAGCCTTATCTCCACTACTATTTATTCTGTATCTCGATGCCATGGCTGGAAAGCTGCATGCACCGCGCTGATTCCTGCCGATGATGGCGTGGTTACTTTGGAATATCGCATAGTCTACAACATCTGGAGGAACATTGAAACACGAGACATTTAGGTATATGAAGAATTTCCTTAAGTGCGCTTCGTATCAGTATGTGTGTATCAGCTAGGAACTTTATATTCTTATTACGAGGTTCGAGTCGTAAGTCTTGGAAACTATTCTTTTCTCGCGAACAGGAGACAACACGGAAAATCTAAGATATGCATTTGGAATTATAGGACACGTACTTATGCATAGTGCCTGAAGACAAATTCTGACTTCAGGAAATTCTCGTAGGAAAGTGACAGAACACAGGCCATTGGTAAACATTGTTTTATTACGGTATAGACAGCAAATGCACACGACTAAGTACAAAGGACAGGTCTTCACTGGTTACAGACCGTCGAAATAATCACCCAAGGTTTCCACTGTGCGTTGCCAGTGGTGGGGCAGGCGCTGAATACCATTCGCTGCTTGTGTATCGCTAACGTGTGACACCTCTATCCGAAATGCTGTTACGATGTCCTCACGTCTCCACCCACCTCGCCACTGTTCTATAGGACATGGCATGCACACCTAATGCTTCCCGCAGCTCTGCATGGCATTGGCGTGCATTTCTACCACCAAGAACTGCTATTTTAATATACGATCGTTGCTCCAGCTTATTGACTTCCATTCTGTGACGCTCTCACTCACACATTGAACGTGGGGGCATGATTAGACCCACACTGCTGTTTACATACACCATCTAGTGGCATCATACGCAAGTACATACCGTACGTTTCCAAATGCATATCTTAGATTTTCCGTGTTAGCGAGAAAAAAATAGTTGCCATGACTTATGGCCCGACCTACGTATTATTATTATTATTATTATTATTATTATTATTATTATTATTATTATTATTATTATTATTATTATTATTATTATTATTATTATTATATTATTTTTAATTTTTTTATTCGTTGCCCAACTGTGGAGCGCGTTTGAACTTATTTTGCACAATGTTTCTTCTTCTTTTATTCCCAATATCTCTTCATTTTTTCACTGTGTTCCTTTCTGAGTGTTTCTGTCCAACCTGTATTTTTTCCTGTTGGTTTCTCTGCAAATTTATGTTTGTTTACTAAGCTTCTAAATTTCATTCACCTTGAATGGTTTCGTCCTCAATACCCATTTCTTGTAGATCTTCATGAATTTCTGCTAACCAATTGTTGCGGATTTTCATGGTTAGAGCTATATTTAGAATTTTCTTTGTCAGCCTGTTGTTATCCATTCTGTGTAGGTGTCCGTAGAATTTTAGTCGTCTCTTTCTGATGGTATCTGTGATTTTTTCTGTGAATAGAAAAATTTCGTGTGGTTTCTTTTTCATCCAAATTCCATTTTCGAACTTTGGTCCTAGGATTTTTCTGAGAATTTTCCTCTCTTGTATCTCAATGCTTTTCATTTGTGAACTGCCGCCAATGATCAGTGTTTCAGATGCATAAAGTGCCTCTGGTTTGATGACTGTATTGTAGTGTCGTAATTTTGCATTTTTTTTATATAGGCCTACATCTTTTGTTGTATCTGTTCGATGTGATTTTGTAAGCCCTTTGCAGTTTAGCAGTTCTTTCTTTGTTAGCTTCCTAATTCTTATTATTATTATTATTATTATTATTATTATTATTATTATTATTATTATTATTATTATTATTATTATTATTAGCTAGAATTTGTAAAGATGTGGTCATTCAGTGAGAAGCTCCATCTCAGCATTATTCTGGCGCAGTACTACGGAAAGCGATTTGAATGATCATTCACGCGTAATTCGAACCTACTTTTACCTGTAGTTCATTGTTTTGCGCAATCCTACCTGGCGTTTAAACGCATTGAGTTACCTGCGGTGATTCCTGAAAGGGCTCACGTTTATTTTGCAACGTCCAAATGCATTTAATTTGTTCCCTAACAAACAACATAGACTGTCACTTCAGTGTAGTGCGCTTTATAACAGTTTGAAATCCACCTTTGATCTGCATTCTGTCTGAATAATCACGTCACATTTGTAAAGAACAAATATTCGACTCACCTTTAATTGAATATAATTTTAAATTGAAAACACATAACATTTCCATACAAACAAAACATCAAATAATAATAATAATAATAATAATAATAATAATAATAATAATAATAATAATAATAATAATAATAATAATAATAAGATAATTGAAAGGCAGATAGGAAATCAAAAAAATACACAAAGATTCAAAGTGACATTAGCAAACTTAGGCCAATATTCTATGGTCATATCAAAAGAATGCACCCAGACAGACTTACCAAACAAATAGTCGAATTCTATGAAAATAGGAAGCTAAAACAGACACAATGAAATGGATTGGCGAAATTAAAACCGATTTGAAACAGGCAGGAATTACACCAGCAGATGTCCAAAACAGGGTAATCTTCTGATCCAAAATTCACAAATGGCAAGTTGACCAAGAGAAAAGACCAAAGAAGGAGACTGGAACAACCTGGTCTGAAGACAGAATGGAAGCCCACTATAAAAGAATGAAAGAAATATGGGCACAGAGGAAGTCAAATGGACGCCTCTGAGTGCTTTGCGTAGTCTTAAAGGTCTTATACACACACATATATATATAACTTGTTTATGCTCGTCGGCAGCTCCGCCTCCGGACTCCCAATTCCTCTACATTAGAAGTGGTTATTTTGAAAATTATTGTGACGAAACGGTTCGTCGTACCGAGAAACGGATTGTGCCACCGGAAACATTTTTCACAAGATGAGAAATTATTTTCCTCATCTAATGGACAGCTACAGTCTTGAAATCTGGTAGGCGTATCGTAGTTAAGACGATCTATATTTTTTTTCTTTTTTCTACGTGATGTCATATCTATATTGGGTACATCGATTAGATTAGACTTAGATTGGGGTGAAATTTGAGTACAGTGTCCACATATTCCTTTCATTTTTCCATTCATACACGGCAGATAGAATCATGCTCATATAGGACCCACAGGCGTTCCAATGAGCCTGCCGAATTTCATGACTCTGTCATATAAGTGTGCAAAACAGTAAAATTAATTATATAAAATGTACAAAATTGATTTAAACCTAGAAAATTCAGCTCTATCTAAGGCATAAGGGATCAAGATACGACTAAAAGTCATGGGACCAAAGTTGTAGATCTCTTCATGATAGGTTACGAATGTCTTAGCCATTTGGCGATACGGCTTACCGTTTAGGCACAAAATACCTCGAAACGATGGTCTGCATCGTCATGTAAATTGCCTCCACATTTCGATAATTTCTGGAATTAAAAAGTTAAACACTGGAATTTTTTGGAACTGTTCCCTAGGTAACACGCTAATAGCTATCACTTTGCCAAATTTCAAGTTGCTACCTCGACTTGAAAGTGGTCAATCTTTAATGTCAGTAAGTCAGCCGTAAGGTTTTATATAATACTAGGATGTACATGCGGCTTCATCCGTGCTTATTAATTTAACATCTAGATGTTAATATTTATTAACACACATAAATTGCATTAATTACACTATTTTATTTTTTTAAATATTGCTACTTTCAATGTTTAAGATATATCGGGTTGGTGGGCGGTATAAATAATATTAAAACAATATAATAGAGTTTCCAGATAAACTATATTTATTGTTCTTCCATTTGGAGCTAAGATGTATAATATGTTTTCTTTTTCAACCCACGTACATTTTACGATAAGAGAAGCACCGTTTCCGATTATCAAGTCCTACAACATTAAGCGATTGCCCTTGTGCCTTGTTGATGCACACATCTAAACTCGAGCAAATGGGAGAACTGCAGACGTCAAAACTGAAACAGTATATCCGAAGGGATCATTTGAATCCGAAGAATGAATACTACGCCTGCGGCATGTCCGGTCATGATGGTAGCTTCGGTAATATTCGGCACAGTTTCTTGACTGAGACTCATATCCCGTTGCAGAGGGAAGGAGGATTCACATTCCTGAGAAGGATGATCGGTGCCACAATCGTCCACTCTAAGATGTACTCCAGGTGACTCCAAGTTGTTCAGAAGCTCGGTCGTGAAGTTGACAGCCACATCTGTATTACACGTTGTGTCGATAGACTTAGAAATTTGTAAAATACCGGGTAATTCTTGTAAAAGTCACTTGCTGATGACGTTGACAACTTCATTTCTTGGAACAAGAATTTCTCTTTGACACAGCCATGCGTGGTTGGTGAAATGTTGCACCCACCTATAACAAAATTTCTGATACTACGTGCCGTAGAATTGACTGGGCATCGCACACATACACACAGCCAAACACTTCCACTGAATTTCGTTCTTCATGTCAGGGACCGAAAATGGCTTGCTACGCATTGCATATAAAATGCTTCCTTGACTTGTATTACCTATCTTATGCACGTTGCCTATCAACAGTGAATCTATGCATTTAATCCTGGTGGCAGCACGTGGACTGCTATATCCCAACACATGTTTTCCGAAATTAAAAATCTGGCTTCGAGGTGCATTTAGACCTTCTTCCATCTACCTATGTTAAACATTTCAGATCTCTGCGTGTCGTACATCTGGCTGGGCATCGCACACTTGGTATCTGTTTATATTTTGCTTTTGAGAGTTATTTTTTGTTGCCATCTGCTGTTGGTGGTATTTGATTCATTGAATTTCTATATTCAGGTTTTTACTTTCTTTTCTCCATGACGGCCCTAAAGGCTATGTGTCACTCTATATACCTTGTGCTTGTGCATTCGTTTGATGAAGCCCCATTTCGGTCAAACGTACACCAAGTATTGTAAATACAGTAAGTGTTTTACTGCTATTTGTGAAGTTTATTAAATGTGCATTGTAGATATCAGTCGCAATAATATTTAAAATTAGGTTACACTTCATAATGAACAACTTTCATGGTTACATTTATGCTAGTAATCCCAGTACGATACGGTACGGGGAAAAATGTACATGACCCCTACATTATTAGTAAGCCATTACGATAAACAATTATAGTGGTCATGAGGTGGGTTTTTATTTTATTTTTTAATGTCACACTGACACTTCAGAGGTTTCGGCGACGGAGGAATGGGAAAGGGCTAGGATTGGAGAGGTAGCGGTACTTGCCTTAATTAAGTTACAGCCTCAGCATTTGCCTGGTGTGCATATGGGAAACCACGGAACCATCTTCAGGATTCGAACCCACTATCTTCCGAATGCAAGCTCACGGCTGCGCGGTCCTAACCGCACGGCCAACTCGCTCGGTGGAGAATGAGGTTCCTTTCGTTCTAAGGATTTTCGCCATAAATAATCATTCATGTCCACAGTATTTTTATTCTAATTTACGCTCAACCACAGCAGCCTACAGGGTAACGCTGTTGATCAGATTTCGTGGCCAGTTCGTAGGTCACTCTATGACGATTTTCCTTATTACCTTTCAACTACCCTACAATCAGATGATCGTGATGTTGACCTCACGTCACAACATGGATGAAATGGCGCTATTCACATTTTATTATTAATGCTCTACGCTTTCGGCTAATGGTCTTCAATTTTGCACCAGTTATTCTATAATGCGTATTTTCCAAAACAAATTCTCATTTGAGAGCCACGCCCTCTTGCTTATGTGACTATTGGAAACATGGCGGACGTTCGTTCAATCACCTTCAGACAGGCAGCACTCCCGCATCTGTTATTCTATCTCCTTGCATGCCTACGGGAAGATCTGTTTCACTTTAGTCCCACTTCCAGATCCTGAGAGAGGAGTTACCCGCCATTTTGCGTGTCTCTAACTTGTTCATTGTTGTAGTTTGTTAAAAACATGTAGAGCAGTTCAATGAGAAATTAAATTGTGCCATAATTTGTGATTTTTTCATTGCTGTAGTTTCTTAGGTGTTACGCTTTTCGTTACTTATGACTGTATGTTTTGTTACCTTCTTAGGGTACCTATGCAACAACCTGTGCCCGTTGGTTGTGGTGTAGGATATGTCTGCGGTATCCCCTGCCTGTCGTAAGAGGCCACAAAAAAGCTCTAAATTTGAAACCACTGGACCCCTAGCCATCTCTCGCATTGCTTCCGTATACTTCTACCAGCTTCACCATATTCATCTTTCTATCGGACCTCACTTAGTCAATCCTTGTAGTCTTCCGATCTCGACAGTATTCGGCTTGCAATATCTAGCCAAACTTTTAATTTTCATAACCCCCTGAACACAGGACATATATGCCCATCTCTTACTCTGATCCGGCCTCAACGTCGTTAGGTTTGTGAGACCTAGGGAGTGGTCTTCGCCCGGTTTTACTTCCGAATGTCCTTCGTGACACCAACCCTGTGCAGAAGGATGTATTGATTAATTACGTGTTTCTGCAGTGGTTGGCAATGTGCTGTGCCGTGTGTGCAATTTGAAGATCTTACACCCAACCCCATAAACTAAATAGTACTATTTTTGATTTTATGTACCTATAACTACCTTTAAAGTTTTCGGATACGCCCAGGTAGAGTAACTTTATCCCGCAGCAGGCGTTTTACGTGACAGTCAATCCACTGCCTTAAGGCTTCGTACCTGAGCACATTGAAATATCGCTTCTACTATTCGGGCTTTATTATTATTATTATTATTATTATTATTATTATTATTATTATTATTATTATTATACCGCGAGGTACATCCGCCCTGTTCATTCAAATGGAACGCCTTGCAGAACGCCGTCTGATATATGAAGTTTGCAACAACTAGTGCAAAAAGTTTGGACTTTTCTCTACAGATGTTTCTACTAAAAATGATTTTATGCCCTCTAGTGTCAAGAGGAATGATTAAAAGTGTTAAGTAATTTTTTACTTTGAGGTTTCTTAAACTGAGTTGATTATGCTTTGTTTTTGGTGTATTACAGTTTGCAACACTTATACCTATGTCCGCCAACTTCAAATATCGACCAATAGAAAATGTTGTATATTTATTTCCTTTTTATTTTTATTTTTTTTGCTAGGGGCTTTACGTCGCACCGACTCAGATAGATCTTATTTCGACGATGGGATAGGATAGGCCTAGGAGTTGGAAGGAAGCGGCCGTGGCCTTAATTATGGCACAGCCCCAGCATTTGCCTGGTGTGAAAATGGGAAACCGCTGAAAACCATCTTCAGGGCTTCCGACAATGGGATTCGAACCCACTATCTCCCGGATACAAGCTCACAGCCGCGCGCCTCTACGCGCACGGCATATTTATTTTTAAGCCAATATGATTCGTCTTGTACCTTTTTGATTATTCAATGAAATTTGGAGGTGTGTCGAGCCTTAGCCCAGAGCTCTCTAGAACCTTCCTCTCGGGTATAAAAGCTGGCACCTGTACGAGCTACTGTGTCTTATTGATCGTCGAATTTACCGAGTTTTCCAGCAGATTAAGGTAATGGCAGCCATTTAATAACTATGTTATAACCTCTGAAATCTACCTCGAGAGGAAGGCTTCCTAACTTAGTAATGTAACCTTAAATTTCCCATCTTCTAAATTTTTTTTTGCTAGTTGCTTTACGTCGCACCGACACAGATAGGTCTTATGGCGACGATGGGACAGGAAAGGGCTAGAAGTGGGAAGGAAGCGGCCGTGGCCTTAATTAAGGTACAGCCCCAGCATTTGCCTGGTGTGAAAATGGGAAACCACGGAAAACCATTTTCAGGGCTGCCGACAGTGGGGTTCGAACCTACTATCTCCCGAATACTGGATACTGGCCGCACTTAAGCGACTGCAGCTCGGTCCATCTTCTAAAATGCAAATTTAAGGTTACATTACTAAGATAGGAAACCTATCTTCTAAAATATAAATTGCTATTTCTAATGTAAATTTCAAATAATCCGAAAAGCACTTAGCTAAAATTCGGGAATGGAGAGTGTGTTACCCTCTCGAGTTCCCTATCAACTTGACCTCCAGGTGACTATGACGTCATAACCGTTTACTGTCTTTAGCTTTTGTACTTAAATTTTATCCATCTAGTCACCTCAGTAGTATAGCATTAGCCTCTGTAATGTCGAGCCATGAGCCTAATTAGGGTTTTTTGATTCTAAGTGTAAATTTCAAGGAGTGCAAGTGTCCGACTCCGCATTATTTTGATTTTTTGGGCCAGTAACATTAACTAGTGTTTTTGTTTTTCTCCCACAAAGGCCCGGTAGAATGGGTATTCGATACTCCTGTAAAATTCAATCATTTATGTTAAAAGGTTAGACTATTGAGTGTATAGGACAGTATATTCTGTTTGAATTGTAAAATGTAGGTTGTGCCTCGAGAGGCCAGGAAAGTGTAAATATTAGTAAGAAAAGCTGCTCTGGTTGTAAATGTGAAAGTTGAAGGTTGCCTTGAGAGAGGTGTTAGTATACTCTGTAAATGAAATTGGGAGACCTGTCTCCTTGACTATTGACTGGATTGAGCCATAGTGCTCAAGTAACGTTTGGAAAATTGGGAGCTTAAACCACGTATTGTTAATTGGCGATATTGTTGATTTTTCTGATTTCTCCTATATTGTATCTAAGCTAACGAGCTAGTTCTATACCTGAAATCTTGTTCTCCTCTGCTATTCTCATCTCTCTTCTTCCCATCGTTGCCATAAAACCTATCTGTGTCGGTGCGACGTAAAGCAAATTCATTCTGTAGATATGCACGAAGAACGTGGCTCTCTTCTTCCTGATGGTGTCTGAGATCTTTTCCATCTTGAGATACAATCCTTGGTTTCGTTTCTTTCTGTATGATCCATCATCTGTTCTTTGGCGTCCCAGTATCTTCCTCATAACCTGCCTCTCCACTACTTCCAAATTCTTGACCTATCGTGTTCTTATCAGGTTCAAACTTTCAGCCGCATATAAAGCATTATGGCGGATCAGTGTCTGGGTTTCGTTTTCATCGATATATTTATTATTATTATTATTATTATTATTATTATTATTATTATTATTATTATTATTATTATTATTATTATTATTATACGACCAACTAAAAACTTTTGTCATTTTAGGAGACGCCGAGGTGCCAAAAGTATTGTCCCGTAGGGGCTCTTTTACGTGATGATTGATGAACCGATGAGAGGTGGACGCTTTTGAACACTCTTCTGGCGGATTTACTGGCTTTACGGCTTGGCTTAAACTTCCAATGCTCAATATGAGTATCAAAGAAATATAGTTCACTTCATCGCTAACTCCAGATGATACAGAAGGATTTGAAGAAATGTAGAACATGAGAGGGCATCCTGAAGCCATCGCATAATTCTAACGAGGATTGCTCAAAAGAACGAGTAATTGTGAAACTGAGAGAAAAGGCTGACTTAGTTCATAAATTAGTAATTTCCATTACCCAGTAAAGAAGCTGTGAAAGTTGCCTAAGATCAGGGGAGTGGCTAATTAACTCCCGAGGGATCTAATCAAGTAACCAGTCTAATGAAGTAAATCGAGAAATATAAAGAGAGGTTACAAAAAAGTTTCTGTCTTGGTTGAGGTTAATGAGGGACTTAACAACTCCTCTCGCTGGGAATAGTGTTCTGCTGCCAGATTTGATAGATAAGGAAACATTGTAATTATCCTGTGTGTTAGCGCCATAGAAAAGACGCAACAGCAAGATTGCCTGAGTGCAATTTCCATAATGAGTACAATTAAACAAAGTTCGGCTGTTTAGGGTGTTCCGCTTCCATTTTCACCGTCACGTGCAAGTAAGTTACACGAATTTTTGAAGGGCGGAAAGAAAGTCAGTTCAACACTCCATGTCGTACGTTGTCTTCATGCGAAAGATCTCCGAAGGCAGATTTCTCGTTTACCCGACTAAATTCATGAGAAATTACGTTTAACCTCAAAATTGTTCGAACATCTTTTCATACTTCCACGGTTTATGAATGGACATAGTAAATGCAGAAGTTATTTCCAATGGTTTAAACTACCTTCACCAGAAGGATACCTTGGTAAGTGACAATCAGAACGAACAGTAGCTCATCTATTTTCTATTGTCCTCGACACGCTGTCAAAACGAACAATTTGTTAGGACTCCGTAGTTACTGCAATGTAAAATTTTCTCTGCCAGTTTATGATATTATATTTGCGGAAAGTTGCACTTCGGCTTTTATTCGTTTCTTAGACAATGTTTTATCCTCTTTGTAATATTCGTGTGCAGGACTTTGTTCAACTAGTGTGTTAATAACCGTTTATATTGTAAAGCAGTAAACGATAACGCTGACATACGTTTAGGTAAAATAGGGCTCACTTCCTTCGAGAATACATAATAATAATAATAATAATAATAATAATAATAATAATAATAATAATAATAATAATAATAATAATAATAATGAGAAGTAGAAGAAGAAGAAGAAAAATCACAGACTCCATTAGAAAAATAAGATTAAAATTATATGGTCACCTGATCAGGATGGATAAAAATAGGCTAACAAAGAAATACTAAATCTCACGGTATCTCTAAAAAAAATCACAACTGGCTTACAGAAATAAACAAAGATCTTCAGAAAATTGGTATAAATGAATAAATCTTGCAAGACCGAAAAAATTCAGAAATCACATAAACAAACACAAGTTTGCTGATCAACCTAAAATACAAGCTACAGGATGGAGGGAAGAACGCAAAAAGAACAACAGCGAAATGATGACGAGATTTCGGGAAGACAAGAAGAAACGTTGTGCTAAATAATTTCACACGCGCTCCGTAGTTGGACATAACAAATCAAAAAGAAATAATTAGAAACCCAGCCAGAGAACGCCTAACAGAGATCTTGCTTACGCTGCCATCTGGTAGACGAAAACAGAACCTCAAAACTGACGGACAGCAACATAGATGTAGTCAAATCAAACTGCCAGCACAGGAGTAGCTGAGGCGATACAATTATTATTTCTACTATGGATGTTGTTGTTGTTACTGTGCGTGAGTCCATGCTTCTTTTCAGGAACTATTTATACTCCTCGACATTATAATACAGTGTCTCATCGTAAACCCGTTGACGGATCGTTTCCTAGATAAAGGATTATATTATCAGTAGTATTAATAATTTAATTAATTAATGTCCCAGTAGGAAACGACAATTTAATTTGAACAGTTGCGAATGTAACCTGCTAAAGCTCTTCAAATAATAATTATAACGATAATAATAATAATAATAATAATAATAATAACAATAATAATAATAATAACTAGTTATACCGTTCTCGGAGAAGCTGAGGTGCTAGAATTTTGTCCCACAATAATTCTGACATACGCTAGTAAATCAAGCGATACGAGACTGGCATATCTGAGCCAGACAGATGAGGGATCGAATCAGCCAATCTGTACCGGCTGACACTCTTAGGCCTGCCTTAAAGCATTAACCATTTGTACCGCGATGGAGTATAACTTACTAGGCATCACGGAATGAAATATCTTAAATGTTTGTAGCATGAAGTAAGTTTCCCCGTTTTGTTTGTTCAGGTACAAAGGAAGTTCTCTTCAACTGTTTTGTCTGATAGATAGTATCAATATATGGCATACAAGTGCACAAGTCAGAATCTTTAAGATGTATACAGTCGACTCCAGTGCAAAACATCAGTGCATGAGTTCAACCTCAGTCAGTTTCCCTTCAGCGAAGTGATACTTTGAACGTTTAGAAATGAATACTGCAGATACGTATCTGGCTAAAAATGTTTTCAACATTAAAATGACCATGAACAAACAACAAGAATGCCAGCAGACTGCCCCTAACGTAATTATTCTCTAATGAAGGGGCCGACACTTTCTTCTGCCACCTTCAGTAGTCACATCCCTCCAATCCTCTCCTTCAATTCTTCACATCACCTAAAACCATCCATACCTCTTAGCCAGACACAGGGACTAACCCTCACGATCAACTGCTTTTGTATTTACGACTTCAAGGCGAAGAATTCCTATCATGAAGAAGAGGGTAAATTAGGTATGAACCACCAAGCTACTTGGCTACGAGGTTTGAGTGATGAAGCTGTTAACTTGCATTTTGGAGATGGCGGGTCGAACCCCCTGTCGACAGCTCGGAAGATGGTATTCCATGGTTTCCCATTTTCAAGCAGGCATACGCTGGAACTGTATCCTAATAAAGGCCACGGTTGCTTCCATCCTATATCCTATCCCAACGATACTATAAGACCTGTCTGTGTCGGTGCGACGTCAAACAAATATAAAACAAAAAGGAAGAAAACTTACTTTGTGACTTACTCTCGTATGAAGACAAATTTCAGGATAGAGGTTGTGTTCATGAGTGAAATAAAATATGTAACTGCCAGAATGTTTCTTGAAACGGTTGAGAGACGTGTAAAGTAATCCTATAATATCCGCTGCTATCATCAGAAGTGCTTCAAAAGACAAGAAGCCAAGAGCCTTCACTCCTGTCCCTTCCACTTATTCCCCTTCGCCTTCTCCTTTTCCTCCCGTATTTTTACATCTGTATAACAGTTATGTCCCTGTGGACTACTACTAAAGTGTTCTCATTCCGTCCGTAAAGGGGACGACGGGCCTCCTAGAAGGTAACACCGTCCCTCAAACCAGGGAGATGTAATACGGTGAAGGAGATATTCGGAGATGGTGAAGGAGTTGCCAGTCGTGGCCTATACTAGGAACTGACCCACCATTCGCCTTCTCAAATACAGAGGGTAAAGCCATGGCAGAACCGCGGCCACCCCTGGTCGGTCAGGGTGCAAAGCTGTCTTACCGCGGACCAACTGTAGACCGAAGACTTCTCTGCAACCGCCGATTTAACTGTGAATGGCATAACGCCATAATAGTGAGATGTGAGTCGATGTGAATGTGGCACTTCTTCCACTTTCTTGGACTAAGTGACTCCAATTCACCGATAGTGTCATACCTCTCTTATTCGGACTCTTGCTCACTTTCTACGTCAACGTGTTGGGTTTACAAGGCACAAGCAGCCCGTCATTAGCCTACAGGACATGATTCTTCCCATTCCTTTACCTAATCATCATCATTATCTTCTCTTCTCTTCTCTTCTCTTCTCTTCTCTTCTCTTCTCTTCTCTTCTCTTCTCTTCTATTCTCTTCTTGTCTCTTGTCTGCTCTCCTCTCTTCTTCCCATCCCTACTCTCCTCTCCTATTCTCATCTCTCCTCTTCTCTTTTCCTCCTTTCATTTCTCTTTTCACCTCTTATCTTCTCTCCTCTCCTCTCTCTTTCTATTCTCCTCTCTTCCCTTTCCCTTTCCCTTCTCATGCCCTGCTTTTTCCCTTCCCTTGGTAATTCTCCTTGCTTTCAGTTCTCATTATTCACTCCAATCCCTTTGTCTCCTTCATTCCAATACCTTTTATTCTCCTTCCCCATGATCCGGCTATATCAATACATTCTACGTGAATTCAGACTGCATATCAAATTTTAATCATCTCAAATTCTGGTATATCGAGTGCGGAATTACATTATTCACTCCAGTAGATATTCGGCTAATTCGATATTTTTTCTACTTGTGCATTAATTGTTCCTCTATGTGAAAAACTTTAGAGTAGAAGTTTTCAAAACCTTGATGTTCACAATTTTGTTTATCCATGGCATTCAGAATTGACTCTAACAACTGAATCAGGTACTAAATTGTACCCATTACTTCCATTAAATCTACATTCGAGCATTGTTCTGTGCTTATAGCGGTTATTATCACCACAATAGCATACCACTGTAGAAAGAAACTTTACCTCGAAAGTTCCCCTTTAAAACAGAAATCAGCATGTGTTTACAACTACAGGCTCCAATATTAACAAAAAACATGTATTCTGATAGAATATTATTTCGCCCTAACGACCTTGCACATCAATGTCAATACACGGCTCATAAACCACGTGGCCCTCCTGCCCCATATTTTCTACTTACAAGTGTCCCGCATGCACTAGTGATGAACGGGATGCCTAATCGCTGGTTTATAAAGGTGCACGACAAAGTGCTATATTTCGGATCTGAAACAAATAGCGTCATTTTACTACACACGTTCTGTAACAGCGTACGCCAAAGATGCAGAATACAAAGTTTAATAATTCATTGATTTATACACGTACAGACATTCCACACTACCAAAAAGTTGCTTGTATATGGTACGTGCCTTGAACGATCCATTAGCTCATAATTAGAACCGTTTTGGCGGATGGCTATTTGGAAACTCCTGTGCATACCGTCTTCGAGCTTCGGCTGCATTCCGACCAGATTCTCCGTAGATTCAAATTATGTCTGTGTATTCGTCGTTGCTGAACGCAGCAGCCATTGTCGATATGTTGACAGCAACTGAACTGCTACTGTACCAAATACTAGCGTACTACTTGAGCGTTCGAAAATGAGGGTTACTAGAGCCAGAGTGACACATTAGACGGGTAGCGCTGAGGAACATACAGTGAGCGGCCGTCTGGCTGTTATCCCGACGTATTCTGACGTAACTAACTTGCAGGCAGTAATACCCCTGTCAAAATCAGTTACTAGACATCCCGTTCATCACTATTGCATGCGGGGCACTAATAAGTAAAACGTACGAATCTGGTAGACCACCTGATAAATTTCATCACATCTGATCATATAAAAGTTGATCGAATACTGAACAGTGTTACACTGAATATTGAAATTTAAGTAGATGAATAACTTATCAGTGGACAGACTCATTTTAGTAGTCTAGCTGTTAGAGTGGACTATACAGAAGAGCACATTCGAACAGCATAACAGGGAAAATTTGTAAATATGGTCATGAAGATATGTTCTCTTCCGAAGATTCCTTTTATATTAAAGAAAATAATTATTCTTCTGTTTACAATTTATTAAATTTTCCCCGGACACTCATCCCGCGCAGTTGTTTAATGGAATGTCTCTGACCTCTCATCATTCACATGCTATTTTCAGTCTGCTTATGTTCAGCCCGTCCCAACTTCCCGGGATGCGGACAATGGTTCCCATTACAAGATAATACACAAGAATGCAGTACACCGTCGGTCAAAGAATTTCTTTGTTAACACAAAATAAAAACAATTTCACATCCTCCGAAAATTCCTGGTATGTCGCTGTATTATTATTATCCCAGCGGCAGGAGAGGACGCTAAAACGAAACATTGGTAGCAACGTATTGATTCAGAACGTAAGATTAATATTTTTATTTTTAGGTGGAGTGATTACCTTTGCTGGAATAAGTGCAGCATAATAACCACTCTGTTGGCTGTTATGAGAAGAACTGTAGAAATAATGGAGAAATAATCATTTAACAGAATTACACTGTGGGATGATAGCAGCTACGTGACATACCCACCCAAAAACAAATAAAGATATTCTGACATTTCGCTTATCAAATTGAGGAAAATATATCTGTATCAATGATGATGGGGCATATAGCGCTAAAATTTCAGGAAGTCACATAATGACGAGAGGGTTTAAAAACAATTACTAAAAATGTGCGTGTGAACAATCAACAAAATTTCACCTTGGATAGTAGAAATCACAATTCCCATTAATAAGAGAAGCGCTGACAAGTCGAATTCTAAATTGGTAACCTGGTGCACTTTGATAATATTTTCTTATGAACGCGTCAGCTCCTATTACAAACTCCAGCTCATTTCATACCAGCTAATCCACTAATTAATTACACATAGTACGGAAATACTTACCTTTATGACTAAATTTTATCCTAATGCTTATAGCTGCATCTATCAGGGAAACGGGCACGTATGCAGTGCCCAATTAACGATAAAATACCTTTAAAAATTTAACTATGTCCTGTCTTTACGAAATTGGCCTTCTCAGTTACCAGATCTTATTCCTGCTGAGAACAGTTGATATATGTTTGTGAGTGTTGTTCGGTGCTAACCTATCCTTCTGCCTATCCTCCGCATTTTTGTAACTTACTCATGGTCTGTCTGGTTCTCTAAGACTTAAGAAGGTTTCCAGCATTTTCTTGAGATCAGGTTCTTCAGCTAACTCAGTACGGCCCATCATTCAACACTGCATTGTTCCACTTAGTTATGCAAGTTTCCTCACTTTCATATTTTCTATTGATATTTCTCTTTAAACTCTTGTTCTCTTCCCAACCCGACGGTATCAGGTTTTTCGTGAGTGATTGCCTTTGCTGGAATAAGTGCAGCACATCAACCACTCTGCTACCTGTTATGAGTAAAACTGCAGAAAGAATTATTTAACGGAGTTATACTGTGGCATAATAGCAGCTGCGTGACGTACCTGCCAAAAAAGTAAAGATCTTCCGACATTTCTGAGAATCTTTAATTATCACGCCTTTCACTGTCCCTCCCTTTCGTTTGCCGATACCTTCATTCTTAGAAATATCGGGGCTCTACCATTTATCATCTGATTACTGTTAAAAATATGATTCTTAAGCTGTACGCTGGCATACTTTCACCGAATCCTTACCTTGCAATCTTCACGCTACCTGTAGGAACGATTTCATATCCTCTCTGAACACCATGAGAAAAATACTAGAGCGCTGAACACGACATTGCTCGCTATTGCTAAGCACAAATCCTCACTTACAACACTTTCTTTACTTTTGTGGCCAACCGCGAATGGATCTTCCTTCTGTAGGAGGTCAGAGCTATATGTATCCACGGAATTTTTAAAAGAATGTACTCAAAATATCTCTATTGAATGAGCTCGTAGAATTATAGTTTCTTCTTCTACTTCTTTTTCCTCTCTTGGTCTTTCTTTTTATTATCATAACTACCATATCATCATCGTTACTGTTATTAAAACTAAGTAATAGAGCAGTAAATGTACTCAGCTGTGGTTCTGAGGTCAACACATAGTCATTCTTTTTTCTTTTTATGCTACTTGCTTTACGTCGCACCGACACAGATAGGTCTTATGGCGACGATGGGACAGGAAAGGCCTGGGAATGGGAAGGAAGCGGCCGTGGCCTTACTCAAGGTAAAGACCCAGCATTTTCCTGGTGTGAAAATGGGAAACCACGGAAAATCATCTTCAGGGCTGCCGATAGTGGGGTTCGAACACAATTTCTCCTGGATGAGAGCTCACAGTTGCACGCTCCTAACAACACGGCCAACTCGCTCGGTACATAGTCATTCTCACCGCCTTTTTCAGAAGTTTCTTAACACTTTACACAACCGTGTATTTCATCGAAATGGAGTACTTCGCAGACATGTTACTTACACAGTATGTTCTCTATTTCTTCAACGATAACGTAGTGAGTGAGTTAGGTGTGTGGTACAGGCCACGTAGCTATAAGATTTCATTCAGGAAATGTGAGTTCGAATCCCGCCATCGGTAGTCCTGATGATAGTTCTTCGTCTTTTCCAAATTTTGCATCAGGAAAATGCTGGGACTGTACTTCAACGAAGGTCTCTGTCACTCCCTTCCCAGCCCTAGCCCTTTCCTACACCGTAGTCGCTGAAAACCTCTCCGAGTTGGTGATTTACTCCAACGCTATCCCACTAGAAGGCAGTGGCGTGCACTGAACCCCATCTACCCCAGCGCTTCTGAGGTAAATAACGTTTTATTTTCTTATTATACCTTAGAACGCTGTTTTATAAGGTTTAACAAATTGCGAACATCCAGCCAAGCCAAATACTGCTGTCTCGACAATCCGCTCGCACTAACGCAGTTCAGCTTCTCCAGTGAGCTGGGTTTCCTTGCCGGCGCGAAAGAGAGCTACCCCAGAAAAATGTAAGTCGCTTGGTTGACGCATGCACTTGAAGCTTCCTTGTCATGGGAGCGGGGCGGGGCTGTGGCCCCTCCCCCGACAGCAATTTACGGCGACTTGCCCTAGCTTGAGTAAGCTATGTTAGTTTTAATACCTGACACTCGAAATGTTCAGCGCCACACGCTAGAGATTACAGGCAAATATATATATGTTAACAGTATAGACACTTGCACATTGTCTTGCTAATAAATATAAAGAGTGAGTTTATGAAATTAATTGTAATAAAGAAGAATATATTTTATTTTTGGATTTCGGAATGTATAATGTTCTTTCGAGCAATTCATTGATGATACGTGTAGAGTATGTTCATTGATAGCCCCAGAAAAATATTTTGGTCGCCCAGCATAAACGCAGAGCTAAGCGCGAAGTAAAAAAAATGTATTGGGTTGTCTGTGATGGTGGAACATAGTGAATTTTTGTAGCGTTCCTCTTGTGTTACAGGCGAAGGTTTCGCGAGTTCTGTGGCATTCCTAATGAATATAACGTGTGTTGTACCTCGTGACGAATATTTTCCCTCATTGATGCACGTACACTCGGCAAACGAGTGAAACTATAAAACTTTGGCGACGGTAAAACGCCAGTTAAATTTTGCTGATTCAGTATAGGTTAGGCTTTTTGAGTTAAAAACAAACATTCCCAGTGTATTTTGGTGAAAACCATGACAGCACTATCACGAAGCGTCATCGGGTGAAACTGTAAGAATATTGTAATCTGCTGTAGATTAAGTTATGATGGTGCCGTCACTCCCGTGAATATCAATTTGGAAATATGGGCGAGTGTGTGGTTGAAAATATTCTTGAAAGACATTTCTCAGGTAGACCTTTCCACGAAAAATTCAGCCTTATAAAATGGTAAATCCCCGTCAGGAAGTCGTAAAATTTAAGAAATGAGATTTCCACTTCCGGAGGTGCATATGGCCCTGACGTTCAATCAGCCTACACCAAAAATGAGTACCAGGTTATTTCCTGGGGGCAAAGGCGGCCGGGCGTAGAGCTAACCACTCTTTCCCATCACGTGCCGAGGTTACGAATGGTGGAAGCCTTTACCTTCCACCCCTCCAAGGGCCTTCATCTGACTTTGCTTTGCTTTGGAGAATGTAGTGGAGGCTAAGATTGCTTACATTTAAAAAACATTTTTGCAGCTTGGATAACTAATGAGGTCACCGCACGCCACTGCTACAAGGGTCGCGCAGCTGTAGCTTGCATTCGGGAGATAGTGGGTTTGAATTCCACCGTCGGCAGTCTTGAAGATATTTTACTCCGGTTTCCCATTTTCAAGCTTTAATTTAGGCCACGGCTTCTACCTGCCCAGTACTAGCCTTCTCTTCCCTCCCTCGCCAAAAAAACCTTTGATGAGTTAGTGCAGCATCAAACAAGTAGCAAAAAACTAGAAAGAAAGAAGAATATCGTCGTTGCCGGGACAAAACCTCCTATGTGAAAATATTTTTATAGATATACTGACCCGCAGCACATATATTATGAAGAGCGAGAATTCCTTGACAATAGTCACACAATATTGCACCTTAGACAACAGAATCTTACGGCCAAAGTTCTAAGCTAAAATATTTCACATAGGAGGTTTCGTCCCGGCAACGATATATTGTTTAATTCTTGAAAGAACTTAGATGCGTTTTATCTGTAAAGAAAATTCACGATTTATTCTGGTGAAAAGATAATTCCAGTGAGTACAGTGGTAATCCGGGTTGGTAATGAAATAAATTACACTGCTAACACCTTCGATTTGGAGGGTGGGATTTGGTTCTACCGCGTAACTATGAATTATTACAGATAATCCAGCTACCAAGAGTGAACTACCCTTTACTGCACAGAGCAAAGAGAAATATGGGACGTTCATTGAATTGTAGCATTAGTATGCAGCCCGTATCAAGCCGTGTCTGAGCTGCAGGGAAGTAGCTTGGGTTAGGTTACGTTGGCTTACATCACATAAATTAATCCACACGAACGCTTTCTTTCTCTTAAAGGCGGTAGCTTAGGAGTTCACAGAGGAGAAAGACCTTGTGGTTAAATTAATTGATATGTAGAGAGCAATGTCTACTCCGCTTAATCTAGTTGTCGATGAAGAGCTTTCCAGACTTCAAAGACGTGCATATTAACAGAATTAACAGACAGAACAGTAGGCACTCAAGTTCTTTTTTTATTTTGAAAGGGTAATTTATTCAGTGGAATATAATATTTGCATTCTCCTGAATCGAGAATGAGTCGTGAGATCTTACAACTTACTGCGATTCAAAGAAAGATTACTGATACCTTTCAAATAAGTATCCAACCTCCATCATCTAGCATATTATCAACATTTCTATGTATATTTATATCCTGTGGCGAGTAGGTTGTTATATACTTCTTCTTGCTTCCGAATTTGGCAACTGTGTACCGCGTGAAACTTAAATGCTTTCTGGCCAGCCTTCTTCTTTTCTCTTCCCAGAACTTCTTCATTCGTTCACTCCTTATTTTTCTCTGCTCCTCAGATATTAGAAATTTGGGCCTGTTCTTCCGCAGCTCTTCATGGAATTTGTGGTCATCTACTAGAGTTCTGAACTTCTTTCTGTTGAGGATCAATTCTGATGTTATTTTAATTTCTTCTGCGTCCTTCTCAACCTTCTCCACCCATTTCGTTGTCCTCCTCAATACAATTATATATTTAAATATCCTTTTAGTCAGGCGGTTGTCATTCATTCTGATGAGATGTCCGTAAAATTTCAGTCTTCGTTTTCGCATTGTGTTCGTGATCTTTTCGGAATACTTGTAGAGATCCTTATTTCTCCTTTTCCTCCACGTACCATCCTTCGTTTTCTGAGGTCCAAGAATTTTTCTCAGAATTTTTCTTTCCTTCTTCTCAATTTCTTTAAATCCTCCTTTTTTATTTAATATAAGGCATTCTGAACCGTACAGCCCCTCTGGTTTTACAACAGCGTTGTAGTGTTTAATTATTATTATTATTATAATGGAAGATAAAAGGTGATCGTGGAAGCGATATACTTGAGTGCTGTGCAGTGAGAGGATAATCGTGGATGATACAAAGGGGGGGAGATATAAACAGCAATGTACAAGCAGCCAGAAAAATACAATCACACTAGAGGATATACAAGAACTGGCAACTTCGGATGAAGAAAAGAGATGTATTCAAACATAAGGCACAAGACGTTAGGAATAGTACAGCACCAAAAATATCAAAAGATAGAACTCATTTCACGACAAAGCATACATAATATATTACAAAGATCGGTGATAGCGACAGTTTGGATTTCATCTGAATAACGTTTACAAACATTAAACAGAACGGATGTTTCCCGACCAACCGTACAACGAGTAATAAGAAACATTAGGGAAAATACGAAAAGCAATAGAATAGAAGAATGAATTAAAGATCAGCAGAGCATGTTAAATTACAATGTTAGGTCATACCGTAAGAATTAACGTGACTAGAAAATAGTACGCGATTTCAAACAACAATTTCTAGTAAACACTTGATATGACTCAGATGCATTTAGCCCAACAGGATACACATAAATAAGTTCAGTAGAAAAATGTAAAAAAAAATTGAATTATCAGAAATCTTCGATAGTATTGCCATAAAAAGTTCATTTTCACATAAATTTCAACAGCGTTCCAAACAAAGGAATTGTGAATGAATTTGAATGAATGAATTTATTGAACTGAACATAACAGGCTTTCGCCCAGTTACAATGTTCCAATAAAATAAACACTCACAGACTATAGCTAGACACTAACTACTTACTACTTAACTACTTCTAAATCTACTTTGTAGCATCTTGCACATGGGCGGATCGCCAGCTCCACATGCAACACACCACCTAACTAAACTAACTACTTTACTACATAAATATACTACTTAACTACTTCTAAATCTACTAAACAAATGAATTAGACATTCAGCTGTTCGCTTGTGGATACTTTTTTTTTGCTAGGGGCTTTACGTCGCACCGACACAGATAGGTCTTATGGCGACGATGGGATAGGAAAGGACAAGGAGTTGGAAGGAAGCGGCCGTGGCCTTAATTAAGGTACAGCCCCAGCATTTGCCTGGTGTGAAAATGGGAAACCACGGAAAACCATTTTCAGGGCTGCCGATAGTGGGATTCGAACCTACTATCTCCCGGATGCAAGCTCACAGCCGCGCGCCTCTACGCACACGGCCAACTCGCCCGGTGCTTGTGGATACATAATCGAGTACAACCACTCAAGAAGATAGCCATGTGAAGTTTAAAATACCTCATCGTCGAATATTCCAGTCTCATATTGAGGTAAAAATATACACCAGGGCTTAACATAGATATTGCCCTTTCTCCAACAGCCGAATAATGCCTCGAAGTAGCAGGCAGAGAGAGCTGCTTATATAATCCAATTGAAGAGGAGAGGCACAGGGAAAGTCATGACTAGAGTCCGGATTATTAAGTACTGATAGGTTAGAATGCAAACTTACCCAGTAACAAGTATACCCTACACTGTACAACAGTTATACTATGAGATTTGCATAGAAATTAGGGGTACAGCCTATAGAACTTCTTGAATTTATGCTACTCTTCCTACATTGTAGTACAACGGGTTGCATCACACTTCCTACAAACCAAATTACTTTGCATTCTAACCTATTACCACCTAAAAATCCGAGGTATAGTCATGACACGCGGCACCAAAAACGCCGAGAACATCCATGAAGAGTGTAGAGTGTAGAATCTAGAGCCGTTGACGTCATGCACGTTTGACGCAAGTAATCGTCTGACAGTGTTCCCGTAGCTGCTGCGAAGTGCGCGTGTCAAATGCCGGGAAGGAAACAGCAGAACACAACGAAGGCGGCGGAGATGAGTTGACAGTGTTACATGGTTGGTGAGCAGCATTGTCATCCTCACAACAAAGGTATTTACTGTTGTGTACCGTCGTCCATTCTTGATATCCGACATCAATTGTTTTCTTGCCCTTCCTCTTCTCCTTTTTGACCTCCAGTCTTCCCTCCATCAGATTAGTGCACCAGGTTGAATGTCTTAGTAGGTGACCTTTGAATCTATTACTTCTACGATCTAATATCTTTACCAGCTGGTAATTTTCATTCAAACTTCCTCATTGCTCACTCTACTGGTCCAGGGCATTCTTAGCATCCGGTGCCAGCACCACATTTCGAATGTCTGGATTTTCTTTTTATCCCTCTCCATGAGAATCCAGTTTTCTGACCCATACAGTCCAACACTCCAAACAAATGCTGTTATGTATTTATTGCGAAATTTTCTGTTAGTTGCCTTAGGCGAGAGCAATGGTCTCTGCTATTCTGCTTCTTTTCTTCTTTTTGCTCCTTCCATCAGATGAAATTAAGCTGCCAAGATAAAGAAAATGTTTCATCTCTGGCAGCTTTTCCCCACATTATCTGAATACTACCTTTCCTTCTCCGTTTGTGCTACATTTTTGTGTATATATGGTTGAAATAAACACCATATAAATATATTTATTTATTTATTTATTTATTTATTTATTTATTTATTTATTTATTTATTTATTTATTTATTTATTTATTTATTTATTTATTATTCCTTCGTTTCACTCTCTTTGGGGTACTTTGAATCAATCATTTTCTCTGTGTGTTGCTCTTTTCTTAGTGCCCAGTATTTCTTCATACTTTCTGATCTTCGTTTCCTATCGTCTTCCGAGATAATAGCTTTGGCTTTGAATGTAGATTTGTCTTGGAACCTAATATCTTCGTCTTTAGTTATTACGTTAACTATTTGACTGTATAGCAAATGTTCTGTAATTTTTTATTCTGCTAGGTCTTTTTCAGTTTCTTTAAACTAGTTAGGTTTTGTTTTGCGGTTACGGAAGAAATCAGAGATTTGCTTGGTTAATATATTAGAATTTATTTATTTATTTATTTATTTATTTATTTATTTATTTATTTATTTATTTATTTATTTATTTAATACCTTCATTAATGGCGAAGTACAGTACCGAAATTACAAACAAGTTCTGAATATGAAACAGTACTGAACGTCTACAAAAACTGCCACATCAACGATAATGGATGCAGGAAGATGGAGCAACAACGCACACCACGAGGGAGTCACTTGTCCTTTAGTAACAATACTTTGTAGATCGCTTAATTATTTTTTTCTAGTTGTTTTACGTCGCACCGACACAGATAGGTCTTACGGCGACGACGGGACAGGAAAGGGCTAAGAGTGGGAAGGAAGCGGCCGTGGCCTTAATTAAGGTAAGCCCCAGCATTTGCCTGGTGTGAAAATGGGAAACCACGGAAAAACATTTTCAGGGCAGTGGGGTTCGAACCTACTATCTCCCGAATACTGGATACTGGCCGCACTTAAGCGACTGCAGCTATCGAGCTCGATAGATCGCTTAATTTCCCGTACCCTCCCCACTCCCCGAATATCACCATCCTCCGTTACCAGATGCCTACATACAGGGCAAACTGAAAGAATCATTTTTCCGGTCTGATGACCCACCTAAATCCCGGTCGCTCCAACTGAGATTTGTGCTGGATAAAGTAGAGACGGGACAGGATTTTCTCGAGTACTCCGGGTTTCCCTCTCATTTTTCATTCAAAATAAACTCCCCAATTTCATTTCATCTGACAAACATTAAACATTGCCCCAGAGGAGTGCGACAGGGAAAATTTCTAACCTCTCCGCTAGATGGCGGCTTCATTCATTCCATTCCTGACCCGGTCGAGTTACTGGAAAGACTGTGGAGTCAGGAAGATAACAATGAACCTAAGTCTTCTAATGAATGAAGTTATGGGTGTAAGGTATGGACGTCTGAAATCAAGATCTCCGCCCATTCACACTGCAAGGGAACTCATCAATAGGAACTTTAACGGTTCTGATGAATGGCAATTGGAATGGACCAACACAACTCCAGATGAATGGCAGACCCTCTTTAGTCTTCAACATCCACCACTGGTTTTAATCTCCCCAGAAGAACTTGGGTTCTTCTCAACAGAGTCCGTACCAATCATGGACGATGTGGGTCATTGTTGCATAAGTGGGGTATGCGCTCCTCCCCTGAATGCGACTGTGGTGAGAAGAAACAGACCATCTGTCTTATTGTCATTGAATGTCTAAGGAGGTCATACTCCGGTCAGATGAAGGAGTATGTGTGTGCTTCTGACGGGGTTGTACAATGGTTGGACAGTTTTGATTTGAGTTTGTGAACTGTTTTTGAGATTGGTTGATTGTTTGAAGTGTTAAATTGTTCGTTATATTTTTTAATCTTTGTATGTAGAGTTATGTACTAGCCATAAGCTAAATACATAAACAATAAGTTGAAATGCTGTGGAATGTAAAGCAATGCAATCCAGGAAGGGTAAACTTGAACTGGCCTTCCAACTAACAAAAGATACAACAAGAAATCCCTTTCAATGGGGTCCAAAATTAAACATTATAATTCAGTGATTAAACTGGAAGCACTATATGCAACAGAAACACTAAACATTAAAATGGGAACAGCTGAAGAATCTGTACTCGCTCTCTTGGACTCTAAGACCAAAATCATTCCCATCATTCTATGCTTCTCCATGTTGCGGAGAAAATGTACCAGCGAGATTTTATTTTCACTGGCTTAGTGCACACATAGGGGAGAAATAACCTTCCATACAAACTGTAGAGGCTATAACTTTCTGTTTAGGTGTAACGAGAAACAGTGTGAATTATTGTTAACTTAGTTAGGTGGTACACTAACGAGGTAATTGTTGCAAATGGAATACAATGAAAATATATCTTACATATTCGCTTCTCTGTTCTCCTCCGATTCTCTTTCCCACTCTCTCTCTCTCTCTCTCTCTCTCTCTCTCTCTCTCTCCACATTCGTTCGTAGAGAAATACAGTAAACTGCACTATATTCTACAATCCACTAGGTCATGGTTAAGTGAGTGCGGTAACTTCTCAAGGTATATCATCGTTTTAAGAGTTACGATAAATCACTAATCCCCCGCATATAAACATACAGTATTCGGAAAAACAAACAATCTGAAATTATAATATATACGGGGGAGTGTGATATAAAAATAATCGAAAATAGTGTCGAATCCATAGTTTTCGGCGTCGCTGACATGAATAATGACACTCCGAACTTTTTAAAGTCCAAGTTCAGCTCCCTTTGCGATAGGGCGCGAGGGGGAGTGAGATATGAAAATAGTGTCAAATCCATAGTTTTCGGGGTCGCTGAGGTGAATAACGACATTCCAGATTTGTTTTAAGTCGAATTTCAGCCCCCTTCTGGGTGGGGAGAGAGGGGGAGTGCGATATAAAAAATAATAGAAAATAGTCGCGAATCCATATTTTTGGGGGTCGCTGAGATGAATAGTGACACTCTGGATATTTTTAAAGTCCAAGTTCAGTTCCCTTTATCATAGGAGGTGAAAAAATAAAATGGCCAAAATGACCGAGATTATGGATGTACGTGTGTATGTTCCAGCATAACTGTCAACTAAATTTGGTACAAATATTATCTACTATCTGTGAAAAATACTTTGGGTGCAAGACACCCCTAGATCCCCTACGGGAGAGGGTGAATTACAAATATAACTGAAACGACCAACAATAGTGTCGAATCAACAGTTTTTGGGACCTCTGGAGCAATTTCAACCAAACTTGCTTCACTTATCTCTTACTATAAGGAGATAAACCCCGTGGGAGTATGACAACCTAGCACTCCTAGGGGTAGGGGTTGCAGAGGGTGAGATAAAGATAGTCGAAAATAGTGTTGAATCCTTTCGGTGTCACTGAAATGAATATTTACACTTCGGATGTTCTTTAAGTCCAAGTTAAGCCCCAATTGGCAGGGGGGTGAGAAGGGGTGAAGAAAAGAAAATGTTCAAAGTGACCGAGATTAAGGATGTTTGTGTACATGTTCCAGCATAGCTGTCAACTAAACTTGGTACACATATTTCCAACTATATGGAAAAAATACTGTTGGGGCAAGACACCCCTAGTACCCCTAGGGAAAGGGAAAATGTAAAAATCATCAAAAACGACCTATATTTGTGTCGCGTCCATAGTTCTCGGGGTCACTGAGTTAAACTGCGGCACTCTGGATGCCGTTTAAGTCAAAGTTCAGTCCTAATCGGCAGAGGGGTGTGATAACGAGTGAACAAAGGAAAATGTCAAAGGTGACCGAGTTTATGGACGTATGTGTGTATATTCTAGCATACCTCTCAACCACACTTTGTACACGTATGACTTCCTATTTGTAGCTGAGATGGGGTTAAAAGTAAACAGTCTAAATGTACCGAAATTAGTGTTGAATCCCCATTCTTTTGGGGTGGCAAGGCTGATTGGTGACAGTCTCAATGAATGTTGAAATAGTGTACAACATTTCTATAGCGCGACTATAACAATAGTTACCACGTAATATTTGTTTGAAAGAATCAAATACTTCCCAGTCAATTCAAGCTTCCACAAGTTTCAATCGAAAATTAAACGACCTAGTACCTAAAATAAAACACATCGAAATAACTTTAAAAGTATAGAATAAATAGTAAAATATCAAACATCACCTCGAAAGGAATTCTATAGAAATTCACTTCCCACGTAACTGACTGACAATACAAATCTTAAAGGTAAACATTCGAAAAACTATCCTGGCAACACGGTAATACAGCTAGTAATAAATATATGTAATTAAAGCTTTTTCACCCCTGATTACCCTCATAACCTTGTGAAGAGGGCTATAACCTTTCTTTACAATCTCTAAAACCCAGAGGACCTTTTCTCATGGTGAAACTTACAGCACGACCTGTAATCACTATCGAGACTCGCATTTGTTTAGTCATTTCTGTTTTCATGTCCTGAATGGTCAGGAGAAGTAAAAGAAATAAAACCATGTTTTTACTAAACAGTTGTTCGCATTAAGGTGACTTACGAACAGGAAAATGCGAATTTAAAATGTGCATAAATGAATGCAATGACAGTATTTCTTTCTCACAGTATGTGTGAAGAACAGAAACAATATTATACACAAGAGTTAAAAGGGAAGTGACCACTCTTGCGAATTGAATCGAAAATCCCCTGCACTTCTGATGGATGAATTATCTCACCAAAGCCTGGCAAGCTTTGTCAGAATATTGAAATAACTTTTTTGATTCTTAGAAATAACCTTAGAGGATAGTTCCCCGGAAGATTTTTTCTATGAAGCTAAATAGCTACAATTGTGACCACCCAGGTACTCGAACCGTAATCCTCTGCACTTTGAATTTAGGCCTGTCATCCTGATGGCAAATTCCCTATGATTTGTTTACCTAGTATTCTCATAAATGATTGCAAAGAAGATGGAAATGTATCAATCATCTTCATTGGTAAATTATTCCAATTCCTAACTCCTCCTGTAAACGTGTGTTTATCAAATTTATCCCCTTGAATTCCAGTTTTATCTATAGATTATGATCTTTCCTAATTTTAAAATCTCCACTCAAGCTTATTCCTCGTTCCGCTATTTCTGATAAGACAGTTGACACTACCTTGTCCGAGCTCGATAGGTGCAGTCGCTTTAGTGCGGCCAGTATCCAGAATTCGGGAGATAGTGGGTTGGAACCCCACAGTTGGCAGCCCTGAAGATGATTTTCCGTGGTTTCCCATTTTCACACCAGGCAAATACTGGGGCTTTACCTTAATTAATCCACGACCACTTCCTTCCCACTCCTAGCCCTTTCCTATCCCATCGTCACCGTAAGACCCATCTGTGTCGGTGCGACGTAAAACAACTTGTAAAAAAACTTCCTTGATGTAGAACTGGATGTTTAGGACCACATTTATAAGGCATGGACTATACTACATTTGAATGCAATAGACAATGCCCTGTAAGTTCAATAAATTAAATATGATTCTAAACCTTATGTAATACATCAATTGATCTCAAACATCCTCTTTGTTAGCCCATTCGGCGAAATATCAGATCCATGATTCAACATTTCTAAGAGATTGTAAATGGTTTTACAAAATATATTTTCTTGGATGAATTAATTGAGTGCGTATTTTCATTTTAGACTTCAACGTAGTATTCGAAAATGGTTCCGCTTTTGTACATATGTCTTGCTATACAAAGTTTCATTTCGTATATGATTTTTATTGTATACCTTTCCCTTTGTTTTTCTGTGCCGTATTACGCTTTCTTTGTTTTAATAAATTAATTATATGTATGTCTACCCCTCTTCCCCGTTTCTTGATACTGAATCAGGGACGAGCAACTAGTGGAGATTGATTGATTGATTGATTGATTGATTGATTGATTGATTGATTGATTGATTGATTGATTGATTGATTGATTGATTGATTGATTGATTGATTGATTGATTGATTGATTGATTGATTGATTGATTGATTGATTGATTGATTGATTGATTGATTGATTGATTGATTGATTGATTGATTGATTGATTGATTGATTGATTGATTGATTGATTGATTGATTGATTGATTGATTGATTGATTGATTGATTGATTGATTGATTGATTGATTGATTGATTGATTGATTGATTGATTGATTGATTGATTGATTGATTGATTGATTGATTGATTGATTGATTGATTGATTGATTGATTGATTGATTGATTGATTGATTGATTGATTGATTGATTGATTGATTGATTGATTGATTGATTGATTGATTGATTGATTGATTGATTGATTGATTGATTGATTGATTGATTGATTGATTGATTGATTGATTGATTGATTGATTGATTGATTGATTGATTGATTGATTGATTGATTGATTGATTGTACGATTTTCCTTTACGTCGCACGGACACAAGTAGATATAGTGGTGACGACGGGATAAGAAAGAGCTAGGAGTGGGAAGGAAGTAGCCGTGGCCTTAATTAAGGTATGTATCCAGCATTTGCCTGGTGTGAAAATGGGAAACCACGGGGAACTATCTTCAGGGCTGCCGACAGTGGGGTTCGAACGCGCCATCTACCGAAAACAAGTGGAGAGCTGCGCGCCCCAAACTGCACCGCCAGCTCTGTCGGTATGAAGATTAATGTATGATGGTGAATGACATATGGTAATGAGATACAAGGAATTGGCTGTGACCCATGAATAGGAACTCTCCCAGCATTTACCTGGAAGTGAAAATGGGAAACCATTCTCAGGACGGCACGGTGGGGTTCGAACCACACGTCTCGCTCCATAGCCGTAGCGTGTTAGCACGCGTTTCCGCTCCACTCTGTAATAATTTTATTATTGATATATTTTTTTAATATCCAGACGTGATTAGTGGCTTAGCTTCTGGCTCTCCGTCCGAATGACGGAGATTCGAATCTAGGCGATTCTGAATTGAAATTTCCTCTTGAAAAGTAATATGGCGACAGGAAGGGCATCTGGCGTTAAACTGGTGGCCTAAACCAAATTTTTAACCTTTTTACTTCCTTAGCTCTAACTGGTGACTCTGTGAAAACTGTCAACATTTTTTACGACAAAATGCACATATCTTCTTTTAAAAAATAATTGAAACAAATCTAATGAAAATATCGATAAAATTTTTAAGAGAAACAATGATAACAAATAACTTTATAATACTGCAACGTAACTGGGCCTCTATATCAGGGATGGCGAATCTACGACACGCGTACCACTAGGTGACACGCGAACACCACTTATGTGGCACGTACTGACATATTTTCATGTTTTAACGGGTAATAAATAGGTCAAAAGTCTAACAACATCGTATATTTTAACATTACGCTTTAATAAAGAAGTATGTGTCAATTAATTCTCTGGACATATTTTTTATAAAATTTTATTAGCGTAAAGCAAAAAACTCTCTTATTTTTAAATTCACCTGTTTTTAAATATAATT
Organism: Anabrus simplex; assembly: GCF_040414725.1. Classification (NCBI taxonomy): domain Eukaryota; kingdom Metazoa; phylum Arthropoda; class Insecta; order Orthoptera; family Tettigoniidae; genus Anabrus; species Anabrus simplex. The sequence goes on along the minus strand of NC_090273.1, from coordinate 26,027,533 downwards.
GTCAGTGATGCTTGCAAAATAAAATCATGAAACATTCAGTCGAAAGTATCTAAATGTAATGCAATCTAATACCTAGAAGAAGTGTCAAATGAGGGGTTTCATGATGATTTTATAGGAAAATAAGCGATAGCACGCTGTACAGTGACAAGTAATGAACAAGACCTTAATTGACACGCTAGTCGGAAAAGGTTTGCCATCCCTGCTCTATATCATATGTAAAACTAGTTAAAATATGAAATTTTTATTAATAAGAACATTTTGAAGTAATTTGGCACGAAGCTTTCTGTACCATCTTTTGACAAAAGTAGGATGTTGGTTTTATCATCTATTCTTGCAATAAATATTATTACTCTATATCTTTTAGTTCTGAAGATATTTCGAAAAATATATAATGAGTCACATTTGTAAACTTGCGCTCGCCCATTTATACTAGAAAATGTGCAATTTTAAAAAAAAATGGAAACAAATCTGATTAAACAGAAAAGAATATGATAAAACACTGCAAGTAACTGCACATGTATACCACCTGGTTTAAATGCAAAAGAAAAAAAGGTAAATAAAAAATGAAATTTTGATCAATAAAAATTATTGTGCATATACGTGCGTCAAGCCCCTGCTGGCGAGATGTAGTGTTTACACTGCACTGTGTCTTCTGGTATGGGCTGGAGTAATTTGTTACTTTCATTGACCTGTCTCAGTCTCATCCTTGGATTTGACAATATGAAAGTGACTGAGGTATGAGCGATGCTAGTAATAACATTCCTTATGCAGCCAGTCCCTGTTATGAATGGTGTGAAAATATAGCTCATAGGGTTGGTTGGGGCATGCATTTCAGTGGGCTTGGCAGGCAACTGCTGGCTCGGTGAGGAAAGCAACGGGAAACAACCTCACTCCTCATTTCCCTAGTACGCCTCTTCAGTGACGCCTAGCTTTCAGTGGAACTCTGGAGGATCAAACCAGCCTTCGGGCTGAATACCCAACATACACGTGCGTCAGTGAATCTTAGGTTTACTGTATCTGCAATAAGGTGCTCTTGTGTCTCATATTCACTTCCTTCTGCTGGAGTACAAACAGAACGTGCTTTGAGATTTTGCTTGAGTTCATTAACTCGTTGGTTCAGATCAGCATAAAGTCATCCACATATCCAATCAACTCTCTGACCCGTATGAGGCAAGCTTAGGTTGTATACTCTACAGCCAGTTGTGTTGTATATGGCGTTTTACTAATCAAAGGAAACAATATACCTATTTCTTTCTTTCTTCCTTAATCTGTTTACCCTCCAGGGTTGGTTTTTCCCTCGGACTCAGCGAGGGATCCCAACTCTACCGCCTCAAGGGCAGTGTCCTGGAGCGTGAGACATTCGGGCGGGGGATACAACTGGTGAGAATGACCAGTACCTCGCCTAGGGCGGCCTCACTTGCTATGATAAACAGGGACCTTGTGTTGCGATAGGAAGATCGGAAGGGATAGACAAGGAAGAGGGAAGTAAACAGCCCTGGCCTTAAGTTAAGTACCATCCCGGTATATGCTTGGAGGAGAATTGGGAAACCACGGAAAATCACTTCCAGGATGGCTGCGGTGTGAATCGAACCCACCCCTACTCATTTGACCTCCCGAGGCTGAGTGGACCCTGTTGCAGCCCTCATAACACTTTTCAAATTTCGTGGCAGAGCCAGGAATCAAACTCGGGCCTCCGGGGGTGGCAGCTAATCACACTAACCACTACACCACAGAGGCGGACGGTATTAACATATACAAAAAATATCCTTTTAAAAGTAGAACATGCATTTTCCAAATGAGCAGTGGGTCATCCTGTATGTTTGACATCCTATGATCAGCGACAGTGTTCGCTGTGGCCTGCTCCGCTCGCAGCCGGGATCAATACAGTGAAGCCCCGCACCGCAGAGCGCCGCTCCAAGGGTCTCGGGGGAGGTCGTTCACTACACTAAAACTTAGTTTAGTTTAGTTACAGGATTACAAGTGATCAAGGAGCAATACATCTCGCCACTGGTTTAACAACCACTCCTAATATTCAAGTGTTCACCATAACAAGATTTTGCAACCGGTTTGCTCAAATAAAGCTCTAATTTGTTTCAAAGTTCGCTCATAATAGTGTAATTGAATCGGTCGGTGGACAAAAGGAACTAAATCTATTTAGGCCTTGTCTTTTTTCCCTTCGATACACCGTATGCGGCATAAAAAAGACACCGAAATATTAGTTAATTATTTGGTACAGCACGTGTTCAAAACGTGCACCACATATTGTTCATAACTTTTCTTAAGATTACTGAACATTTTGATTAACAATGATTGCCTGGAGGACATAAAATGACTTTACATTCTTGCGTAATTCGTGAATATTTGTACGTGAGTTACAAAAATGTTGCAAAGTTTGGGCTGGGAAGACTTGGTAGAAAGGAGACGAGCTGCTCGACTAAGTGGTATGTTCCGAGCTGTCAGTGGAGATATGGCGTGGGAGGACATCAGTAGACGAATAAGTTTGGATGGTGTCTTTAAAAGTAGGAAAGATCACAATATGAAGATAAAGTTGGAATTCAAGAGGATAAATAGGGGCAAATATTCGTTTATAGGAAGGGGAGTTAGGAATTGGAATAACTTACCAAGGGAAATGTTCAATAAATTTCCTATTTCTTTGCAATCATTTAAGAAAAGGCTAGGAAAACAACAGATAGGGAATCTGTCACCTGGGCGACTGCCCTAAATGCAGATCAGTAGTGATTGATTGATCTGTGTTGAAAAGTGATTCCTTCAACATGCCTTATATGTAGGCATCTCGGGTTATCAAGAAGGGTACGGGAATTGGAGTTCCACGCAAAATTAGCCTATTTCCTGTTGTGTTCCCCAATGAATTTTTTTACAGCTCTGCAGCATCAACATACCTTTCTGTTTAAGTTATTGCACTTCTAACTCAATACAAATTTCATATTTGGAATATAATATAAAATTTGGCACTTAATGGGTTACGTGATCTGCTAAGTTTCGTTGTAGAAGTGCAACTGACTCTCCGGCGTTATGATATGTTGGTCCATCTCACTGCATCCATCTTCGTTGGAGGGGTAAGTTTCTGGTGCGAGAAAGACAACGCTCACCACTATGTTAGACGTTGCGCAACTTTAATGCGGTACACAAATCCACCAGCTCTCTGAACATCCGCCGAACAGACCTATTGCTCAAACCGATTTTCAGCTATGTTCATCGTAGACTCGTCTGTGGTGACAGTTCTTGGGTGCCCTGTTGTCACCTTTCCTTGACAAAAGACTGATCCTGTGTGCCTTAATTGTAAATGACAGCTAACATTGTTCTGTTATTCGGCGCATCCTTATTAAATCGCTCCTAGAACTGTTCTTTAACCCGCTGAGTGCCACAGCGTACACCGATGACCATTTTTGGATTTCCTGCTAGGCCTTGGTGGAAACGGGTGTCCTCTTGCAGTGGGTAAGATAAAGTTTAAGCCCACAGAGCAAAATTTAAAATTGTCGCCCAACGTGCTAAAGTGAACTCAGCCCACTCTGACGCCCAACTCCGTATTACCGAAAAATTGTTCCATGATAAACACCTTCTCCTCTATCATGAGAACAGAAATCAACATAGCACTGAATTCACAAAATATGTCAAACTATATTATACAATAAATCACTGCCACCTCGATCTCTATAAAAGAGATTGAGACGGCGGTGCAATAAATACAGCGGAACCTCGATATCTCGAATCACCTCGGGAGCTAAATTTTATTTCGAATTATCGGAATTTTGAAATATAGAGAATACCGTTTTGAAGCATGCAACTGCATCTTATGTATCTACGGGTTGATACTGAATGCATTATTTCTAACAGTTTTCAAAAATATAAAAGCTCTATTTTACGGCATCACTTTAATTATAACCCTTATTATAGCAACTTTTTAGAAGACAGGGTACAATACATACAGTTGTGAAACAAGAAACATACCTCGGTTAACACCGGGGGGAAAAAATCCGTTATTCTCTTCTGTTTATTACTGTTAACCTTTCCTCCCTTCACGTTGAAACTTCTCGCCAATACCACGCAGCTTAGATTCGTAAGTGGAGCTTGTCATCCGCGACTTCGTGGTCTAGTTTCGTACATGACAGGTAATTAATTCACACCCGAGAAACAAGGAGGCTTCGCCGATTTTCCGATCACTAGAAATTTTAATTTTCCTGTTCCCGTCATATTAGCAGCCAGCATCACTGCAAACCTTTCTTTTCTTCTTAACTGTTCCTCACAAACCACAAGTGACGTATTGCACGTATTCGAGCTACAGAGTATTTTTTGCTTCGACGGAGGGAATGTTTGCTTCGAGAAATCGAGAAATTCGTGTAACCAAATTTCGATTAATAGAGAAATAAATACACGTGAAGAATAGGAAAAACGGTTGGGTAATTTTAGTTACTTCGAGATTAGCGATGGCTAAAAAATAACGTAGCAGTTACTTTGTCACAGTACATGCCTGTCACTGTTAAAAATATAACAAGGACAAAAATAACAGGTTAACGAGTAACGACAACAGAATAACGTACTAGTGAAAACAGTAACTGGGAAGTGGTAACTGTCACTACTAGCAGCTTACAGACACAAAATGTAACCTTCAGAGTTCAGATAGTACGCATGTTTTCCAAGTGAGAGCGCTTTCGTAGGAGATTGCTTTAAGTCATATATACTACAGTGTATAATATACTCTACAGTGTATTTGTTTAAGTTGCTGCTGTCATCTGGTAACTAAAGTGTAAACTGTTACGACATATTCAACTGCTCAGGGGTAATCGTAGACTCAGACATCGCGCGGAGCTACTTACATTCTAATATTATTGTAAGTTTCAACCGTATAATTTTTCTTGTACCATAAATAAATTAGTATGCTAACCTTCCATATTGATATTATAGATAACATAACATTACTTCGATCCTTCTATACCGGTTTGTGTCAAGGTTTGGCAGACAGATCATGTTTTCTTGTCTTCTATCTTTGATCGGGGCATTGTCAAACTCAATCCTCTAGATTTCAGAAAAAACGCTATGTTGCTTTTCATTCCATCCGTTGTCTGCCTCTCGTTATCTTTATAGCGAATAGGAATGCGTGTTTTGCTGCACCGACTTTCTACAGAGTAGTGATGCGTGTGCGCATGTGCGAGTGACTGAACGCGACTTCGCAACACAGCTGTAAGGAGAAGAGCTTCAAGCCGTGACCAGGCTGTGACCAATAAAAGGTGAGCGGCATTGTTACTTTTCACAGTTACTTTATTGTAGCAGTGGCAAGTGTAGCAGTTACACAAAAAACCTTTTGTCACACCTCTATTCGAGATACTGAAAATTCGAGTAATGAATGTTCGAGATATCGAGGTTCGACTGGATATAATTCGTTCGTGGATAGCAGAATTATTTTGCCACATACCACATTAAACTGGGCAAGGCACAACTTGCTGTGATGAAAGAAACCATGTGCGGCTTCTCTCCATACTGAGGGGAAAGTAACTAAGTTGAAGAGATCTATGATTTGTGCTCAGAGCAGTTACTAAAGTCAACTTTAGTTGATGAATGCGAAGTTATTAAAAATCCACAGCCTGTTTCCAGTCATTCGACCGGGCCAAGAATAGAATGAAAGAAGCCTCTATCTAGCGGCGAGGATAGGAATTGCGCCTGCTACCGAAGCCTGTCGCACTCCTCTGGGGCAATTATTAATGAGTGACAGATGAAATGGAATTAATGACATTGGAGAGTGTCGCTGAAATGAACGATGACAGGGGAAACTTAACATTATCCAGCACAAATTTCACATTGAGTGATCGTGATCTGAACCACGGTACTCAGCGCAGAGAGGCCAGCGCACTGCCGCCCGAGCCACAGAGGCTTCATGTAGAACAGGGCCTCTCAAACGCCCAAAATCTCACGCGTGCAGACAGCGGCGCAGAGTTCCTGTGCACAGTGCATCGGTCCCGCTCGGCTCGGACCAACGCTTCGTCTCTGGGCTACTCGGCTAAGCTCGGCTCGGATTTGGAGCGCTACGGAGCAAGTGAGGAATAGGGAGACAGGGAGAGCGAGCGAGACAGGCGTGGGGAAAGAGAGAGACAGCGCTATTGCTCTAAATCGAGGAGTGGGGGTCTGCACTCTGGTCAACCAAGCGAAGTCGTCTTTTGCACCGTGCTAAGTGCATGCACCCTGAGAGGCCCTGATGTAGAGTAATTACTGTGGTAAAATATGGTGTTCACTGGTTTGTTACCTTTGCTGAAAACAGTTCGTGACATCGACCTGTACGGACTTGATATTTAGATTTTCAAATCGTCTCTGTATCGCTATAAACTGCAAATTTTCAAATTATAATATCACGTATTCAAAAACTGTCCTCGCTTTCGATATACCAGGTGTACGCATAAGTCTTTTCCGGTGTCACTAAAGCCGGCATTACACCTACCGAGTACTCGGCTAATGTGATAAGTACAGTCAGTGCTCGGCCTAGTAGAGAGCGAGTGATTTGGGCGAGCCAGTGGATAGAAACGTGGCCCAACTGCTCGGCCGAATGAGTACCCCCCCCCCCCCCACCTGCCCACTCACCTCGGCGCTTCACTCGCTCTTCACTCGGTCAGTGTAATCAGTCAAGTCAACTGTGAAGGAGTGTTGTCTGGTGCGCTGTGATTTGATTTCTTCAATGACAATGTCTAAATGGAGTAGTGAAACAGCGTTAAAATTTATTCAAGAGTACAAAACACGCGAATGTTTATGGGAGTTCAAATCTGCTGTATATAAAGTCAAATACAAGCGTGATGCTGCTTATCACAAGTTGGTAGAAGTTATGAATTTACCTCACTTTGGTGCACCAGATGTAAAAAATAAAATTAAAAACTGTTGTTGCTAATGTCATCTTCGATTTCCTCTATTATGGCAGGTATGATCATGATGCAATAGTGTTTAAAAACTCTCTTCATTTTTCTCATTTTCCTACTTCGCCTAACCATGTTCCCGCAACCTTTCAACGTTTCAATGCACTTACTCGCCCACTGTCTCTTCCTCGTGTAAACATATCTACTCCTCAAAACGTTACTCGGCCGAGTAACAAAGCGAGTGACTCGGTTCGGTACTCGGTAGGTGTAATTCCTGCCTAAGAGATGGCGCCAGCGAACAGTACGCAGCGTATGAATTTGACACATACGTCAATCTGTTCATCTGACATTAACCTACCAACACACACAACTTGAGTCCGTCAAACACTACCGTCTGTGTTGTATCGTTCAGTGACCATGTCGACGTTTGTGCCTGAAAAAGAACATTTGCGACACGCATTGCTTGTCTTATTTAATCAAAAGGAAAAGTGTGTTCAAAGTCATCGTTTGCTGGTAGAAACAAATGGTGAACACACTCCATCGATTAAAACATGTGAGACATGGTTTCGACATTTTGAACGTGGTGGTTTCAATGTGAATGCGAAGACGAGCAATGAACTCTTGAAGCCCGGAGAAACCGTTTATACACAACGCTATCGCAAACAAACGATTAAATCACGCATTGATCGAAAGCCGACCGGAATGGGCCAGAAGACTTGGAAAAGTGATTTTGTTACACGACAATGCACCGCCTCACAGAGCAAAACCAGTGAAAGACACCTTGAAATCTTGGATGGGACATCCTTCCACACCCACCGTACTGCCCCGACCTGGCACCATCTGACTACTACCTCTTCGCACCAATGGGGCACGCGCTCGAGCAGGAGCACTTCAGAAATTTCGAGGAAGTTGGGAAATGGCTCGACGAATCGTTTGCCGCAAAAGACAAACAGTTTTTTCGGCATGGGTTTCATAATTTACCTGAAAGATGGGCGACGTGTGTAGAACCCGGTGGCCAAAATTTTGAATAAACAAAAAATGAATTTCCCTTGAAAATTACGTGTTTTCTTTGCTACAAAAACCGGCAAAAACTTATGCATATACCGGTATTCAAAAACTGTCCTCGCTTTTGATATAATCCATATATAAGATATCCTATTTCTGCTTTTCGCAGAGGTATTGAGAGAAAGAGAAGGGTTCAACAGACGAAATTACCACACATATGGGTTAGTACAACCCGTATGAAAAAAATGCAATGAGCCTCTCATGGCGAAGTTTTTCGCATGTCTTAAAGAAAAATACGCTTCTTCCTGCAAAGTAATTACATCATATCTTTGTCATATTGACGCACTAATCTCTGCACAACCTCATTTATCGGCATGTGTTCAAAATACGAATGCCTGGGCCATGGCTGACTGCGCTCTGAGCACGGCCACGTAGATCTACGCTCAGCGAACTGCAGTGACGCTGGGAGTTGTGTTGCCTCGCACAGCGATACGAAGAAAAAGGGAAGGATTCGAAGCCTAAAATTGACACTAGATATAGCTTAGAAAAACAATACAATTGTGGCTATTGTTTACTGAAAAGTCCCTTCTGTCTGTGAAGTTAATTGACCTTCATCATTCTGGCGTATGGACCGAAATTACTTCCACGAGACAGTACTCTTACTGCTGAGTTTGAGGGGCGACATCTAACAAATTTTCATCATAGATGTTTCGTTGTAAGTATTTCCATGGTAGAGATATGGTTCAGGTAAGGTATAATTCCACATTCTAGATTCTTTCCCAAAATTAAACCTTCTCTGAGTTCAGATTATCATTTTGTGTCAAGTATCAACATTATCCACTGCAGTACCGAATCTATATAAGTTTTATCTGTTCAAGTTCGCTTCAGATTCTAAATAACTTTGCACATAACAGTTTTGACTGGCGAAGACAAGCCTACGTGCTAGTATCTCCAATATTTATTGCCCTATTTACTAACAAAATAAGACCAGAATCTTTTAAATCGGTCGACACGATCACTGGCTACTGCGCTCTGTACTGTAAGCGTAATGGAGCACTCAGAGCACGAGGCCCCCAGCATTTGTCAAATGTACTGAGTTGTTGTGTTCTGTTGACACAGTTCAATAGATGGTATCGTGAACACGGCATGTGACAGAGTCGGTAGGTACAGTTCTCCCATGGAGTGTGGAATCCGCTGGTCAGACATCTCTTTCTTTGGAATCCGAGGACGCCTAAGCGTGCGTTTATGTGACATAGGTTGCACTTGGGCCCTCTCCAGATATTGGTCTTCACTATTCACGTGTTGAATAACTCTTCTGGAATCTTCTGAACTTTTTATTGTCTATCTCCTAGTACAACAATCTATGCAGCAGTAACAGAGAGTCAAGATGTGGAATTTACGTCCTCCAAGGAGAACGACACATTCGGTTTTGAGTATATTTTGAAACCTATATTTTTTCCAGTCTCCTTAGGTTTGCTACAGTCGGTTTATACCATATCTGCTGGATACCATACGTTACAAGTAGAGCTAAAGCTTAAATTGTAGCAAAACTGTATATATTAAGAGGTTCTGAAGCTTGAGGATCTTATACATGCTGCTACCGCTTTTTCTTGTACGTGCAGTGTTGAGCCTGTCGTTTGAAGAGCGATTTCTAAGTATTTAAACGATGGTATAGTTTCAAGTTGTTCACACCCGCAAACGAACACATCAGTAGTCCGGTACTTTTCTCCTCTTCTGAATTAATTTGCTCTAGCACTGTTAATACTTGGCAAATTACTATCTACATTAATCGTTGTGACACTTAGCTGAGGACTTGAGTTACATATAAATTCCGTATGTATCACTTCTGGTTTGTTCGAAACAGCATGTGATTTAAAAAAGATCAATGTATATATGGCCATTACACGGAGAAACATAGAATCATGGATATGTTTTGGGGATTAAAAGACGAGGGACTGAGTACAGATTTTTCGGCTATTCGCCTCTTAGTAGCCTCTTACAACATGCATGGAAATCGTTTCGCTCCACCCACAGGGGAGATAAAGATTTCTAATGAGTCGAAAGAAATACAGTATGTAGCATCATGTTCTATGACGAACAATATGGCAGCTGATCCAGTACACAACATTCCCTTAGCAGGTCACAAGATAGCCCCACCTCTCACATTCTTCAAGACCTGCGTCCAACAATTGGGCAGGTGATCCAGCACACAACATCCCCCTACCATGTCATAAAATAGCTCTTTCTAACAAGATCTACGTCCAACAATATGGCATCTGATCCAGCACACAACATTCACATGCCATGTCACAAGGCAGCACCCACTTATCAAGATCTACGTCCAACAATATTACAGCTGATCCAGCACACAACATTCCCATGCCATGTCACAAGATAGCCCCATCTCTCAAGATCTACGTCCAACAATATGGCAGCTGATCCAGCACACAATTTTATGACAATAAATATTCACAAGATACGAATTATGAGAAAAAATTAAATTCGCTTTTTCCTTCACGGAAATCAAATGATCACAAATATGTCTCCCGGTCATGGTCATCCATCAACAGCTGCTAATTTAAGATGGCAATCAGCCAAACGACATAGCCTGCACGGTTGCTAAGTAACACTGTCCGGACATCCATCCGCACCTTACACTACAGCCTGCCTGAGTTGCTTCGTGGCGGTAATTTCGTAACGCAAATTTTCAGATGACCTCCAGTGGTGCTGATTATTGTTTTAAGAGGAAATACAACTAGGAAACCATTCTCTAAACCCCGGTCATAAGACTTATGTCAGAATTCTGCGGCTTACTTTGGCGTCAACTTGTGTAAGGGGCTTTGCAGTCACCTAGATGTAACGCCAGTCAAAGACAGTGGAAACTAGGTGAAAAACTGTGTTACTTTCGTGACGTTACGGAGTGTATGGGAGTTTGCTGTGACCTAGACGAAACGCTAGTCAAAAACAGTGGAAACTCGTTTTAAACATGGTGCCATTTGTACCTACTGTATATAGAAGGCAGTGGTCTGAGGAAGAAGATGACGAAGACATAGTATAGACTAGCTGATATACACCCATGGAATCCTCATAAAGACTGTCTTTGTGTTTTTCCCAACTAAAGTCAACATAGATCATTACATTGACGTCAATAGGAATGTAGAGATTAAAAGCAATGTTATTTTATTTTATAAAATACTCGATCAAACGAAAAACTGCACATTTTCTCACTTTTAACCATCAGTCCAAAGTTCTAGTGCTGGAATGACCAGGCCACAGACAGCCACGAACACTCGTCTACCATTATTCCATGAGGATGTGCGCACTGCTCATAGCTGGAATGCTATGATGAACCAGAATGTTACGTACAAGCGGTAAGCGGTATCAGAAAATTTATGAACCATGGGAAAGGCGTGCTAAAGAAGAGAGAAATGTAACTCCCCAGCTACTTCCCGCCAATATTCAGGCAGGCTGTTATACTCGGTACGCAGCAGTAATCCCATCTATCGGAGATGAGTGGCAGCAGAAGACACAAAGCACATCACAACAATCAATGGTCATTGTAATGTTATTGTTGATCATTTTTATGAACTTTATTGTATGCTTTCACATTTAGTTTTTTTCGACTCTGTGATATTAGAGCATCTTTTAAAATTATTTATATCTTAGACTGTAGTTCCTTTACTTACCGATTTTCATTAAAATATTTTTTCCCATTTCCTCGTGACTCTGCCCTGATATGGACTTAGCAGAAAAAAATCCAAATTCATGAATATCTCTGTTATCATAGCCGGTGCGGTAAAAATGTTTAATACATAAATGTTAGGAAGTGTAATAGTATATAACTTTAGTTATGTAGTATTTATCGATAGGACCAAAAATAACATACCGTAAATATTTGAGAATTAAATCGTAGGCCTCCCCTAAACTACCATAACATTCAGCATGAATAAAATTATTTATGGTCTAGATTGTAGAGACTTATTCTCTGTTATACATACTGATTTTTATTAAATTCTCTCCAACTGTTTTCTTGTGATGCGCGTACATACATACAGACCAACAGACAGACAGACAGACAAACAGACAGACAGACAGACAGACAGATATTACGAAAAATTAAAAAGTGAATTTTCTTGTAACTGTGAACTCTATCGATACAGTAATACAATTCTTTTTAAATTCTGAGCAATGTGCAGACAGAACTCTTATTTTATGTATATATAGACGACGAACCCTGCTTGTCTGGTTTCGGTGTTGTCGGTTTTTGTCCAAGTAAAATTGCCTACGCTAAACTGATGATGGTAATTCCAAATAAACCCCAGTCCAAAACCATATCTACGTTAACAAGGTGTTTTTTCGTAATTCCAAATTCCCTTGCATGCAGGTCTATGGTGTAAGACATCGTGTGAATAGGCATTTAGCCTAAAATCGCAAATCGAATAAAAAAGAAATCAGATATATTACGGTAGTTACTCAACATTCCAAGCCTTGCTACGTGAAGAGGTGGAGACCGGTTGCAACACCTTCAGACGCCCCGTGGTACTTGAAAGGCAAGCCGACATGTCGTAACCTCATTTCCTCAGCACCATTCTGATTGAGTATCGATTCTCGACTGGAAATACAGAGACTCTTTCAGGTCGCGGCCCGGATTCTAAGAAACAGACCACTTCACTGAAGCAAAATACGCTAATATTCACTCTTTGATAACATCACACTATACGAGCTTTACAATAAAACCAATGTTATATTACCTCTCCTGTACGTGGGTCCAAACACGGATCCTAAACAGGATAAAATACGAATTCTGTTCCCACATGTCTTCCAAGAACGTATCTGCATTTTTATTATTTCACAGATAAGCTGTTCAATCATGTTTCGCCCAGGAGGGGAAGGACAATTGCTTCACTCTATATCATTCTATAAATAAATTTTCGTATCTTTATTAACCCGTTACAGCAGAGAGTTTCCATCAGGCAACATAAAAACACTTTTCAGAAGTGGACATGGTACGTTCAATAGGGGAGTTAGATCTCTCTCTTCTTTATCATGGTTCATAAATTTTCTGATACCGCTGGTACGTAACATACTGGTTCATCATAGCATCGTACCATTTCTACTTCTATTATAACGTCTAAATCAAAGCTCATTGTTGGAGAAGCCTTTCTCGTGGACAGTCGAGATTTTCTTCTGATGACGCAGAGCAAAGTTCTCTGCGAAACGTAAATAATTTCACCTTGTCTTCTTGACACGGCATAAGCCCAAAAGTCTATATCATGTCTATAAGTAAGGGCCGTGAGAGCATCAATGGCAACTTTTCACCTATGTATACGAGAGACAGACTTTTAGTTTAATGATACACTATCAACTGCACAGTCAATCAAACACATATACCAGTGATACCTTGTTTTTTTCTTTAAATAACAGACGACAAAACATCCCTACAACCAAAGGTTCTCCTTCCACGCCGTCAATCTCCAGGCGTACCAACCGCGTTTATTTTCCGTGTACCCTCCACACCACATTAGCAAAGGCTCAGCTCAATCTCAAAGATATTACCGACCTACGGTCGTGCCAGTAGATTTGCCCTTGTAATATATATCCATGACAAGTAGGTAGTAATTATTGGTAGTAGTCGCAAAGTCTGCCTCTCTGGTGTAGTAGTTAGTATGATTAACTGCCACCTCGGGAGGTCCGGGTTCGATTGAAAATTTGAAAACTTTTGTGAGGGCTAAAAGCGGATCCACGCAGCCTCGGGAGGTCAACTGAGTAGAGGAGGGTTACACTCCATCCTCAGCCATCCCCGAAGTGGTTTTCAGTGGTTTCCTACTTGTTCTCCAGGAAATTGTTGGGATGGTACCAGTGGCGGCTCGTGCTGAATAATGTTGGTGGTTCTGCTCTGTGACGCCCAGTCCATTGCAGTAAGTGTTATAGACAAATCTAAATTCGTACTGCATACGGAAAGTCTCAGCTGAGCTCGTGTGAATCCGTCCTCCAACCCCGCGGTAACGCTTTACTCCATGTCTTATCAGTGTGAAGTTCTCGAAAATGTACCGAAATAATACCAGTAGACGTTCATCTCAATTTGTAAGACCCCACTTTCGAGGGACATCGACAATATAAATAACTGACTTGTACAAAAAACAACAATTAAAAAGTTATAAAAAATAAAGCCACTCTTCCACTTATCAAAAGAAATGTTGACCTATCGACACATTCATATTTACAAACATTCCGAGACCTGCATTCATCTTTGGCAGCCAGCTTTCTTAATGGAGGGGGAACATCATCTGATGGTACTAGCGTTTCTGTTTTCATTTTCATGACTACCTAACTCGGAAGAATTCACTACCGTTACGGAGAAACATAGTCATGATTACTGTATATACTTGTAGTCCTAAGAACTCGCTCATTCGCTTCGTACGAGAGAATTTTTTCGGTCGTTGGATAGAATTTTGCTGAAGTCCTGGTCATTTACACCAAAGACAGAAAAATATACATACCCCAATCATAAAGCACGTTGTTTGAAGACGTAACATGGATAGTAGGTTGATTTTGTGTTACTTAATCACAACCATCCTCTTTTATCACGCATTTATCCTGTATTTAAGCTATTTGGGCTTTCTTTCTACTGAACAGAAGCATCACAACTATACTGTAGTATCTGAGAATGTTGACATGTAAGAATTTTAAACCATATCAATATGCACACAGTTTTATAAGTTCTCTATTTACACTGATGAGTACAATGGAGGGAGCTTTTCCCAAACGGCTGAGATTATATCGCTGCAGCGATTCTCTCACGGACGGTGGCGCTGTCTAGTGTATTATTTACTGACTATATTGTCACGGGAATAGGTCAGATGTACTGCAAGGCGTGCAATTCATACAGAACCTTATGGGCGACCCTTAGCCACCTATCGGAAGAAAGCTGTAGTTAAGTGTGCTCTCCTGGCTCTCCTAATGTTCTGTCGTTCACAGTTCTAAACAGGGTTGCCAGATCACCAGCAGCTGTATGGTATCGATCTTTGGCTCGATATAAACACTCAGTATGAGGGATGGGATCGCTAATCGCTATATATTACTCGTTTATATTACTGTATATCTTTCATAGTGGCGGTTCTGCAGCTCTGCAGATTGTATTATGGAGCCGCGCCTGGATGGTACCTAACTGAAGGCCAAGGCCGCGTCCTTCCCTCTTTCTTGCCTATCCCTTCCAATCTTCCCATTTCCCCCACAAGGCCCGTGTTCAACACAGTAGATGAGGCTGCCTGGCCGAAGTACTGGTCCTCCTGCCCAGATGTATTTCCCAGAACCAAAGTGCCCTTGAGGCGGTAGAGGTGGGATCCCTCACTTAATACGAGGGAAAAACCATCCCTGGAGAGTAAACGGATTCAGAAAGAAAGTAATCGCAAAATATTAAACATACATTCCATTATGGCAAACCATTTCACACACGAGTATTAAGGTGAACCTAGCACACTGCACGCAAGTTAAACTTTAAAGATTGAAATTTTCGTCACGAAACGCAAACGAAAAATAATTAAAGCAATAGAGGGTTAAGTAACGACACCCAAAGTATACGATATTAACAAGGAATCCAGGTGGAGAGCGGGAAATCAGACTGATGTTGATATCGATCAAAGCGCCACGCACCGTCCAGTTGGCATGTGCAATACTAGTTGTCAATGGAAAGTCTTGTCCACTATACAAGTTGATATTTGATCAGCTCGAAGGGCACTTGACTCGGAACTGGAAGGTAGTCTATAGAAACTACATTTCACAACATGATGATAGTCAGAGCTGGTTGGGCAACGCAGAGAACTCTGGGTTTGATTCCAGGAAGGTCTCTTGATTTTATAATACATATGTTTGGCTCGTGGACTGAGTATTTGTGTTCACCTCAATACACAACGTTCAGCCCGCCTGATGGCCATGAGCGTTAAGGCGTCACGTCTTCACAGTCTGAAATCATGTTAAATGGTTCGAATCCCGTTCGTGGAAAAGAAATTTCACCACCATAATGTTGTCCAAAACTCAGAGAGGTGGTAGTATACAATAACTTCTAATCACTAGACTGAGTGTCAAAAATCCAGTTCAATTCCAAAATCTCTCGACAATATTCGAGTGGAGAGAAGGTATATGACGCTGTTGATAGAGGTTCGTCCGTCAGATGGAAACGTTTAGGTTTGAGCAGACCCATTCGTATCATTTGACAGATTAGGCTACGTGCCGACACCTCTCCCTGTCTCATTACTATCATCATTTCACACCCATTCTCGGAATTAAAAGCCATACGCTAAATAAAATCTACCGCATGTTGTCATTTTAATTTAATGTCACCTGGCGCTTGCTCGTTAACTTGAACGTTCCGTTTTACCCTAGGCTTACTAAACGCCAGAGTAAACAAAATCTCTCTCTTGGGGACCGAGTTTTATTGAATTTTGTCGGGAAAATATCAAATGTGCCACCTGAGATTTTTAATTTGCCGACAATGCACGACATGGAGTGTCCAATAAACTCTTTCCTGCCCTTCAAAATCCGAGTAAATCTGTCGGGTTTAAACCCGAGACACTCTGCCACTAATTCACAAAGGGACCTGCAGAAAGATAATGATTTTGTGTGACTCTTTCTAGCCGAGTGCAGCCCTTGTAAGGCAGACCCTCAGATGAGGGTGGGCGACATCTGCCACGTGTAGGTAACTGCGTGCTATTGTGGTAGAGGATAGTGTTATGTGGGGTGTGTGAGTTGCAGGGATGTCGGGCGACAACAGAGTATCGAACCCGGGACCCTCTGGACCAAAGGCCAACACGCTAACCTTTTAGCCATGGAGCCGAACACCTTCAGAAAGAGAGAGAGCATGTTGCCCTTAAGGTGGCCCACCTCACCCCTTCAGGTTGAAAATGAAAACTTCAGAGAGCTAGAGCAAAAATGGTCAACGGTATGCTTTCCGATCCTCTAGCTATGGAGCTATTTTCAAGCTATTTCTCCACTGTTGGATACGATCTTAGGTACAAGTCTGGCACTATTGAACTATGTCACTGGATTTTCTTGACTTACGTTCCTTCCTGCTCACCTTGTTTATTGTACTTGCCCTTAATGTTCTGCCTTTTCTTTGCAAACATCTTCTGTGAAGAATAATAAACAATCATTACACTGCATTATACGTACTTAGCGCAGGCTTCCAGAAACTTAAGTTATATGTGTTGGATAATGTTGTTTCCAATGTGAAGAAGAAAACAGCTCAACAAAATGGAACTTTTTCACTAGAATATAGTTGAAAACGATATAATGATCATTATAAATAACTGCTTAATTCTATATAAAGTCCTTCTCAATAGATTTTGGAATTTAGGTAGCCGAAATTCTAACCACCTGCCACAGGATTCAATCCTGCAACAATTAGTCCAACATTTGAGCGTGCGTACCAAATATTCAGCGAAGCCGATTCCTCGCTTAAAATTAAGCAAGAGCAACTGGTAATGCTCACGGGTATACTTCGCCACCTCATTTCCTTCAACTGTTCCTCGTTGAGAGCGCAATTTTCAAGAACATATCTTGATTTACAATTCTCGGAATATCGCTCAGTAAACTACAGTAAAGGTGTTCGTTCTGGCGAATTTATGAAGATTGCATGTGATGAAAAAAAAAGGCTAAATAAATCCTATTGGTGGAACTGGAACATGGTGCGCTGTTTCTTTGTTGTTCCTACACTTGATAACCTGGAGAGAATACAAGTAACTAGGTTGACTAGATTAGCGCAAGTTTAGGGTCGCGTGATACTCAACATGTATTATTTTGTGACTAGGGCTTTATGATGCGGTGAACAAGGTATCGTACATCCCAACCATTTAAATTAAACTTTCAGCATACAGTAATCTTCCCAAAGTCGTTATGAAATTCTCAGACGTAAGGTAAGGGTGTATTCTGCCCGAAGGCAGGTCCGAACCTCCGCAGAGGTGTTCCTGAGTCGGAGTTTACGTGCGGTAGGGTGGCCAGTTCCTTTCCGCTCCTCCATTCCCTTACCCCCACCAACAGCGCGTGGCAACCCATCCAACCACTGACCACGCCCAATGTTGATTAACTTCGGAGATCTCACGGGATCCGGTGTTTCAACACGGCTACGGCCGTTGGTCTCATACGTAGAAAAAACAGAAAACTATATATTTCTATTATTATTTTATTATTACTCATACATGCAAATATCTTTATTATATATTGTTATACCTGATATTTACTATACGCTTCCACAGTCCTCTATTTTTAACTAGTTCTGTGGCATCCTTTAATTCTATACCACTTATCTTTAAATAATTAGAAACTGAGTCAAACAATCGTCGTCTTGGTCTCCTACTTTTCTTACCCTCCATAACAAAGTCCATTATTATTATTATTATAGGTAACCTATCCTCGCCTCATATGGCGCCCACCACCGGAGCCGATTTTTACGTACAACTTCATCAATAAAATTCATTCCCAACTTAGCCTTTATCTGCTCATTACGAGTACCCTACTGTGATTGTTTCCACTTCTATGAACAAGTGATCTATAATTCTATGCACTGGGTATTGAATTACGAGTTTCGAATGGGGAGCACCCAGGAAATTCCCATACCACACCAGTGCCCCCAACAGACTAACCTACCGCCTATTCGCCTCCTGAAGAAACCAAAAAGTCCATATCGCATGGCTGACGGAGCTCTCTAGACTCCTCGACCTTCAGATCATGGTGCTCCGCTCATTTAATGTTGAAGACATTTCTTAGCACACAAAGTAAGGGGTCCCCATACAACGAAAAACGTAAAATTAAGCAATTTCCTCAACTGTGCCGAAAGTTGAAGAGCTAAAGGGCCCGAAAAGGTTTAAATTGTGAGTCTTGGATAGCTCTGTCGAACTAAAAAAATCGAAAATAACTTCCGACCTAAATGCGTTACGCGTTTTCTTTCTATTAATATCCTAGCCAAATTAACTTATTTGCATAATTCTTTCTGTAATGTATTCCTTGGTTCAATACCCTCACATGTTTTATTTTGTTTTTGTTTTTTATGTCCACACCGAATGTAGTTATAAGGGCTTGAGTGAAACTCTGCATTGACTCACATTAGCGCTCGTAGTGTTAGAAAATGTCAAACTGCTAATCTAATCGACCAGATAACGATGATTAAGAAAAGGATTGTAATTTTTAGGAATAAATAATATATTCTCATATTTCATTTACCTAAAATTCGTAGCTCACATCCTTAGGATGTTTTCAACATTGAGTTGCTTGAAGGGCTGGAACTGTGGATTTGTTTTTCCTCTGCACCAAAGGCGGCCACAAATCGGTTCAATGAGCAGCGCATAGTTCAGGCAAGTAAAGGAGCAGAGAACAGCCTAGCAGCTGCTTGCACAGTTCTCTGTTACAACTAGTGAAGGAGCAGAGAACAGCCTAGCAGCTGCTTGCAGGGCTCTCAGTTACAACTAGTGAAGGAGCAGAGAATAGCCTAGCAGCTGCTTGCAGGGCTCTCAGTTACAACTAGTGAAGGAGCAGAGAACAGCCTAGCAGCTACTTGCAGGGCTCTCAGTTACAACTAGTGAAGGAGCAGAGAACAGCCTAGCAGCTGCTTGCAAGGCTCTCGGTTACAACTAGTGAAGGAGCAGAGAACAGCCTAGCAGCTGCTTGCACGGCTCTCAGTTACAACTAGTAAAGGAGCAGAGAACAGCCTAGCAGCTGCTTGCAAGGCTCTCGGTTACAACTAGTGAAGGAGCAGAGATCAGCCTAGCAGCTGCTTGCAGGGCTCTCAATTACAACTAGTGAAGGAGCAGAGAACAGCCTAGCAGCTGCTTGCACGGCTCTCAGTTACAACTAGTAAAGGAGCAGAGAACAGCCTAGCAGCTGCTTGCAGGGCGCTCAGTTACAACTAGTAAAGGAGCAGAGAACAGCCTAGCAGCTGCTTGCAGGGCGCTCAGTTACAACTAGTAAAGGAGCAGAGAACAGCCTAGCAGCTGCTTGCAGGGCTCTCAGTTACAACTAGTAAAAGAGCAGAGTACAGCCTAGCAGCTGCTTGCACGGCTCTGAGTTACAACTAGTAAAGGAGCAGAGAACAGCCTAGCAGCTGTTTGCAGGGCCCTCAGTTACAACTAGTGAAGGAGCAGAGTACAGCCTAGCAGCTGCTTGCAGGGCTCTCAGTTACAACTAGTGAAGGAGCAGAGAACAGCCTAGCAGCTGCTTGCAGGGCTCTCAGTTACAACTAGTGAAGGAGCAGAGAACAGCCTAGCAGCTGCTTGCACGGCGCTCAGTTACAACTAGTAAAGGAGCAGAGAACAGCCTAGCAGCTGCTTGCAAGGCTCTCGGTTACAACTAGTGAAGGAGCAGAGAACAGCCTAGCAGCTGCTTGCAGGGCTCTCAGTTACAACTAGTAAAGGAGCATAGAACAGCCTAGCAGCTGCTTGCAGGGCTCTCAGTTACAACTAGTAAAGGAGCATAGAACAGCCTAGCAGCTGCTTGCAGGGCGCTCAGTTACAACTAGTAAAGGAGCAGAGAACAGCCTAGCAGCTGCTTGCAGGGCGCTCAGTTACAACTAGTGAAGGAGCCTAGCAGCTGCTTGCAGGGCCCTCAGTTACAACTAGTGAAGGAGCAGAGAACAGCCTAGCAGCTGTTTGCAGGGCGCTCAGTTACAACTAGTGAAGGAGCCTAGCAGCTGCTTGCAGGGCCCTCAGTTACAACTAGTGAAGGAGCAGAGAACAGCCTAGCAGCTGCTTGCAGGGCCCTCAGTTACAACTAGTGAAGGAGCAGAGAACAGCCTAGCAGCTGCTTGCAGGGCGCTAAGTTACAACTAGTGAAGGAGCAGAGAACAGCCTAGCAGCTGCTTGCAGGGCGCTCAGTTACAACTAGTGAAGGGGCAGAGAACAGCCTAGCAGCTGCTTGCAGGGCGCTCAGTTACAACTAGTGAAGGAGCAGAGAACAGCCTAGCAGCTGCTTGCAGGGCGCTCAGTTACAACTAGTAAAGGAACAGAGTACAGCCTAGCAGCTGCTTGCAGGGCCCTCAGTTACAACTAGTGAAGGAGCAGAGAACAGCCTAGCAGCTGCTTGCAGGGCGCTCAGTTACAACTAGTGAAGGAGCAGTGTACAGCCTAGCAGCTGCTTGCAGGGCGCTCAGTTACAACTAGTGAAGGAGCAGAGAACAGCCTAGCAGCTGCTTGCAGGGCGCTCAGTTACAACTAGTGAAGGAGCAGAGAACAGCCTAGCAGCTGCTTGCAGGGCGCTCAGTTACAACTAGTAAAGGAACAGAGAACAGCCTAGCAGCTGCTTGCACGGCCCTCAATTACAACTAGTGAAGGAGCAGAGTACAGCCTAGCAGCTGCTTGCAGGGCGCTCAGTTACAACTAGTAAAGGAACAGAGAACAGCCTAGCAGCTGCTTGCACGGCCCTCAATTACAACTAGTGAAGGAGCAGAGTACAGTCTAGCAGCTGCTTGCAGGGCCCTCAGTTACAACTAGTAAAGGAGCAGAGAACAGCCTAGCAGCTGCTTGCAGGGCTCTCAGTTACAACTAGTGAAGGGGCGAGTATCTAAACAGATTTAAACTTTTAACAGTTCTATTGTGCCTAATGTTTCATTCTATTCAGTGCATTAGATTATTACGCTTATGCTCAGTAAATATGTTTACTTATATTCATTTCATTACGTTATGCTTAGGAAACAAAATTAATAATTTGACGTGTAATAACTAAATACTCCTTTGACTACCCCCTGTACTCATAGAAATACTGTGGGCCAACATAAAATCTTGTTTAGGAATACAGTATAAACAATCAAAGACAAACACAAACGTACTATAAATGTAAACATAATACACTGCTCCAGGTGCAATGCTGTGGCGTTGCTTACGTCTTGACTCCACATATCACCATTTAGTATTTACAGCACAATCTGCTAGAATTCAGCTGCTCTCGGCTCTTCCCGCGCTCTTGCCGTTAGCTGAAGAAGTGGGGCTCTCCCATTGCTCACCTATGTTCTGCAGTAGTGTTGGCTACTGAATGCATGATTCGCAGCAGTGTTTCGATTCATTCAAGTGTCCGAGTGAATCGATTCACAGGAACGGCGAGCTCACGGCACACGATTCAGCTTACTCCCAGCGGACAGTGCTGAGTGGCGCACTCACTGGACGTTGACGGGGAGCCGAGCTTCCGCTGCAGCGAGACATTGAATCATGGCACATCGAAAGAATTGTGAACGAGCGCGGCTCAGTGAGACACAACATACACACGGCTCCTTATCGGTTCACTGGACACTGGCGGAGAGCCGAGCTTCCGCTGCAGCGAGACATACAGTGAGCCATGGTACACTGAAAGAATCGTATGCTATAATGGACTCTCGAGCTCAGCTCATATGAAAATTATACCCATTTGCATTCACTGTCCTCTTCTTACAGGGAGGATTAAATAATAGATGGATTTATTTGCAGTGTTAAAAAGGTAGTCAAAACATAATTCTGAAGTAGCTAGTAAGTAGGTAGGCTATTAGGTTATACTATTTATTAGTTTAATGAATCTTAGTATTATAACTTAGTTGACATTTGACAATTAAACTCGACTCTAGCCTGCCCTATGACTATGAGTCATACTCATGACCACTCAAAAGTACTTGATTTTTATTGGGAAGAACGGCTCAGTATTCTCTCTGTTCATACGTCACATCGTTGCACAAGACTTCAATAATATGTGGACAGACGCAATACCGGTATTTTAACCAACAGTATGATGAATCAGAAAACCAGCGGGCTACAGTACATCTCGGGTAGCCTATACAAAATATGACGATTTAAAAAAATCCTCGGCTGATAGATGGTTTTCCGTAGTTTCCCCATTTTCACCTTAATTCAGGCCATGGCTGCTACCTCCTAATCCTAACCTTTCCCACCTTGCGTCGCCGGAAACCTTCGATATATTAGAGTGAGTAGCATTTTTGCTAAGAAAGGAGTTCATAGTATGAATACCAGATGGCAGCAGCGAGCACTGAATGCTGTTGCATCTGTCTTACCAGTACATCCTACACAGATTCAGTAGGAGCGGTGACTAATGTGCCGCGAATCGGATCACTGTATCGATTCAGTAACGTGAACGGAATCAAATGAATCGATTCAGTAAAGTGAATCGAATGTCCCATCACTATTCTGCAGCATCGTCAAGAATCGCCTTCACAACCGTGTCATATCATCTGAGGGGCCTGACCTAGACGCTGAATCTCTTTGTTATTATATCCCTCAGGCAAACCCCTACTCCTTAATCCATAGTGACATTTCCTCAATGGACACGTGGACCATACAGCATTCGGCTATAGTAGGCTACTACAATTTAAAAACCATTATCCTATTTTTCTCTGCCACCCGAAGTGTTTAGATCTCACTCGAAAAAAATTACACACTCATTCCGAAGGCCTGAAGTGAATTTCTAGTGAGATATATTTCGATGTTTCTGAATGTAAAAAGACTCCGTTTTTCATTTGCCTGATTGATGAAACTCCAGAATTTGATCTTCCATCTGATGTAAATATGCTTCGTAGGCATGAGAACGAGTCTACGGTCTACGTCCTCTAGCCTCTGGCATACAGCAGTTTTCTCGCGTACACTGGCAACCACTATGCTAGTTTTCACTTTCTTGACGTTCGTGTTATAACTGGTACTGAGAATGATCTGACAAAGAGATCTTATTAATTTTCAACGAACACTGCTATGCCATCAGTATAACGCAGCATATCATCTTTCTCCGCTTGACTACAAACTCCTTCTGTTACTTCTAGAGTCTCTCTCACATTGTCCAACCCTCTCAGAATAATACATTCACGATGAATGTCCTATAATCATATCGCCTTTAATTACTGAAATAGTTGGCCGTGCGGTTAGCGGCGTGCAGCTGTGAGCTTCCATTCCGCAGGCAGTGGACTTGAACCCCACTATCGGAAGTCCTGGAGATGGTTTTCCGTGATTTCCCATTTCCACAGCATGCAAGTGCTGGCACTGTACCTTAATTACGGCCACGGCCGCTTCTTTCTCACTACTAGCCCTTCACTATGCATAGTCGCGGTAAGATCTATCTGTGTCTTTGTGACGTAAAGAAACTTGCAATTTCCTTTTAATTTAATCGTAATTATTACTCTCAATTCAAAGTTCAAATCAAATATTCAACGGGATTTATTTAATGTACATGCTGCCGTTACCATGGATACCTAAGCCCCTCTAACACGCGTGCTGTTAACAGCGCTTCTCTGATGCTCTTCCCATTAACGTATAGGATAATACCGTCACGATACAGCCGCCAAGCGGCTGAAACCATAATGATCAAAAGGAAATGGCACTACAGTATTCCCTTTCACAATTAAATAGCTTATTTAAACCTCACCTGGCCTTCCTAATTTGTATCAGGGTAGATTTTCTGAGCTCTGTAAAAATATCCTCGTCGGATTCGCAGTGAAGGAGTAGCGTGCCATCCCCTTACCCGGAGGACCCTTGTGGGATTCCCGACCAGGTGAGGGATTTTTACCTGTATCTGAGGGTTGGTTCGATGTTCGTTCTGCCTACGTGATTAAAATTGAGGAGCTATATGACAGTGAGATAGTGGCCCCGGTCTAGGAAACCAAGAATAACGGCCGTAAAGATTCCTCGTGCTCACCACATTACACCCCAAGGTAGTTAGAGTAACAGGTAGGGATAACGCGCAGGTCTGTCTCCCCACCACACATAGCCGTCGGTGACGTAATCGGAACCCTGACGTCTCAACGCCTTGTCTTCCATATGAGAGAATGCACAGCTGTGAGCGATTCTGTGTTAGCCAAAAATTAGAAATAAGAGAACTTTACTGATATTTTAACCTCACCTCAGAAAAGGCATTCCACTGTTACATTATAGTAATAATATGAGATCGAATACAATGTGGACCAGGCAGCATTTCTGAAGTAATTAGACGGTCCGTATAACATGTAACAATGCTAAGATTGTGATCACAGCACTTTTTTTGCTAATTGCTTTACGTCACACTGACACAGATAGGTCATACGGCGACGATGGGATAGGAAAGGCCTAGGAATGGGAAGGAAGCGGCCGTGGCCTTAGTTAAGGTACAGCCCCAACATTTGCCTGGTGTGAAAATGGGAAACCACGGAAAACCATTTTCAGGGCTGCCGACAGTGGGATTCGAACCCACTATCTCCCGGATGCGAGCTCACAACTGCGCGCTCCTAACCGCACGGCCAACTCGTCCGGTAATCACAACACTAAAAAGGGTCTCTAATTGCTACAGACTCGAACATTAAATATTGATGACTACAAGAAGAATATCCTATGTTAAAAAAATATTAGGAAACTTTATTTGCCCTACACTGTCCACAACACAACAGTAGAATGTTCTCCTCCAAGTGCCAAGAACGTATAAATTTCACGTTAATATTAGATAGCCTATGCACATTAATGTACCTGTATATCAACATTGTTAGCACTAGTTTCATATACAACATAATAAATTGCCTTCCATAACAAAATTAACACGGGTGTTATTAACCAAGAATAATGCTGAAATTTAAAA
Organism: Anabrus simplex; assembly: GCF_040414725.1. NCBI lineage: Eukaryota > Metazoa > Arthropoda > Insecta > Orthoptera > Tettigoniidae > Anabrus > Anabrus simplex. The sequence goes on along the minus strand of NC_090273.1, from coordinate 26,002,121 downwards.
AATATATATTATCAAACACACTTATCTATAGCATCAGTGGAATTACTTTGCTTTTCTTCTTTCCTTATCGATATTACATTAGTTGAAACTCAGTCTCTTGAATGCCTTACTTTTGATTAAGGTGTTCACTCGAATTTAAAAAAAGCGGATTCTCAAGAAGCAATTCGCAAATTCACGAATTTCGGGGAATTTCTTCATCAGGAAGTCCGTAAAGTTTGTGATGATGTTAGAACCCTCTTTCAGTTCTTTGCTGTGGTAAAAATTTAACTTCGTTGCCATAAGACCTATCTGTGTCGGTGCGACGTAAAGCAAATAGCAAAAATAATTAACTACCGAGCTCGATAGCTGCAGTCACTTAAGTGCGTCCAGTATCCAGTATTCGGGAGATAATGGATTCGAACCCCACTGTCGGCAGCCTTGAAGATGGTTCTCCGTGGTTTCCCATTTTTACACCAGGCAAATGCTGGGGCTGTACCTTAATTAAGGCCACGGCCGCTTCCTTCCCACTTCTAGGCCTTTCCTGTCCCATCGTCGCCATAAGACCTATCTGTGTCGGCGCGACGCAAAGCAAGTAGCAAAAAAAATTAACTCTTTTCCATCTACGCTACCGTTTTGTACCATCTCTCTGCAGGCTGCATCAAACTGTCCACCCCTTGTTGTAGGTTGATCTGTTTTCTCTCCATAATCGCTTTCTATGGCGAGGTTCTTATTCTTTACACTAAAAATACAGCCAGCGAAGTATTCAAGCAGATCATCACGATGTTTGGTTTCATGACTGTTCTCGAGATGTTCAACTAGCTCTTTAATGGCTTTACGAACCCTGGCTCATCCTCCGGTAAAGAATAGGATGTTGTGGGCTCAACGCTGCCCTTAGTCTGGCACACGATATCCGAGATTCGATCGACTTCATCAGTAGCATATGCAAAAATATCTTCACGTAATGTTTCATGATCTTCTGGAGAATAATTGGAACTTCTTATCACCTCGGAAGCATTGAGGCTGAGAAGCAATGCTTTTATGCTTTGCGTCATAGCTGTCGGAAGTGGATGGTCATAAAATCTTCCGAACCCTCGAATATGAGAAAAATAGCTTTCAATGGTATCTTGATTACTTCTTGCTGTAACCTTCTTTTAGGTCAGTGGCTTTAGGGAATAAGCGAGAGGGTATGTTTCGTTCCTTCGCGTGCTTGCTATGATTTGTGCAAATTGCATCGGCGCAACAAACGATACTGAGAAGTGTACACTATTACTGCTTTTTACGTGTCGACACATAAAATAAACACACACGGTTTCTTATACACCACAGATATGTTACTATCATGTATTGTTAACTCCTAGCTTCTGGGTGCACAGCGATTCTTATTCTAACTACCTCGACCTCGTTCAGGGCACCTTTAGCGCGAGGATCCTGCGTGACGTCACAGACCCGCATTGCTACTGCGCATCTCTCCCGTGATACCTACCTTCTAATCTACGTACCTTGACTACATCCCATAAACTGCAGGCCTTCGGGCTGAGCAGCGGTCAGTGGTAGGTCATGGCCTTTCGGGGCTGTTGATCCATGGGCTTTGGTTTGGTTTCGTTAGGTAAAACTATCCTGACAATCTTAAAATCACGTTCTAAGCTTGTAAACCTTGTCGAATTTTCACTTACAGTACGTTTGTTCCCAGGACCTTTTCAGTTAAAATTCGAACATTAAATATTGATGACTACAAGAAGAATATCCTATGTTAAAAAAATATTAGGAAACTATATATGCCCTACACTGTCCACAACACAACAGTAGAATGTTCTCCTCCAAGTGCCAAGAACGTATAAATTTCACGATAATATTAGATAGCCTATGCACATTAATGTACCTGTATATCAGCATTGTTAGCACTAGTTTCATATACAAAATAAATTGCCTTCCATAACAAAATTAACACGGGTGTTATTCATCAAGAATAATGCTGAAATTTAAAAAATATATATTATCAAACACACTTATCTATAGCATCTGTGGAATTACTTTGCTTTTCTTCTTTCCTTATCGATATTACATTAATTGAAACTCAGTCTCTTGAATGCCTTACTTTTGATTAAGGTGTTCACTCGAATAAAAAAGAGCGGATTCTCAAGAAGCAATTCGCAAATTCACGAATTTCGGGGAATTTCTTCATCAGGAAGTCCGTAAAGTTTGTGATGATGTTAGAACCCTCTTTCAGTTCTTTGCTGTGGTAAAAATATAACTTCGTTGCCATAAGACCTATCTGTGTCGGTGCGACGTAAAGCAAATAGCAAAAAAAAATTAACTACCGAGCTCGATAGCTGCAGTCACTTAAGTGCGTCCAGTATCCAGTATTCGGGAGATAATGGATTCGAACCCCACTGTCAGCAGCCTTGAAGATGGTTTTCCGTGGTTTCCCATTTTTACACCAGGCAAATGCTGGGGCTGTACCTTAATTAAGGCCACGGCTGCTTCCTTCCCACTTCTAGGCCTTTCCTGTCCCATCGTCGCCATAAGACCTATCTGTGTCGGTGCGACGTAAAGCAAATAGCAAAAAAAATTAACTCTTTTCCATCTACGCTACCGTTTTGTACCATCTCTTTGCAGGCTGCATCAAACTGTCCACCCCTTGTTGTAGGTTGATCTGTTTTCTCTCCATAATCGCTTTCTATGGCGAGGTTCTTATTCTTTACACTAAAAATACAGCCAGCGAAGTATTCAAGCAGATCATCACGATGTTTGGTTTCATGACTGTTCTCGAGATGTTCAACTAGCTCTTTAATGGCTTTACGAACCCTGGCTCATCCTCCGGTAAAGAATAGGATGTTGTGGGCTCAACGCTGCCCTTAGTCTGGCACACGATATCCGAGATTCGATCGACTTCATCAGTAGCATATGCAAAAATCTTCACGTAATGTTTCATGATCTTCTGGAGAATAATTGGAACTTCTTATCACCTCGGAAGCATTGAGGCTGAGAAGCAATGCTTTTATGCTTTGCGTCATAGCTGTCGGAAGTGGATGGTCATAAAATCTTCCGAACCCTCGAATATGAGAAAAATAGCTTTCAATGGTATCTTGATTACTTCTTGCTGTAACCTTCTTTTAGGTCAGTGGCTTTAGGGAATAAGCGAGAGGGTATGTTTCGTTCCTTCGCGTGCTTGCTATGATTTGTGCAAATTGCATCGGCGCAACAAACGATACTGAGAAGTGTACACTATTACTGCTTTTTACGTGTCGACACATAAAATAAACACACACGGTTTCTTATACACCACAGATATGTTACTATCATGTATTGTTAACTCCTAGCTTCTGGGTGCACAGCGATTCTTATTCTAACTACCTCGACCTCGTTCAGGGCACCTTTAGCGCGAGGATCCTGCGTGACGTCACAGACCCGCATTGCTACTGCGCATCTCTCCCGTGATACCTACCTTCTAATCTACGTACCTTGACTACATCCCATAAACTGCAGGCCTTCGGGCTGAGCAGCGGTCAGTGGTAGGTCATGGCCTTTCGGGGCTGTTGATCCATGGGCTTTGGTTTGGTTTCGTTAGGTAAAACTATCCTGACAATCTTAAAATCACGTTCTAAGCTTGTAAACCTTGTCGAATTTTCACTTACAGTACGTTTGTTCCAAGGACCTTTTCAGTTAAAATTCCCTGCTGTTGATGGGGGAGTCGTCAGAGGCGCCTAAAAGTAGGGCCGCGAGATCTCAACTCAGGAGAGTGGGTTGGTGACCAAGGTTACCGTAACTTAGTTTAGCATTGCTTGTGCCAGGCTCTTCACTCTTATCTGACCTCCCTTGATCAACACTTGTTTTCTTGTCACCTCGACGGTATTTGGATTCTCATTTTTCATGCCCTTCATAGCCCCTCCCAATTTTTAATTTGTTTTACGTCGTACTGACACAGATAGGTCTTATGGCGACGATGGGATAGGAAAAGGGATACGAGTGGCCTTGATTAAAGTCCATCCCCAGCATTTTCCTGCTGTAAAAATTGGAAACCACGGAAACAATTCTCAATGTGCCAACAGTGAGGTTTGAATCCACTATCTCCAGAATGCAAGCTCACCCCTAACCGCACGGCCACTTGTTCGGTATAGCCCTAGCATTCCATTTGCCTATGCCCCACTTCTTCTAAGAATCGCACCTCTTCGTGTTTTCGCTCAGATTGATGTTAAGAGAGGAAGATTACTACGATTTACATCCTGCTAAAACAACATTCACCAGAAAAATGTGTGGTTCTATCATGCGTTCAACACATGTCGTTTCTGCCCCATTTTCGCTCCTCACTGAAATACTGTTGTCATGTCAGAATTGCCAGCCTTCTCCCAACGCTCCAGTTCATCGCGTTCAGCTGACACAAGGGTGTACAATTATTCTTTCTAGCTGCTCTTGACCGAGAGATTTCAATTCATTTTGCTGGCTTGCAGCGCTGTTTTCAGAAGTACACCTAGGTAACTACCGCTTCCTATTCTACTGTAATCCTGGAGGAAGAGGAAGTGGTCCTAGAATGGAACAAGCCATGAAGAGTGTGAAGCCTGACCAAGTGGCTCAGAGAGTAGAGTTTTGCAATGTTACTTGCTTTACGTCCCACTAACTACTTTAACGGTTTTCGGAGACGCCGAGGTGCCGGAATTTAGTCCCGCAGGAGTTCTTTCACGTGCCAGTAAATCTACCGACACGATACTGACGTATTTGATCACTTTCAAATACCACTGGACTGAACCAGGATCGAACCTGCCAAGTTGGGGGTAGAGTTTTGGGTTCCTTAGTGCAAGTTGGCGGAATCCTTCCCAATTCACTCCGGTGGTATTTGAAGGTGCTGAGATACGTCAGTCTGGTGTCGGGAGATCTACTATAATTACTATTTTATTATAAATTATGATTACGGAGCCAGCTGGATACGGGATTTGGATCACGTAGCTCTTGGCTTACATTCGGTTTCGAACTCTCCCCCTGTACGCAGCTCTGAATACGGTTTTCCTTTCAGCATGGATATGTTTTTGAGGTGTTGGTCTATCTGAAATTAAGGTCATCAGTTTCTCGAGACAATTTTATCAATTGTAACCAGTGTTCGTCTATCAGTCAATCACGAATCAGTCACCACTGATCTGCATTTAGGGCAATCGCCAAGGTGGCAGATTCCCTATCTGTTGTTAACCTAGTATTTTCTTAAATAAATTGTAAAGAGTTTGGAAATTTATTAAGCATCTCCCTTGGTAAATTATTACAATCCCTAACGTTTCTTCCTATAAACTGGGAATGATCTCGCAAATAGCCCTTATTAATTTTCAACCAACACTGCTATGTCAGCAGTATAACGCAGCACATCACCTTTCTCCGCTTGACTACAAACTCCGCCTGTTACTTCAAGAGTCTCTCTCACATTGTCCAACCCTGTGAGATTGCATTCCGTAGATGGTGGGATCGAATTTCCTCATTGACAGCCCTGAAGATGTTTTACCGTGATTTCCCATTTCCACACCAGGAAAATGCTCGGATTGTACCTTAATTAAGACCTCCACCGCTTTCGGAATAAATAATGGAATGGAGTCTCTTCCGAATGTTCCAGCTTCCTTACTCAGCCAGTAAATATACTTTTACCATAGTAATTTCGCTCTTTCAAACAGTATTTTTTATATATAATCTATTAAACACATTGTGTACAAGATGTTAATTAATTAAACGAAGTTAGCATCATTTGCATAGTGTGACAAATTCAAATGTTCCACATTTCGTAAGGGGTAGATAAATGAGTTTTGCAGCGGTGCCCTTCCCATATATATATATATAGGTATGTGACATACATGTAGTAAATAATAGCAAGTTTTAAAGACATTATACAAAATACCGTTCGGTCTATGTCCAGCTGATTGTGTAACGCCAGTCCCACCTCTGGAATTACAGATCTGCTGTCATGAGCAGCATTACTGTATGTCTAACTGTGTAGAGGTGTGAGTGTTTGAAAAGGCACTTTTGAGAAGGTATGCCATGGCATTTTCTTCACGCTCGCTTTTCGAACATACGCACAGTGTCGACGCTCGGAGTGACTACTACTGTGGCCCGCTACACAAATTAGGAGCCCTTTGAGAAACATTCTCCTATGGAAAGCACCTGGAGCAGGGGTCCGTAGAAAGTGTCTCCCGTAGTGCTTCAGGAGATTCACTGATTGGCCTGCTAACAAAATCTTCTTATTACGACGCCGTCTCCCTGCGAATGTTGGCGATCCAATTGATTATGATAACCCGTGAAACAGCGGCTTGAAATACTTCAATGGAAGTTCGTCCATACCAGCGACGCAGACCTTTAAGCCAGGAATTTCTCCGTCTTCCCACAGATCGTTTTCCCTCAATTTTCCCCTCGATGATGAGTTGGAGAAGTCCATATCTTTCACCTTTCATGATGTGCCGATGTACCTGAGTTTTCGTTCGTTGACCATTGTTAGAAGCTCCTTTTTCTTATTTAACAAGTTGAGGACTTCTTTATTGGTCTTCCTTTCTACACAGGACATTCTTCTGTACAAGTACATTTCGAAAGCTTAAATCTGCCTCTCCAGAAAGGGGATGAGCCTCCATGCTTCAAAACCCTCCAGGACAGGGAAAACATAACATCGCAACATCTGAACTCGAAGCTGAAGGTTGAGATCTCAACTGGTGAACAGGGCCTTCACAAAAATCAACCGACTCAAAAATTCTGATGATACGCAAGGTTGTAGAAAAACGGGAACTGAATGCAGGTTACTTCCAATAATCCATTAGAACACCTATATATCGGACAATCATGGCACAGTTGTATGGAACGGACTCCAACCAAATTCGGACCCATATGGAAAAGGTCTCAAAGTCCGACTCGTTGGCTGAATGGTCAGCGTACTGGCCTTCGGTTCAGAGGGTCCCGGGTTCGATTCCCGGCCGGGTCGGGGATTTTAATCGCTTCTGATTAATTCTTCTGGCTCGGGGACTGGGTGTATATGTCCGTCCCAACACTCTCCTCATCATATTCACACAACATACTACACTACCAACCACCACAGAAACACGCAATAGTGCTTACATCCCTCCATAGAGGGTTGGCGTCAGGAAGGGCATCCGGCCGTAAAACAGGGCCAAATCCACATGTGCGACGCAGTTCGCACCCGCGACCCCACAGGTGTGGGAAAAGCGGCAGGAAAAGAAGAAGAAGAAGAAGATGGAAAAGGTCTCAAGGTCTCAAGTTTTATTGTGAGGACATCGCGGGAAATGGAACTGGAATTAGGAATTAGTGTAATTCCGTTTCAAGACTTTCCTGAACAGCATTGAAACCTGTCCGTTGGACTTCTGCGCACTTGGACTGTTGAAAAGGTGTCTCCTACATCGCCGTCCGTGCACCCTGGATGGTCTAATGAGAGCCTTCAGGGAGAAATGGGGCGGAATTCCCGTGCCTGTGCTCCGTCGGAGTTCGGTTCAATGTTAACTTCGATATTCAGACATCTCACCTCCATGACCACCACTGGTCGTGTTCTGCTCGACCCAAAGCATTGTCAACTATCGCTCGACATATCCCTTGAAAATCGGTCGGATATAAACAGAATAATTACGAGATATGCAGCGACCTGAGAAAAAAATAGAGTTTTATGCGGGATAGCATATCAAGTGAGCGCATGTTATCAGATGGAGAAAGGTTCTGCTAAAACGAGGCATGAAGTTTAGCCGAAGTAAAAACGAGTATCTATGCTGTAAGGTGGGCAAAGAAGAAGTGCGATCTGTGGAATTCCAAGGTGATGTCATCAAGTCGGTTACTTTGTTCCTTACTTGGGATCGATTATACAACAGGATGGACACGTTGCAATGGAAGTATCTTCTAGAATCCCAAAGGGATGGAGGAACTGGAAGACGATGTCAAGAGATCTCTGTTATAGGAAGGTGCCAATAAAAACTTACAGGTCAGCCATGAGACACTGTGTTGTAGGCCTTTGAAACGGTGCTTCTGAGGAACAACGATATGAGCAGATTACAGATAGTAGAGATGACGATGTGCGGTGTCACTAGAAAGGATCGCCTCTGAAAACTACCAACATTATGGTAAATATTCAGGGGTCAAGATTATGGCGGTTTGGTCATTTGATGAGGAGGGACAATGACTTATTATTACTATTATTATTATTATTATTATTATTATTATTATTATTATTATTATTATTATTATTATTATTATTATTAATCTAGTCTCTACAGCTCATTGTAAGCCATTTATCTCGATCCAACGCTAATTCTTTCCCATTTCTACAGACCATTTCCCGAAGATCTTCAATGACTCCATGCGTCCATCTGGTTCTCAGTCGACCTCGTCCTCTCTGCCGCCTGGATTTCCCTTTAATGCCTTTAAAGTTACCTCCGCATCACTCTTCCGTTCCATGTGCCCGGCCCACTTCAATGTGGCTGATTTCACTATTCTTCTAACAAGTGGATCTTTATAAATGGTGAACAGTTCGTGACTGAACCTTTTCCTCCACGTTTCTCTTTCATAGATTGGCCCGCTGATTCTTCGAAGTATCTTTCTTTCAAAGGCATTAAGCATACCTGGTATTTTTTCCTGTTAGTGGCCAAGTTTCTGAGGCATATGTTAGCACAGGTCTTAAAAGTGTTTTGTAGATGGTTAACCCGGTGGTTCGAGTCAAGAGCCTTGAGGAGAGACAAGATAATACGGTTAGAGCAAAATAGGCTCTGTTGGCTGCTATTTATCTCGTAAGTAGGTGACTGTCGATCCCAAATATTTAAACTGCTGAACTCTCTCATAGGTGCAATTGCCCACAGTTACTGAGGCTGGTATGTTCTCCTTGCATGCTTTCCCAGCAGCCATATATTCAGTTTCATGCCCGTTTATGTTCAGTCCTGTTTTCCTACTGGCCTGTTCAAGGGCGATTGACGTCTCTTCCATTGCCTTTCGAGTTCTTGCCATTATATCTGTGTCATCAGCCTAGGCAAGTAGCTGCACTAGGGACAATGACAGCATCGGAAAAATGATTACACGCACCCAAGTTGAAGGGAAGAGGAAGCGTGGTCGACCAAAGAAGAGGTGGATGGAGCTACGTGATGCAAATGAATCCAAATATGTAAATATCTCAGGACAAAGAGAACGATGGAAGAGACTCATCAGAAACAGCGACCCTGTATAATGCGAGATAAATCGAAGAAGGAGAAGAAGAAACACAAGAAGAAGAATAAGAGGAAGAAGGAAAAGAACTGTTATCAGGGTTTCACTGTAATAGTTACCTAGTCCATACCATAAATATGATTATTGGTCTTATACTGGGAGTATAATTTAAAACTTCGCACTTCTGCTCACAGGCCACGGCAATCCCCATTCCAGTGCCTTATGGCTTGGCGTGATAATAAGTGTTGACAGCTGAGGCAGCAGTTCGCTGGTAACTATTGAACTCTTAAGGTGTGTGTTGTTAGGTTATTATCACGATGGTTAAGTACAATACCACACAGGGAAAATGTTTGGTCGACTGTTATTCCACAAGAAAAAGAAACCAGTTCAAAGATCTCTTCGAAAATTCCATATATATTTTCCGTTTGTACAGTACTATCAAAATTACGTGCAACAACTCGTTCACAAGTGGCGTAGTACCAGTTCCGTAACTAATAAGAGAGAAAAAGGAGAACAGCTCTCACACAGTAGAGGTTAGAAGATATACAGGCAAGACTGCAAGTCAGTCTACATAAGTCGCTTCGGAAAGTAGCTCAGGAAATTGGTATTTCACATTCGTCAGCACATAATACAAGAAAATTATTACATTTACGATCTTACGGGACTCATTCAGGGGTAGCTCACTTTCATTTACTAGTTTATTTATTTATTTATTTATTTATTTATTTATTTATTTATTTATTTATTTATTTATTTATTTATTTATTTATTTATTTATTTATTTATTTATTTATTTATTTATTTATTTATTTATTTATTTATTTATTTACTCAGTCAGTCAGTCAGTCAGTCAGTCATTTATTTATTTATTTATTTATTTATTTATTTATTTATTTATTTATTTATTTATTTATTTATTTATTTATTTATTTATTTATTTATTTATTTATTTACTCAGTCAGTCAGTCAGTCAGTCAGTCAGTCAGTCAGTCAGTCATTTATTTATTTATTTATTTATTTATTTATTTATTTATTTATTTATTTATTTATTTATTTATTTATTTATTTATTTATTTATTTATTTATTTATTTATTTATTTATTTATTTGGCCAGATCACGTATATAGCTGGTGAGTTTAGTTTCGTTCGGTTTCTATGTGCATAATCATGCCGATTCTCTGGGACGATTACGTCCGCTCGCCATAGATGGCACTACGCTCTCTGTCACAGCTTCTGTGCGATGTTATGCGTCGGTACTCCGCTACGAAGTCTTAAATTATACTACCTGTATTTTTAAACATTATTTATTTCGTATGTTCTGCTTGCCATGACTTCCAACAACCAATATCTCACTCACCAATTTCACTGAAAACTGTTGAGTATGAATGTGCTTAGCCTTATGAACACCTCTGTTTGCTTCCAGTTAGCAGTGGTGTTATCTTTCCGCTGTAATACAACACACTTTACCAAGACACACAGGTATAAAATTTAGTGTGTAGGAGAATAATCTAGCGAAGAGAGAAATTACCACGGAATGAGAATGAATCAAGGTAGTGTTGCGGTTAACACTTCATTGCCAAGTTTACTCAAGTTGTACAGCGGGGAGGTAGGGATATCTTATCCGTCAAGTCATTAATTACAGCGCTTCAAGCGGCCAGGCCGGGACATTAATCCCGAGACCTGAGCGGTTTAATTCGACAGCACCAGAATTTCCACTCCTTATTTACGGCAACACTCAACTCGTGGGTCGCAGACTCCATGAAACACATGTACACTGCATTAAAGGAAATAATAATGCCTCAAACTTACGTTACGGTGTACATATAAGATTAAAAATAAATATATTTCATTCTCCTCCATTACTCAACCTATTACGTAAGAGGTCAAGAATGACACTCTAAGTCATGGACAATTAGGTCTCTGTAGTCGTTGTTTAGGTATGTAGTAACAATAATGTTATTGATTTTTATATCCAACTTACTACTTTTACTGTTTTTGAAGAAGCCGAGGTGCCTAAATGTTGTGCCTCAGGAGTTTTTTTTACGTACCAGTAAATCTACCGACTCGAGGCTGGCCTATTTGAACGCCTTCAGACACCAGTGTACTGGCCGGAATCCAATCCACCAACTTCATCTGTACCGTCTGAACAACTCAGCCCTGCCCTCCATATTCTCCTAACATAGCACCGTATGAACTTTTCCCCTGTTCCTCTCCCAGATAAACTCTGAAAGGTATGTTTCACAAGGATATTATAGAAAGCTCCAAAAGCAAAGCTGGAAACCATTTCAGATACAAAGTTCTTAGGCTTGCTTCAATATCTTCAGAGATATTGACTTAGTGCAGTTATTGTACAGATGATTAAGAATAATAAATACCGATAATCATTATATTTAAAATGTTATTTATCACAGTGTCCTGAAGCATTTAAGAAAAATATGTTATTTTTTTGTTTTTATTGGCCTACTAAGGACCACGTTATTTCTGCTGTCTTCTCTGGGCTTTTATCTTTACCCAGTGCTCATTCATTCGTTGCTGGTGTTGCTCTTTTCTTTCTTTCGTCCACGTCTTCCCCGTCTCCAACCTTCGCCTTTCTTGAAAACCCTGATGGTCTTTTAGTTTCCTCCTGAGCGGGTTGCTTTCTTGCATATCTTCATAAGTGATCCCCATCTCCTGTAGGTTCCAAGTTGTCTGGGTCTTCTTACCTTTATATACTGTAGGTAAAGATCTGGTTCGATAATCGTGTGGGTTTCATTCTTAGCACGTGGCCATAAAATTCAATTCTCCTTCTCCGCATGACATCACAGATCTTCTGCAAATGAGTATACAGCTCATGCCGACGTCAATATTCAACTTTACCTTTATTTGGGCCAAGAATTTTCCTTAACATCGTCCTTTCTTATTTCCAATGTTTTTATCAGACCTTTCTTGTTCATAGCAAGGCATTTCGCCGCATACAAAGCCTGTGGTCTTATGACAGTGCAAAAATATCTGAGTTTTACGTTCAAGGATATGGACTTTCTGTTGTAAACATCTTTGATCAGTTGATAAGACATTTCCATTTTAATCATGCGCGACGCGAAAGTTTCTTTTCAGAGATGATTGGTTACATCCACTCACAAAGATATTTAAATGTATCTGTCCGTTTGATTGCCCCCTTGTTTATTTTATTATTATTATTATTATTATTATTATTATTATTATTATTATTATTATTATCATCATTGTCTGCCTAGCCGAGGTAATAAATGCGTGTTCGATTCATTCGTGGAAATATTTTGAGACGATATTTCCATTTCTGGAGAGGCATTATTCCCCCGAGGTTCACTCAGCCTGCAACAAAAATGAGAACTAGGTTAATTCCTGTCGGCAAAGGCGACGGAGCATACAGCTAATGACACTATCCGAAGAAGTGGTGAGATTACTAACATAAATTCTAGGGGCTCTAATAAATGTTCCCCTAATGCTTATGCAAATTTCATAGCAGAACCCTTGTCCGAGCCACAGTGAACTTGTTAACTCCTTCGGTAAGATCGCATTGAATCTATTATTGTCTAAAATTCCAGAACCTAATTATTATTATGGTTAAAATGATACATTAGAACGACTTGCTCATCTTTCCTGTTAAACTATTGCAGTAATTATGTAACCAAATTTTTATTTGCAGTAGAACAGGAGAATCACTCGAAATGGTTAACATTCCTAATTGGCAATTGGTCGTTCAAATTCGATTGCGAGTTCCTACACTAATTTTCCAGACTGTGCGCTCGTGACCACACTAGTTGATGTCAGTGCCGTCACTTGAAGCTTTGTGAAGCGCAGAGACACATCTAACAAATCTATAAAGACACGTATTATTGTGAAAACGCCTGACTTACGATATTCGCTTACACAGCTGATAACGTGTATTCAAAACCAAATATTTCTCTGTCTGTCCAATGAGGCCTGCGGTATACATGGTCCCGGGTTCAATTCCGGTCGGGTTCGGGGATTTTAATCGCGTTTTGTTAATTCCTCTGAACTGGACACTGCGTATTTGTGTTAGTCTGAACACTTTCGTCTTCATACACTCACAACACCCGACGAACCACGACAGAAAACACGCAAATGTGAAAGCACCCCTTCACATAGAGTCGGCTACAGGAGGGGCATCCGGCCATAAACAAGGAGCAAGTTCATATGTGCGTTACAATTCTCAGGCAAAACCCCCATCAAGGTGTGAGTAAAGCAGTAGAAGAAGTGTTAAAACATTTCAGTGCGATGGTAGGAAGTACATTGCTGTTGACATCGTTCAAGGCAGGTACGGCGAGCTCAATTGCCACCAGCACGCTTACAGGGCAAGTGTGAGAGTTCATAACTGATGACGTAACAGATATGTGAGTAGAGACAAAGCATAGCAGTGCAACAGGTGACTATGTCGGATATATACTTAGTATCATGTAAAGTTGGCCCGAAAATAGCAAATATGGTTGTCCTCAGTATGGCTCATCACTCGAGTCCATATAAAAGCAAAGCAAAGTCATCTCCGTACAGGCCATGAAGGCCCTTGGAGGATGATGGTAGAGTGGTTAGCTCTACGCTCGGCCGTCTTTGCCCCCAGGAATTAACCTGGTACTCGTTTTTGGTGTAGGCTGAGGGTACCTCAGGGCCATGTGCACCTCCGGAAGTGGAAATCTCGTTTCTTAAATTTTACGACTTCCTGACGGGGAATCAAACCCACGTCCTTCCGGGCGAGCCGAGCACGCCTTTACCGCCTCGGCCAGGCAGCCCCTACTCGAGTCTATATGTTTGGAAATTTATAGGTCAGAATGAAAACGTACTGAAGGGATTAACAAGTATACCGCAGCCCGGAAAATACATCTGCCATGAGACTTGCATAAACATTAAGGGCCCGGCCTATTAGAACCCCTAGAAGTAATCTTACTCTCGCTATTTTACGGAAGAGCGGGCTAGCATAAACAGTACGGGCCCGGCTTATTGGGACCCCTAGACGTTATGTTACTCTCACACTCTTAGAGAAGAGCTAGATAGCGTAAACAGTAGGGACTCGGCCTGTTAGAACCCCTAGAAGTTATGTTACTCTCACTATCTTATAGAAGAGCAGGCTAGCATAAACAGCAGGGGGCCGGCCTATTGGGACCCCTAGACATTATGTCACTCTCACTAAATTACGGAAGAGGGGGTTAACATAAACATAAGGGACCCGGCCTATTAAAACCCCTAGAAGTTATGTTACTCTCATTATTTTACGGAAGAGCGGGTTAACATAAACAGTAGGGACCCGGCCTACTAGAACACCTAGTTACTCTCACTACAATACGGAAGAATGTGCTAGATACTTCCAACAGTCGAATTAGTTTGCATTCCAACCTATTACTGCCTAAACATCCAGGCCATAATTATCACTGCTGCCAACTTAGCAATTATACATTAAATTCGCCAAACATTACCAAAACAAATCAAATTTATTGTAAGCTTCTCCCTTATCTAGAACA